>NW_022589728.1:13927318-14325368 GCF_004348235.1 Phoca vitulina | reverse complement strand
AGAAAGCAGAAATAATATTGCCCACACTCCTCCATTACTAAGGACACAGAAGCTCCAGCACTGAGCCTTGACTGGACTGAACCTGTGGAGGCTCTAACTTCCCCAGGGGCTGCCTAGAAGGGCTGAGGGAGATAACATCCCAAAAGGCACATTTTTATCAATGAGAGGCAAGAAATGGAAGGAACTGGAAGATAAATCGCATGTTGTTTCGCAGCCTTACAGACTGGTAGTAAGAGGACTAGTCCATAGGGTCTCTCTGGGGCTGTCTCCCCTGACTAAGCATCAGGCTGTTTTCATGTGAAGCTAAGTAGGTAATGTACCACCACCTGTTTGCTTTCTTGCCTTCCTTACCTTGCTACTATTTTTCTCTTATTCTTACTGCTCTGCTCTGGCACTCTCACCCAGTGAATGGTAGCATGTGGCTTTATTTTGGGCTTTGGTTCTCAGGGAAAAAACCTGGGCTAAGACACAGGGCTGTCTTTCTTTGATCAATGCACATTTATGGTGCTCCTTAGGTTACTTCCTAGGTCACTTCTCATAGCACACATTTTTCTGGGGGGACATTACCCACTCCCATGACTTCAATCGCCAACTGCAATCTGACTCCCAGACCTCCATCTCTATCCTGGGCTTCTCTTCTGAGCTCCAGGTCCGTGGACCCAGCTCTTTCTGGACATCTGTCCTTGGGAGGCTCATAGGAATCCCAACTCAACATGCCCCAAACTTAAGTACATGCCAAACCCAACCTACTCTTCCCTTGACGCTTCCTCTCTTAGTGAATGGTACCACCACGCACCTAGTTGTCTAAATCAGACAGCTGGTATCCTTGATCTGGCATTCTCCTTTATGTCTCACTATACACATCCGGTCTTTCACCAGGCTTTGACCATTCTATCTTCTTCTTTTTTTCTAATATTTTTTTTTTTGTAGGCTCCATGCCCTGTGTGGAGCCCCAGGTGAGGTCCAAACTCACCACCCTGAGATCAAGACCTGAGCCAACTAAGCCACCCAGGCACCCTGACAATTCTATCTTCTAAGTAATTTCAGCCACATCAACTTCACTCCGTCTTCGCTCCACGACTTAGAGTTCTAAGTCATCTTCCTACTTGCCCACACTCCTCTAGTCCATATTCTATAAAGCAGTCC
Organism: Phoca vitulina; assembly: GCF_004348235.1. NCBI lineage: Eukaryota > Metazoa > Chordata > Mammalia > Carnivora > Phocidae > Phoca > Phoca vitulina. The sequence goes on along the minus strand of NW_022589728.1, from coordinate 14,324,222 downwards.
CTTTATTTATTTTTATCTTTTCCAGCTTTATTGAGATATAATTAGCATGTAACATTGTGTGAGTTTAAGGTGTACAATGTGTTGATCTGATATACTTACATATTGCAAAATGGTTACCAGGAGTTGGGGGGTGGGGTGGGAGAATGGGGAGATGTTATCAAAGAGTACAGACATCCAGTTATGAGTAAGAGCAGCCTTTGAGATCCTTTAAAACGTTGATCTCAAAGGCTTTCTGTTATTTCAGGTAAAACTTCCTTAATGAGATTTCCTGCGACCTTTATGCCCGATGCTCTAGCTTTTCCTACAGGTCCATTTCTTGCCTCTCAGCGATCTAGAGGACTTAGGCTTTAGCCCTATTGAATTTTTATTTTCTCAAGGCTCCAGGTTCTATCTCACCTCTGAGTCTTCACTGAAAGACTGCTTCAAACTGCCTTCCCTCTCCTCTTCATCTAGCTAACCTCTCCTCATCCTTCAGATCTCAGCCTACATAGCACTTCTTCCAGGAAGCCCTTCTCTACCTCCACCCTGTGCCCCAGTCCAGGTCAGCGCTTACTGCCAAAGCTCCCACTGCACCTGCTCATTCGCTCTCACGGTACTTAGAGTGCTTAATCAGACATGCCATTTAATTCGGCTTGCTATACAGGGTCAGGTCCTCTGTCTACTCTGCTCATAACTGCTCTCCTCAGAAGCTGGCCCAGTGACTGGTTTAAAAATACTCCTAATGTCTAAACACCTTTACAAGTAGTTTTGCCACTTAGATTTTTGTTTCGTGTCAAGTCCCAGAACATCCAGAGTTTTCTCCTCAGAGTTTTAGGCCACTGTTGTGTGCAGTCCTGCCTTTGCAGATTCTTTGAACAGCTCTCCTTGCAAAATCACAAGTGATGGGATTAGAATGACTTCTAGCACATACACTCTAAGGTAGAGCTTATCACTGATTAGTTCTAAGAAAAAAACACCACAGAGATGTGAATGCAATCGTTATGTGTTTCAAAGTTTGTCTCCTTTCTGGCTTACACAGTTAAAAACAAAACAAAACAAAACAAAACAAACCACCAAAAACCAGTCTTTACGAACTGATTTCATGGCAGTTGAGTCTATTAAGCGACACGCCAACATCGCTTGCCAGGGAGCTGGGGCTCCAAGTCACATTTTTCTTCATTTCTGTCTCTTTGACCTCAGCCTCTTTTTATTCATTTATGCTTCTTCTTTGCTGTTTTTCCCCAATGGCCATGTGGGAGTTTTTCTTTGGTGATTGTCCTAACCTATTGTACCCTTAGAAATATTTTTTTGATTATCATAATTTTTGCTTGTGTGTATTTTTATTTTCTCCTCTGCTACTTTATGTGATCATGTGCACTATTTCCATTATATATTTTTGCTCTATTTACGGTTTATTATCTGTTGAATAGAAGTTGCTGATGGCAATTTTTAGGGTTATAAAATGTAATATGGGCTCATATCATAAATGGGACTTTTAAAATGGAACAGGTTTCCAAAGAAATCAACTTTATGTAAAAGCTATGCCTGTTGAAAATGGATAAATACAATGGCTTATTATAAACATTAGGAACATATAAATTAACCTCCACATTTCGGTTTTATGTTCAGAACAAGCTATTACCAGCTCAATAAGGACATTTATGTCTAAGCATACTATCTTCTGCACTAGTTCTTTTTTAGTGTCTTAAATGACTTGTTTCGAGTTGGGTGAATGAATAAAAAGCTCCACAAGCACAGATTCAAAGTCTAACCCTGTGCACCGCTTTGCGGGTATTGTATCCAGAAGTGTATACAACAATCGCACATTATTACTAGGAGTGGATTAGGTCTCTAAAAAAAATCACCTTCTAAGCCTTATTTTATTTAAACCATGAATTGAGTGCAGTACGGGGGTTGTGAGGATAAAGCTGTCTGGTAGATAGGTGACTAACAAGGTTTAGTCAGACAATCCACTTTCTTAACAGGCTGAGAGACACACCTTTGATTTTCCGGCCATTGCAACTGCTGTGTATATGTATCGTCTCAGATCCTCCATCCCAGATGTTTTTGGTATGTATTTCAAAGTGAGAAGTTTCAAGATTTAATTATAAGACGGAAAACAGCTATTAAGGACAGAACTATTTTTGGAAAGTCGAATGTTAATTTCATGTAAATGAGTCCTCAGATTAACTAGGAAATACTTTTGAAAGTTGTTTTGGGGGGCTGAACAATTGAGAACTCGAGCCTCGGGTGATTTGCATCACAAAACGGCCCTAATGACCACAGCCCTGATTGAGAATGTCAACCCCAGAAAACCGTCAATTGTCTAAAGCAAAGCTAGCACTCAGTAGTAATGATGCCCTTTGCATCTAATACCCCAGAAAAATTCTACTTTAGAAATGCCAGCCTTTGGGCTGTCAGAAAACCATCTCTTCGTATAAATTTAGTTAATTCTTTTATCTTCACTTCAGTGTAATCTTTCATTTAAAAGTGGGGGTGGATTTTAAAAGTACCCCGTGTCTGTGGTTGTGCAGACAATTGCTTTACTTCGTGATTATTTTAAGGATATTTATCCTCACTCACATTTAAATAAAATCTCAGAAAAACCAAGTATCTCCCTACTGTTACCCCTTTCCCAAAGTAGCATGACTTCATTATATTTATCACAAGAGGATGAATAAACACTGTCACTCATTCATATATTTGCTAGTAGGACTTTCCTTAAAAACTAAAAAAAAAAAAAAAAAAATTGAGATAAGTAGAAAGTTTTGGGTTAAATTTGTCAAAAGTTGGAACATGCAATATCTTCAAAAAATCGCAGATTCAGCTTCACCCCAGAATTGTCCCTATTTTTGTGCTCTGAACAAACTCTGTGACCTGAAACCACTAAGCACTGTCTCACCGTTTAGCCGTCACCCAACGTTTATTCTCACACCCCTTGGCTTCTCTTACCCACTGCTCCTAATTAGCATTGAAATCAGCCATCAAGAGTCAGCTGTGATTCGGCTTAGGGGGATGATAACCTAATCAACCAAAGTTAAAGACCTTTCCTACAACTTACATTTGTTAATCATTCCCTTCTGGGTGTTCCTTTAACCTACCTAAGGAGAAAATGCAATAAAATTCACATTTTTTATAAATCATTTGGCCATGATCGTATTCCTGTATACAAAACTCCAGGGCTGACTGTGGACAACTGCATGAACGATTAGTTATGCAAACAAATTAATCAGCAATCAGTTATTACTCATCTGTTTTGTGCTTGGCGCTGTGGACAACAAAGAAGGAAGACCTTCCAAATGCACATTAATTTCTGAGGAACCATTTAAAAAGCCAAAAGCGTTCAGAAAGAAAATGCCAAAATCAATACTTATAATCGATATGCAACCATTACTTAGCTTTCAGTCATAACCAAAAATAACTGATGTATAGTTGCCCTTTCCATAGACTGCATGATAGGAACATCTGATTCACTGAATTTAAAAAGCTTCCTAAAAGTCCCAATTCTGAATTTCTAGGAAATTTGGGATATAGGTATATAAAGATATAAGGATAAACAGACATGGTCACTAGAGATTTATTCTTCTGGTGTTCTAAAATGTCATTTTGATTTTTCTGTTTCCTAGAAAAGGAAAAATGTAATGTGGCTATACTAAAAAAAGGTAGCTATGCTCCTTAAGCAGAATATTGTGCCTGATGTGCTTTAAGATACCTTATTAGAGAGAAGCATAGAAACGTTTGACATTTGTATCAATGAGGGTCCCAAAAGGAAAGAGTTGGCACAGGCTATTTTGAGAAGGTCTCTATTTGTGAAGGGAATACTTGCAAAGACAGTGATGAGGTCTAGAAGAACTACAAAAGGTGGTGTACGGACCTGGCACGAGCGGGGCCCTTGCAGGTGTTTCCCCCTGACCCCAGAAGAGACCAGGGGAGCCAGATGCTACCCAGGGGGAAAGGGCCATGTGGAATACCTGCGTGAAGTGAAGGGACGCCCCAAGCCTGAGATGGCCTCAAAGTGAGGAGCCCAAGAGATGAAAATCCCCGACTTCACTCTCCTCCCTCCCATTGTCTACAGGACCTCATGTGCCAAAACCAATCAGAACCCACACCGAGTCCATATAAATGTAGTCTCAGCATTTACAAGAAGGAGTAGCATAAAAAGTAGAACTGGGAAGTCAAATGGAAGCTATCTGGCATTACACTGGAGGAAATTTTGTATCTCCACATCTTATCCATTAAAGAAATAAGAGATCTAACAATTTACGTATAAAGACAGGAAGAGTTCTTTCTCAACAGACTGAAAGGTATGCTTAGCAATATTTGGATGCTGATGAAAAAATTCCATGGGTGGATATTGAGTAACAAGGCAAATAACCCATCAGCACATACAATGGGCTTTCAGAAGCAGTGTTTATTTGGGGGGCAGTTGTGCAGATACCTTTTTGTCCACTGCATATGGAGATTCTGCGGGGCCATCAGGTTTGGGGCGGAGACCCCAGGCTTGGGTTTGGGTTTGGTTATGAAAAAGCACAATCGGGAAGTGTTTTGTGCCAGTCTCAGCCTATCCATAGTAATGCTGTTGACTAGAAATGCCTGGGGGCACTCATCTGCACCCCATGAGCTTCCCACAAGTATCTCCCCTTTCCAAACCAGTGTCACTACTGGACAGACCCTTGTGGTTCTTATTGTGGTTGCAAGATGCCCTGCAGCAACAACCATCGGGACACTTTGAAGAAAATAAAGGTTTACTACTTACAAGACCTGGAAATTACACAGCATGCACGTCTGGGGTCTCTGGTAAACAGCAAGCACGCGTGCCTGGGTGGGGGCTTCTCCTTTCATGGGGGCCCAGACTGGGGAGATAGGGTTTCACGGGCCACTCTTTATTGGTGAATTTAAAACACAGGAGAGAGAATTGAGAGTACAGGAGGAGAAATGACACATTGTCCAAAGGGTCTGGACATCACTGAGATGTCCAAAACAGTGGTACCCCAGTGAGGGAGGAGGCCTGGCTCTTTACCTCGTTTGTAGCTGGCATTGAGTTTGTCTTGGAAGTAGATGCCTCTTTGAAAGGGCTGCCTCAGCAACCAAAGCTTAAGGCAGGCACTCGCATTACAAAAAAGGAAAAGAAAACCCAACTCTTTGGACTTTACACTACAGAAGTCAACTGCTACTTTCCTAGCCTGGTCAGGCAGGACTCTTGCAGCTCACGTGATAAGGGGGTCATTGGCCCAATTCCCCAAGTCATCATCCCACCAGGATTGATTGCCTTGGATACTCTAGCCAGTCCTCTTGGTGCTTTGTGGGGGTGTAACTCCTCTGGGAGACCAGTCTACAGGGAATCAATCTTGGACAAGTTAACACTTAACCTCTGTAGGTAATGTTTTTGTGTGATAACTTCCTAGCTGATCATCTATTATTTTTATTCCTACCATATCAAAGCTTTAAAGTAGTATTTTAGCTTTGTAGAATCATATTGGATATACCAGGATTTAAAAATCTTAATGTGCATTTAAATCACAGTATTGACTTTAATTGGATGAACTTGGTTATTTCATTTTCCTGGTGTTAAGTTACTTTAATAAAGAAGAGGGGCTGAATAAGATGAACTCAAAGAATTCTTTTACGACTAGCATTCTTCTGTCATTTCCATTTATCTCTAGAACACAGAAGAATACTCTTAAAACCTCTGAAGGTGACCATTCTGTGCTTACTAATGTATACATTTCAGATACTGCCAGGAGACATTTTTTTACTTTATTCTATCTTGTTATTATAGACCATCAGCCTCTTTTTGTATTCACTAACAGATCTTTATGTTTACAATATGTCAGCCTACGCATTAATTGAGGAAAACGGGTGATGGAGATTTTCTAAGTCAGCTTCAGGTAGGGATAGTATAAAAAAGGAGGGAGGGATGTGCTTACAGGAAGCTCGTCAATATTTGATCTACATTTAACATGAATTTCAATAAAGTAAACTGCCTACTTTCTCTGCAGGAAAAGGGACTATGGGGAAAGCCACTAAAGGAAAGAGATTAACAATTTTTTAAAATAATTATTAGGTGTGCATTCAGCAAGATATATTTGCTTCACCAGAAAAAAAGAGAAGGCGTGTAAATTCACTATTTACTTTGTTTACAACGTGCATTATATTGTTTAGCATTGTAGCAATAGACCAAGAAAAGAGGAAATCAAATCATGAAGATGAGATTGTCCTTTGAGAACCTCGAAGTCTGGGTTCACCACCCACATTGATCCAACTTGAAATAAAATTGCAAGGCTTTTGAATAACACTGTTGCAGTTTTCCTGAAAGCCAGGTATCCTGCACACCACTTATCAAAAATCTACAAAGAATGAATGTGCTACAAAGTATTAATGCTTACTGAGAACATTTTTGTTATTGTGAGTAGGGATTTCCTGTTTAATTTCTTAAATGCAATCTACATGGAAGAGTCAGTCTATATAAAACAGAGCTCAGCTTTGCTGACAATTATCACAAAACCTTTCTGCTACTTAGGTCTGTATTTACCCCCCAGAAATATAGTAGTAGAGTGTGCTTTTATTTATGAGTAAAATCAAAGGAATTATTGAAGTTTTTATTTTTTGCAAAGTTTTCCATCAGCACAACTACATAACGTTATTTGGAAGCATCTCCTATCATATAGAAGAGTACTTGGCAAAACTTGGTGGCTTAGAAATCATCTGAGCACCTTGTTAAAGTGCAGATTCTGTTTCAATAGGTCTTCAATAGATGGGTGCAAGATCTGCGTTTCTAATAAGCTCTCTGGTAATGCTGACTGCGGGCACAAGGACCACTCATTGAAAAGCAAAGATCTAAGAAAAAAAAAATAAAATGAATGAAGTATTTCTTTTCTATTTCTAGGGCATAATCTGTGACTTTTGCTACCATAATGCTGAGCGTCAGAAATTACTGAGATTCAAGAATTTGAGCACCAAAATGTGATTGAGAAGGACTGGCCCTAGTTTCCAGCTGCAAAGAAAGAAACTAGAAACAGACGTCTCACGCCGGGGCTCATTCTGGCTCCAGAACGGACAGAAGAACAGAGGGCATATTTAAAGGGCTGTGAAACTTAGACTCACTCTGGGGTGCTCACGGGTGTGCCACTGGAACCCCCTAGTGATATGTGGGCTAAGCCAGACATTTTCAGTACAATTTTTCAAAGAGAGTTTTTCCTTTATCACTTTCTCTTCCATCTATAAGCTGTAAGTGGGATTCCTTCTTTCAAACCCTCTAAGTGAGCTCCATTTCTTCTACGCCCATCCACATGGGTTTTATTTTGCCAAATATGGTAGCAGATTTTCTGTCCTTATCTCATTGGAATTCCTGGTAGCATTTGACATGGTTGATCACCTCTCTTTTTCTAGAAGCATCTTCTCTTGGCCTCTATATCAACATTTTTTGGTTTCCCCTATGTCTCACTGGAAGCTTCTTCCTGATGCAACCTTCAGATTTTGGAGATTCCCCTTGGCTCAAGCCTTGTTTCCTTTTCTCTATCTGCACTAAGTCTCACTCAGTTCTATGATTTTAAGTCAACTTAAAGGGCATAGTGTCAGGCTTTGAGATGTTTTTCGGTAATTCTGAGATGTGACAAGAGAGCTGAAATAGTACAATGTAGAGAACAAATTGGCAGACTTCTCGGGGGCCATCTTCCAGGGAAGCCACTAGGCAAGGCAGTCTCAGCTGGTTTCATAGCCTCTAGCATTAAGAGTTAACTGGTAAGAGCAAAGAATGAGTCAGAAGTTCCGTTTGGGAGCAGCTCAAAGTTTGTCGACCAAGCAACCTCCTTCATGCGCTTTTGGAACTCCATGAACTATCCATCCCGGCACTTACAGAATGCTGGTAGTTGTTCAGGGAAGCTGCAACAAGGTTCAGGGAAAGAAAAGATGGCATATGGCTGTGAGACCAGGGTTGAATCAATAGCATTAGGAATGGATGGGCTTTTTTGTTCTGAGCACTAAACTGGGGCAAGACTATCAAATTAGGCCTTGAGAAAAAGAAACAAGATCAGCAATGTTAACAAGTGTTGTTGGCATTTGGGTGTATTTGGGTGGGGGAACCCATATACACTCTATGGTTCTGTACTTGTGTAATAGTCTGCTCATTAGATCTACTCCAAGGGGCACATAGACCTTCAGGTGATAAGGCCATCTTGGCAACTTGGAGGATGGGCAATATGGCTACAGAAGATTTTGAAAAGTGGATATAAGTTGATGACATATATCCCATTTTATTTCTAGCTTTGTTTAACTCTCTGTGTCTCTCATTTCCCATTATTGCTTCCTACCACCAGCCCCTGATTTGTAGTGTATCACTTTCATATTTGGAAAACCTGGTCTATGGCCAAGGATTAGTAGGAAGAATGGAGAAAAGCAGGGTTTTTTTTGTTTTGTTTTGTTTTTATTTTCCTTAATAATCATGGTGAGGAAAATACTGGAGATGGGTTTTTATTCAAAATCAATCTTCCTTCTACCATTATGGCTTTATAAAAATTTTATTAGGAGGCTATAGCCTTATTAGGATGGGTCAGTAATTTTTTTTGGTAAGGTTTTTGACTAGGAATCAAACGCTCTAAAAACATTCATGTTTTGACAAAGCCCTATTTCCAAGATTTTAACATATTTCCATAAAGTAGAACATGTTATTAGTATACTCCTGGATTGAGGATACTAATTGAAGCCCTCCAAATTAGTGGATCTACTAGCTATTCCTTTTGGACTGAATAAAGAACTGCCATCATTATTTTTCTATGCCTTTCCAGGATGGTGTTTATAATGTATGATAGACAGAAGGGGTCAACATAAAATGGATGGCATATTTCATGGAAAACGGACCCTTACATTTTCTTGTGTGCTCTTGTTCCTCACCTTCCCTTGTTGGCCCTCACTCTCTTATGCAAGACAGAGGACCCTGCCCTCAGATCCCTGACACTGGAGGTGTTCAGCCAACTGCTGGGAGGCCTCTTTCTGCTGTACTATTTGCACCATCATTATGCATCTTGATTCTCTAGAATGAGTTAACGATAAATGCCCAGGAATTAGAGTATTTCCCCCTTGCAGGACAAAGTTGGCCTAGATGTTCATTTAGGGTCTTCTCATATTGGCTCTAAACGACTGAGAATTCCTTGTGATGAAACACTAAATGCAGATAAGAACATTTCCTGAAGAAGCCCGCTAATTGCTTGGTTTCATTATTTTGTTTCTGCCCAGGAAACTCCAAGCTGAGAGAGCGTCTCGTTTCTCAGCAGTAATGTGATTAGTGTTTTCCTCCTGAAGTTCTCCTGTGGGTCAGAAAAAGAGCAGAAATCACCTGGTCCGGCAGGATTTGCCAAGACGGGAAGCGCATCTGCATGCACACAGGTGCTGCGCCTCTTCCACAGATTGCTCGGTCCATAGAACAAAGGGATATTGCTATGAGTTCTGAGCAGCCTCGGGGGTGCTCTTCAAAGACTCCAGGCAATGAAAAGGAAGAAAAGGTCTTTTGGTTAAATACTGAACTTCATTAATTAGAGGAAAACATTTGTTTCATGCTTGGTTATGTCTGTATTAACTTTTGTTATTTAAAATGTTTCTGTACTGTAGTCATAAGCTTGAAACCATATTTTCCCCAAACATATTAAATGCACATTTCTTAAAGAAAACTGACAGCTGTTGATATGCATACAAAATTTAAAGATCTATATTTTTAGGTAAAATGAGGAACTTCATTCAATATAAAGAAGCAAAAAATTCAATTTTTAAACAATTATAAGCAGGAGAGAATGGAGTTTATCATGATGAAATGAGAATTGCTAACTATTATGTATTTTCAACTATTAATTTATCATCACTAATTACTATCATTACAGAGTATGAACATAAGATTAATGGGGATTTCTGAGTTCTCTAATGAGGTCCTTTGTAGCAAAATTTATACCAGTGACATGATTTCCTTTTGTTTAGGGATCAGTATAATTAGTTCGGTTCTCTAATTATGAGGAAAGTCCTAAATAGAGATAAAAGTTTCATCAGTGAAAGTATGCCCACTGCATTTTACAAACTAATGATTAGTCTCAAAGTAGAGAACTTCAAGTTCAGATCGAGACCTTTTTGTTGTTGTTTTTGGGACTTGCCATGGGCATGAATTTTCAAGTTCCATGTTGTTTGGAAATTTGTATTTAAAAAAATTTTTTAGAAGTTTTTCTGGGGGGGTTGGGCACAGGGAGAGGGAGAAAGAGAATCCTTAAGCAGGCTCCATGCCCAGCAAGGAGCCTGACGTGGGGCTCGATTCCACAACCCTGAGATCATGACCTGAGCTGAAATCAAGAGTCAGATGATTAACCAACTGAACCAACCCAGGTGCCCTGGAGATTTGTATTTTAAAATGTGCTATTTACTATGGTAAATTTTACTTTACGAGGGCATAAGGGTATAAAGAGAGACTTACTTTAGTGTCCATTTCAAACAATTGTTAATAAAGTGTCCTAGGAAGATTCTAACAGGAGCTACTGCTACATATGACATGTGTGTGTGTGTGCGTGTGTGTGTGTGTGTGTGTGTGTGTGTGCGTATGCGTATGTGTCTTCACAGGCTAAACCATCTCTGTAATTTCTGGAAGCTCTTTCTTTAAAGGCACTTGTAGAGACTTTTTACCATGAGTCTATGCTGACACATCCTTGCTCCTTCACAGCTCTGTCCCTTCCCTCCCAACTGTCACTGGCATATCCCTACCAGGGACCACCTCTTCCCATCTCTTCATTTCTCAGAGGTCCAGCCCCTACTTTCTTTGGACATTATTTGTAGAGAAGAAGAGCATTTCTCTATGTGATTACATTTCTAATTCCTTCATTTCAGTTAAGTTGAACATACATTCCTAAATCCACCCTCAGCCCCCCCCCTTTTTTTGTAGAGAGGTGGGACAGTCTCATCTCTGTAAGTAAATTCTTAGTACTCCTGCCCCTTACTGCCTGCATTAGTTGCACTCCTGAAGATGTTGAAGGAGAGAAGTGGAAAAGTAACCATGAATGACCAGCACCCCCTGTAATGAGACTCACACCCTCTGTGTATCCTCTCACATTCAGACTAGCTAAGCACAGGTCTGATTGGGTTGACCAGGTGGGGTTCCTGCTGGGCACCCCTGCCATTCTGGGCCAGACACATCTGACTTCAGTCACATGCCTCTCTCTACTGTGGGCCACTGACACCGTTCCTCAGGGCTGTTGTACAGATTAGAGAGAATATATGCAAAGACCTGACATTCGGTTAGTGACCATTATTATTATTATTATTATTATTATTATTATTATTATCATCTTATTGCCCAGTGGGTCTTTCCCACTGCAAGAAACACGGGATGTGAGACACGAGGCAGGCTGCAGATGCACACGTGAAACCTTCATCTGTGCCCACAGAACTCTGGACAATGTAGGTGTTGCAAGGATTTGGAAGTTCAGGCCCCCACGGTGGGAGGAGATGGAGTGATCAACAGGCACACAGATGAAACAGTCATATGGAAAACCAGGGGAAGAGAAGTACTTTTATTTTCATGCTTTCAAAATATTCTGAAATTATAATGCCCTTAAGAGCCTGTGATGTTTGAACTACTTTTTCCCATTTTATAAGATGCAGAAACTGAGGCTCAGGAGAGGTTAAGGAACTTGCTCAGTCACACAGCTATTAGGAGGCTGAATGATGATTTGGAGTCGGGAGTAGTAGGCTTGAGGGCCTTTGCTCTTATCCTACCCTTCGAAGCATGCACACATCCCAAACAAAGAACCAGAGTCGCCCTGCTCTGCTCCTGCAGCCAAGGATCATTCTGTCTCCGTTCCTAGGGCACATGCTACAGAATAATGTGTGGATGGAGCATTGCCCTGTGGTAGGGAAAATCTGGCATATTTTTATTAATTTTCCTTGAAATCTGGGTGTGAATTTATTCTCTCATTCTGTGAAATGCACAATCCTTCAGGACCATTAAAACCTAACTCCTAATTAAACATTTATAAATCAACTGTCTAAAAGGCTTACTCATTTTCTACTTCAACACCACAGAAAATTTCAGTTTCCTGCCCAGAACTGAGAGGAGAAAACAATGTAAAGTTTATGTTAACATTTGTAAAAGTTTCCTTGGTATTTTCATTTTATACCCTGGTCCAGCATTTTTCAGTTATGTTCCCTGAAGGGTTAATAGATGCCTCAAAGTTTAAAAAAATAACATGTTAGCAAATTATATTAGAAATATAGAAATGCTATGGGGCACCTGGGTGGCTCAGTTGGTTAAGTGCTTTCGGCTCAGGTCATGATATTGGGGTCCTGGGATCGAGACCCACGTTGGGCTCCCTGCTCAGTGGGGAGTCTGCTTCTCCCTCTCCCTCTCTCCCTCTGTGCACTCTCTCCCTCTCTCTCAAATAAATAAATAATAAATTTATGTACATGTAAGTAAAGGATTGTCAGGGGTGCCTGGGTGGCCCAGTTGGTTAAGTGTCCAATTCTTGGTTTCGGCTCAGGTCCTGATATCAGAGTTTCGAGATCGAGCCCCGCATCAGGCTCCGTGCTCAGTGCAGAGTTGGTATGAGATTCTCTCTCCTTCTCTCTCTGCCCCTCCCGCTTGTGCTCGCTCATTCTCTCTCTCTCTAAAAATAAATAAATAAATCTTAAAAAAAAAAGAAAGAAAAGTAATGTCATAGCTGAGAAAAGAAGGTAGCCACCGAGAGACGGTTCCATGAAGGCAAGCACGAGGGTCCCCCTGGGTGTGACACATCAGCAACATTTCAGCATCTACAAGTGGCATTGGGCTTATCTTTTCAGTGTTCACTCAGCCACTGACATTGTGTTTTGTCAACACAATGTAACAACATCCGATAATTTCTGATGCTGAATCTGTGCCAGACATTGAGATAGGTGCCATGACTAAGATGTCAATAAGACATTGTACCCACCTTTATGCGGCTTAAAACCCAGGCAGACAGATGCCCAAACCAACTGTGCATGCATGCTTAATGCACAGATGTGAAGATAGCAGAAAGGAGAGGGGCCCTGGGAGTTCACGAGAGACAAATCTTCAGCAAAGAGGTTGGTGGGGGAGCTGGTGCTGGATCCAGATTGTGAAGATAAGGGGTTAGCTAGGCATCAGAGGGAGGAAGAGTGTTCCAGATAGGTGAGAGTACAGAGAAGTCTCTGGAAACTGAAATTAGTTTGGAACAGATGGAGTGAAAAATACCTGTGAGGGAAGGTCAGGAGAAGAAAGTGGAAAATATAGCCAAGATCAGTTCGTGAGGGATTTGGAGTATCTTGTTTATTGTTTTGGCTTTCTTCTAAAAGCTGTGAAAAACCACTGAAGGGTTACAAATACAGGAGTGACCTAAATGGATTTTTATTTTTGGAAAATTATTCTAGCATCAGGATGCTGTAGGCATGGAAGAGAGGGGAAGGTATCAAGCAATTTTCCATATTTCTGGGTGAAACTTTGGGTGAAGGGTGGCATCTCCCACTAAGGTACAGAATATCAGAGAAGGAGCAGGATGTGGGGAGGGGAGCGCAAGGTTCCCCTGACATGGGAGGCATCGTGGAGCAGCCATGGAGGAGGAGATGTGCAGGCACAGCAAGAGGTACCTGTTCAGAGGTCAGGAAAGATGGTCCTGGGTTCTAAGGAAAGTCGAAAAGAGTGTGGTCAATAGTTTCCAATGTTACAGAAAATTCTAGTAGACAGGGACTGACAGGTGCCGGCTTGAACTGGCAGAGAGAGGCCACTGGCGACCCCTGAGAGAGTAGCTCCTTTGGAATGGTAAGGACCCCTCCTTCTGTGGACTGATCGGGGTTTGGAAGTGGAGACTAACAATAGATTTGTCCTTCTAGAAACTTGGCTGTCAAAAGAGAGATACGGGGTAGGCTCTAGAGGCAAGATGCCTTGCTCTTAATATTGGAGAGGAGGTTTGAGGCTTGTTATGGATTAAAAGAAACACCCAGCAGTGTGTGGCGGGGTGGGGGGAGGGGGGAAGAAGAAAAACACAGGAAAGAAAGAGGCAATCTCTAGAGGCAACAGAACGTGTTGGGCTGCAGCGCATCTCTTCCTCTGAATCAGAGAGAAGGCAAGCTGAGGCAAGTCGCAACGGCTCGCCCCTATTTCCACTCTGAAATAACAAGCAGTGTCATGCGTAGGGCTGGGGGACCAGGAGGGTCAGGTCAGTGACTGGGACCAAGTAAGGGAGATGGAGCTGTCGGGGGGAGCATGTACGGGGTTCTAGATACACCTTGTCACAGTTTTGGTGACTTGCTGAATATACTTGGAAGATAGAGAAATCCTTTTATTTTTTTTTTCGGGTCAGATCTTCCATCAGCCTTTAAGAACCAAATGTTCATTATTACATGATTATGAAGTACTACTTTTAATGAAGAGTTTCAGCTCTCCAACACTAATTAGGTTAAATCCCATTATAACTGTCTGCTGTATGGTTTACAACTCATTTCACTGCAGAACATCATTTATATTCAACTGGAAGAAAGGCTCCATCCGATAGTATGTTTTTACAGTCAGACTCTACCTCTTGCTTAAACAATTACCTAATGTAATTACATTAGAATTACCAGTATGTACCTTTTTTTTTTTTTTTAAGATTTTATTTATTTATTTGTCAGAGAGAGACAGAGAGAACACGAGCAGGGGGAGCGGCAGGCAGAGGGAGAAGCAGGCTCCCTGCCAAGCAAGGAGCCCCATGCTCCCAGGGTCCTGAGCCCAAGGCAGACACTTAACCAATGGACCACCCAGGAGTCCCTAGTATGTCCCTTCTTAAGATTCCAAAATGAGGGGCATCCGGCTCCTTGCTCAGCAGGGAGTCTGCTTTTCCCTCTGCCCCTCACCCTGCTCAGGCTCTCTCTCTCTCTCAAATAAATAAATAATCTTAAAAAAAAAAGACTCCAAAATGAATCAAACTCTGGGATATAGATCCGTACATAAATTTCATAAACTCAAACTCATATGTCTAATGAATAGGAGTGAATTTGAAATACTTTGATTCGTTTTTTCCAGTCGAAAGTAGCATCTGTTGCTCCCAAATTTCTGGATCCATCACAGTCTAATACTTAGAATTTTTTTTACTGAGTGATAATGAATTTATATTGAACTATTTACTCTGTCAATTCCCTCTTGATCAATGAGAATCCTCTATTAATCTACTGAGTCTAAGTATGTTGTTGCGTAATAATAATACCTAACATTTTTTGAGTACCTACTATGTGCCAGCATTGTTTTAGGTGACTTTACTATCATCTCATCGAATATTCCTGGCAATTTTATGAAGTAGGTATTATTATTAATTTAAGATCATGAGGACGAGGATATTTTTCCATTGTGTTTGCTGCCTACAAACAACAGTATCTGGTGAAGAGTAGGCCTGTAAAACATAGTTATTCAATAAATAAAACTCCACTGACAGATGAGGAAACTGAGCCACAGAGATACTAAATAACTGGTCTTACTCCCTAAGGTTTTATAGTGCAAATTAAATGAGCAACTGTGGGGCGCCTGGGTGGCTCAGTGGTTAAGCGTCTGCCTTCAGCTCAGGTCATGGACCCAGGGTCCTGGGATTGAGCCCCGCATCAGGCTCCCTGCTCAGCTGGAAGCCTCCTTCTCCCTCTCCCACTACCCCCCTGCTTGTGTTCCCTCTCTCGCTGTCTCTCTTTCTGTCAAATAAATAAATAAAATCTAAAAAAAATAAAAAAATAAAGATAAATAAATGAGCAACTATAAGAAAGGTACTTCCAATAGAGTAGTGGTGAGGATGAAATACGTTCCTATGTGTGAGTTAATAGAATAGGGCCTGGAGCATACTAAACACTGTCCAGGGAATTTGCCAGCATCACTAGAAGTATCTATTTACTTTTGTGTCTTTCTCTCATGATCAGGAAAGGCCTTATTTATTTCTCTACCCTGGGGTCAGGTATTACATACATTAGGTATTTCACAAATACGTGAAAAAACATTTTCAAATAGATATTTCTGAGAGCTTAATGAATTGTTTTAATAAAAGTAAAATGAATTTAAGTCATCTATTCAGTATTCATTCAACAAATATGTATGAAGAACTACGATATTCCAGGTGTTCTGCTGGGTGTCAGGAATAAAATGTTGGGGGCGCCTGGCTGGCTCAGTCAGTTAAGCGTCTGCCTTCGGCTCAGGTCATGATCCCAGGGGCCTGGGATTGAGCCCTGCATCGATCTCCCTGTTTAGTGGGGAGTCGTCTCCTCCCTATCCCTCTGCCCCACCTTCCTGCTCGTGCTCTCTCTCACGCGTTCTCTCTCAAATGAATGAATAAAATCTTAAAAAAAAAAAAAAGAGGAATAAAGTGTTGAAGAAAAACAGAAAAGATAGTCCCTGCCCTCACAGAAGTTGCAATCTTGGGACGGGGAGAAACATCAATATATGTTTTCTTTTTTATAGTCTTGAATAGGGAATGATCCAAACCATGACTTATGCATGTGAAATCTATAAAAACTTTGTGATAAACTGGAACGTAAACTAAAGTGGTAACAGTGATTAAAGGCATGACCTATGCAAAAACATTAAAAACAGAGCAAATGTATAGATTGGCGATAAATAATACTGAGAGGAAAGGGTAACCATTTAGTAATATCTGGAACAGAATAACAGAACCAGCTAGAAGAATTAAAGTGATTGAGCATTGCATAATAAGAAAAAATATTATACAATCTAAAAATGAAACATTAAGATTGGAAATGGAAAAAAAAAACCTGGTAATGATAAAATTGGTTAGATAATGGGATAATTTGTCAAGAAACATCCTATTTTCAAATACAGGTGATGACAAAATGTGTAAAATTTGCTATGCAAACCACATATAAACCCAGCGGGGGAAAACATTAGCACATCAATAATGTATTTTGTTGTGCAGCAACATATACAAGCACTTAATTCTGTATTGAGATAATGACACTTCAGCATCTCACTGACATAGGCTTGGATAGAGGCCCAGTCTCGTCTCTAGAACCCCTGACTCGTGAGATGTTTCCCAAAGCTGATGCGTGAGATAGCTTGATAGTCTTGATCATGCCCTTTGACCTTTGTGGACTTCAGCGACCCCAGCTGTGAAGCAGGGTAATGATTTAACTCACAGTGAAGAAAACGATACCTAGCATTTATAGAGATCCCGCAATGTTTTTGAGTGCATGACGCTCTTACAGATGCGAGCTGCTATGACAATAATGGACCCCGTCATTGTGGGATCCAGAAGCTTGTCTATGTGTGCATTGTTAGTCAGGGGCAGAACTGGGAATGACCTTTCTGACTCCAGCAACCACCTTCTGTCCTCTGAGCCCTGTTACCTCCTCCAAGATGGGTCTTTCCTTCAAAACTTCCATGAAACCAGCAGCCTAAAGACAACAAAAGATGCACCCTCTCCAGTGCTCTATTTTACCTCAGAAATATTTCATATTTCACATGAAAAGGGGTTTTTTAACCTTCAAAAGGGTTGTGAAAAAGGAGGTTTCTAGAATGCCGCAATCACCACCATGTCTTGCTCTTGATGAGCATGTGATACAAGCGGATCCTACCATCTTTCTCCCTGGACCCCTTCCCATCCAGCTCCTGAGAACTCTATGCTCTAAGAAATACTTCTTGCCCCATCATCCTATCTGCAGCAAAGATGTGCTCCCACCATCCAGCCCCCCTGGTCCCAGCCACGTCTAAGAAGAAAGCAGCCTCACTGTCTCTTGAAGGAATTCACAGTAGCCTACAAATGACTGCTAGAGCAACCCAACCCTCCTAGGACATATACAATGGAGGAATAATAGCTAACATTACACAGAGCACTATTGCTCACAAAGCTACTGAAAGCATATTTAATTCTGTGAGGGGTTGTTATCCATATTTTTCAAATAGGGAACCAAGTTTGAGAGAGAATGATTAACACAAGAGTCAGTCTGCTATTAAATGGCGGAGCCATAGTTTAAATGCAGAACTTCTCACTCATGATTGCATATTCTGTCTGTCATCTCTCACAGCTGTTCACAGGTATTGGCTTTTTTTTTTTTTTTTTTTGAGGAAGAGGAGGAAGAGGATTAACTTTTTCCTTGCCTCTTTCCTAGTTCTGGCCATGAGCACACCCTTCCTTTGAGCCATGGCATGTTCAAGTCATGCAGTTGGTGATTTGGCAAACGCATTCAAAAACTTGCTAAATATTCTCTTGTATTTCACTGACCTGTTGAATAGAGTACATTGCCAAATTTGGCAACGTAGAGGAAAGAGCAGATGGTTTACTATCTGAAATTAGTATGAAAGCCCTATAGAAAGGTGCTTTCAACAAAAGTGCATTATTTTTTCATTGTTTCATTTAATGTTTGGTGGGTACTATTTTTGGCACTTTGCATACATTGTCTCATTTAATATGTATGGCCACGCTAGGATGAACGGCGCTGTTACTATGGCATGTTATAGATGGGAAGACTGAGGCACACATAGCTAGGTAAACTGCCTGAGAGCTAGCAGATGAAGCTGGGATGCAAAAACCAAGAGTGTGTCCCCAGAGTCCCTGCCTTAGACCCGATGCCCCACTGCCTCCCATGGATCTTCCTCTTTCCCCCGGCGGAAGGCTGCAGAGCTTGGTGTTGACGAGGGCACTGGCAGCTATGTCCAGAGAGCCTGAAGACAGCCATGATCTCGGATTTCTGCTGCTTTCCAGCATCTGTGCCCAACGGGCGACTTGCTGTGTTTGCTCAGTAAGAACAATCTCTGGAATCTTCATTGATCCGAATTCAACCTCCTCACTCTTGGGAATTATTGAACCCAGCATAAAACACAAGTTCATGTCAGGAACAAATAGATCCATCTCTGCATTCCCATCACAATGAGGCTTTTCTCCATGGAAATCAATGGAAGTTGAGTGGCTCTGAAGAGCCTGAGATGTGCTAATAGTAGAATCACTGTGTGCCCCCTCCTATTTATTGTGGACGGGAAGAGGCTTCAGGTGGTGCCTACATCCCAGTAGGCAGGGTGGGGCTGGGAGCTAATAAACACAGAAATATCTCAAGGGCTTCGTGAGCTGGAAAGTTAGCCTTCTGAAAAATTAAGCAACACACAAGTATAGGACTCATGAACTGTGGTCCTTCTGCAAATTATTTAAACTCTCAGCGCCTCTAAATCCTTATCATAGGGTTGCTGTTTGGGTTATGTTGTGTTAACCTACATAAAATGTTTTTAACAGTGTTGGACATTCGTGTAGTGAGTGTTCAGTAACTGTGACTTCTCTTTGCTGCTGACTCCCTGAGTAGATAATAAGGAGAGTGGGACAACATGGATTTTATCTCAAAAGAGACCCATAAAAGGAGAATGAGGGAGGATATGACAATTTCCAGTTCCTTCTTGCTCTTCAACTCCTTTGTCACATGCTACCTCTTCTTCGGAGCCCTTCTCAATTCCTCAGGCAAACTGGTCCTCCTCCTGCAGGTCCCATGCTTTCTTTATTTCTCTGTCAGATTAATTCTCACATTCATCACACTCTGATGAGACAGGAATTACTATTGTTCACATTTTCAGGTGAGAGACCTGAGGTCTGATGTTCAGCAATCTGCTTCTGTCACAGAGTTGCTAAGCAGTGGAGACAAGACTCAAATGGAGCCAAAATACAATCATTGCATTTACATTGGATTTATAACATAATCATTGGATTTAATTGGCTTTTGAATCAGAAAAGTCTGAGGGGGAGTCCAGGTTTCAGCATTTGTTATCCATATGACCTTGGGCAAACTCCAGTTTCTTGACCTGTTCAATGTGAATAATGGTGTTTACCTCTTGGGAAAGTGGGGATTAAGTGAGATGGCACTTTTGGAGAACCAGAAGGGACTTAATTAACTGAAGCTTTTACTAGAATTATTTATCACTACCAGACCTTGATCCCAGCTTTATGTCCCCAAGACAGTGTCAAGCATGTCACAGGTATGGATGGATGGATTGATGGATGAGACATGAAGGATTAAGTTGGACTGAGAAAATTATGCTTTGAAATACCACATCAAAGCAATATTATAGATCAGTTATTTTAATATAAATAATGTTATTTAATGCAAATATATTCCTTACTGGACATTTTGTGCATAAAGTAATGAAAGTAGAAGAAATCATACAAATATAAAAGTTAGACATAGTCTAATTTTTATAAGTGGCTATATCGATTAACATTTCTAGATACTCAAACAATGTACAAATGCATGATTTTTTTCTAATCATAATATTCCATTTGCACTCACATTACGTTGTCTAGAAACACCTATTCATTATGTTGCTGAAAAATCTCACCATCAACCATTGATACTCCATAACATTTGTATTATCACTATTGTTTCTCAAATAAGTACCCTGTCATTTGGCATATGCTGATCGTTCATATAAATTTAAAGTGGTGAGAATTTTTTTCTGGTATCACTCATCTCAGAGAAGAACAAGAACATCCTAAATCATCTGCCAGGACTATGAGAAAAGGGGCACTTTATGACCTGGCTCCTGTCCAGAAATTTCCTTCACTGTTAATGGTTTTGAGAAACATTCTATTGCTATTACCCAAACAGAAATATGGCGATTTTTCTTTCCCTAAAGCTAATGGCCTTGGGTAATAGATTTTCTCTTCCATTCTATCTCTGTGTCTCCAGAGAGACATGTTTTTTGGGTTTTTCCCCCTCTCCCCTGGAGCCTTCAGGCCCCTTGAAGAGCTTGTAGCCAGTAACGTATTTCCTCGATGTCGTCATTCCGTTGTATATGTTCTATTTAAAAAAGAAATATTGACTCTGAGACATTTCCACTGGCCCCCAAACATGTTAATCATTACAATTATGAGGTCAATAAGGGGAGACAGGTAAAAAAAGTGTATTTATAAATTCCCATGAACCCAGATCCATGAATTTTCCCCATTTCTCTTATCCAGGATGTGCTTTGTCTGATATCCTTCTGTCCTCTCCTGAGTCTTTTGATTCTGCCTCATAGCTTGCTAATCTAAATGGCATTTTTAGAGATTATTATCTGCCTCCTAATCTAGACATCTACATTAGATGTATCTGGATTATAAACAAATACATGTATACTGTTTTATTCAAGGCTATTATATATTTAATTAAGGAGGAAAATGCCATAGTGGTTATAAACACAAATTTCATTTCTAGGGAAGAGTTTCCTGATTTTAGATTGTTTGATAATAGTTGAATGCACTAACCAACATTAGCACTAGGTTGATACCCTTTGCAACAAGAAAGAGAATAACAAGTGTAAAGAAAGAAGAGGATGATGAAAGGGTTTAGTGGATCAAAGACTTTAAAAGAGCTCAGCAACAGGAATGAGGGGTGAGGAGTGAAGGGATGAATGTCATTCTGGACTAGACCTTTGGAGAATGGGAAAAAACAGACTGCCGGGAAGGGAGGTCAGTTTGAGTTCCCTTGTCTCAAGCTGGTTCCAGTGGACCACAGTTTATCCTCAGTTAATATCTATGCTTCTTTTCTCCTAGCCTCACTTCACCCATGAAGTTCTTGGTTTAACAGTAAAAAAAAAAAAGAAAAAGGAAAAGAAAAAGAAAAGAAGTTCTCCTACTGTGAACATATTAATTCAATCCTACATAAGGAATAAAATTATAGCTAAATTAATCAACTCAAAATGGAGCACAGACTTAAATATAAAACTTAAAACTGATTTAAAAAGTAAGAAAAATTTCAGAATCTAGGGCTAGGCAAAGAGTTCTTAGACTTGACGCCAAAAGTATTATTTATAAAAAGAAAAACTGATAAATTAGATCTCATCAAAATTAAAAATGTTTGCTCTGCTACAGAGTCTGCTAAGGGGGAAGAAAAGACAAGCTACAGATGGGGAGAAAATGCCTGCAAACCACATCTGACAAAGGACTCGTATCAAGAATACATAAAGAAGTATCAAAACTTAACATTAAAAAAATCAATAAATCCAATTAGAAAATGGGCAAAAGATGTAAAGAGATATTTCGCCAATGGCAAATAATCACATGAAAAGATATTCAACATCATCAGCCATTAAGGAAATACAAATTAAAATCACAATGACTAAAGTAAGTCACAGTGACAACACCAAACGCTGGCGAGAATTCAGAGAAACCAGATCATTCACACATTGGTGGTGGTACAGTCCCTGTAGAAAGCAGTTTGGCAGTTTTCCACGAAACTGAGCATACAACTACCAAACGATCCAGCAATTAAATACTTGGGCATTTATCTCAGAGAAATGAAAACTTATATTTACACAAAATCTGTATCCAAATGTTCACAGCAGCTTCATTCATTACAGCCAAGAGTTGGAAAAAACCCAGATGATCTTCAATGGGTGGCTGGTTAAACAAACTGTGGTATATCCATATCATGGAATAAATACTCAGCCATAAAAAGGGATGAACTATTGATACATGAATAACTCTGATGAATCTCTAGAGAGTTATGCTGAATGAAAAGAGCTAATCCCTAAAGGTTATGGATGGTATGATTCCATTTATATAACATTCTGGAAGTGACAAAATTATAGAAATAGAGAACAGATTAGTGGTTTCCAGAGGTTAAGGACTAGAGGCAAGTATATGTCTATAGAAAGGTAACACAAGGGATCCTGTGGTGATGGAAATATTCTATATCTTGAGTATATCCATATAGATATTCTGGTTGTGATATTGTACTATATAGTTTTGCATGATGCTACCATTGTGGCAATCGGGCCAAGGGTGTACTGACTCTCTGCATTGTTTCTTACAACCCCATGTGCATCCACAACAGTCTCAAAATAAAAAGTTTAATTAAAACTTGGTTTTCAAAGGATATTTATCATGTAGTGAAGTGCTCTTATTATAACCTGTGAAAAAGCAAAATATGAAACTGTATTTTAAGTAATGACAAATTTAGAGAGTTATATGTTTACCTATATGCTGACCCATGTATGTGCTATATATATATACATGCATACACACACAAAATGTATATATATTGCTGAGCTCAACATATGGGAATATTAAAATACTATGAGTGATGGGGGCAGAATAGAAGATAGGTTTTTTTCTTCAACATTCTTTTCAGTTTTTAAAAAATGTTTATATGTTACCTTTATAATCAGCAACAACACAACAAAACAGTTTAGGCCATGGCCACCCATCCAACACATACTTCACAACTTCAGACCTTTACTAGTAGGGTACCAGAAGAAATGGTCGATTATTGAAAATCTGGATCTGATATTAAATAAATTATCCTTTCCTACTCTCCAAACTGATGACTTTTATAATTAATGGGCTAATTTAACTGCAAAGCTTCAAGTCAGTAATATTAATTAAAAAGAAGACATGTAAATGACCTTCTGAAAAGGACTTATCTCTTAATTTGCCCACAAATGAGCACTTGCCATTACTTCTTAATCAACACCAGGAAGCTGGCTGGAATTAATGCGTGGCTTCTTCGTTTCAGCCACTTTTAAGAGCACTCAGAATCGCCACATGCAGACTGTTCAAGGCCAACCCTATATTTCCCTTTAATTCACCTGACCTTTCAGGCAGTGAGTGAATTTAAAGCCTTTATAGGCTTGGCCTGAATAACTGGCAACTTTCATTACTTTAATCATGGACCAAAAGCTTTGGGAAATGTCAGCCTTTTCTATGCCATTGTTTAATATGTTAATAAGATCATTAACATCTCCTTTTGCTGAGAAAAGGACCTGATAAATAAAGAAAATGGTAGGAGGTTGTAGGTGGAAGGGGATGAATAAAACTTTTTTTTTATTTCTAGGAGAAAAGAGGAGTTCTTTCCTCACTTTTTTCTCGCATAAATAGTGGCTAGCAGGTTCTAAAATTAAAAACTTATAAGCGAATGTAGTGGCCTCTTTTAGGGAGATCTGGGTCTCGAGTCAGCATATAAGGTGAAAATCAAGTATAATGTATTGCAAATTATTCCTGGCATCCCTTATATTGTCCAGAAAGGACCTTTCTAATCCATACATATGTATAACACAGCCCTGTAATTCTTCTTTTCGGAGCTAGCCTTCAATTAATTCACTCTTCTTTCTCAAGAATGTTGTTGACTGTGTTCTTTTGCACATCTTAACAAGCATTTTGCTAGCTTGCCAATAGTTAGGGAGACCCTTAAAACCACTGGCATGTTCTTTCTGTAGGTCTTATAATACCCATTGGCTGTTTCGGACTTGAATGCTTCCATTCCCTTGATAATGTAAGTGACCCAGTATGGGAATTGCCAAGTTGAATTCAGCTAAGGTAAATAAATACTTGCATCACATGACTACACTGCAACAAAGAGGTAAGGGTGAGTCTGAATATCTGTCCACCACAGCATCATCTTCACATGAAATCACTGGTTACTTTTTATGGCTTAAATTAGTATAAGATTTCTCCACTTTGGAACCTGAAGTCTAACAAACAATATTAGCACTATATCAGAATGCTTATTAACTCAACAGCAACACTGTAGAAAAGGGTGTAAGGATATTTATTTCTTACCTTTTTTTTTTATGAAGGGAAAGGCAATGCAAATTAAATAAATAAATGGGAAAAAGAAAAAAGAAAAGCCACCACAATGAATTGTCCATTGCAAGGGAGGTAATCATAAGACTACACCTGCTTTCAGACACAGCTAGATGGATGGGACAGTAGTTTTGAACGGGCTCAGCATTAAAATACCCCTCCTGTCCTTGTCATGGTTGGGCTTACTGCCAAGGCAGCTCCTAGATTCTGATAAGTCCGTTATATGGCTCCAACCCCAATCTTGCATCACTTCCCTGAAAACATCCATGAACTGGTGTCTGATATTCTAAGTCTGACACTCTTTGGCCACTCATTTTGTGTGTGTTCATTAGAGATTTTAACTTCTCAGAGATATGATATCCTCACCTGCCCAATGGGATGGGAGGTATGGGGCAGGACTCATGGGGCCACATGGGGAGAGCTGCCATAAATCTCGAAGTTCCATGCAGATGTTACAAGGAGGATAACCAACGAAGACAGCAAGTGGGGCAGCAGACGTTTCGAATCCTGATTACAGGGCTGTGAAACTATAATTTTTCAGATAATTCAGAGCCAAAGCCTTTCTGAAATCTGAAAACACGAATGTTGATTTACAGTCTTTGCTGACTGAATTCACAAGATGACTACACTAAGGCTTCTAATCACCTTGTGTTAGGCAGCCCTGGTGTTAGCTACTGGGACAGGGTTTTGTTTATTCATAAATCTCCCTTGGCTCCAGGGTTCAGGCTGCTTTGGGAAGACAGACCACTCCTTAGTGGTGGGAGAGGAAAAGGAAGTATGAGAACAGTAATACGTTTGTTCTGTTTTATTATTCTTTTTTCTTTCCCTTCCATGTTGTTTCTCTTACCTACCAGAGGTAACTGTCAATAATGGATATGATCTTAGGCTCAGAGACAGCCTTCTAGCATCAAAAAGTACATTTTCCAGATTTCCTTTGTCTGACCAGGGGTAAATTATTTACTGCCTATGATCCTTCCACTTTCTTATCTATGTCAGGGGAAAGGCCACTTTCTTTGGGAGACTGATGTCAAGGTGAAAAGAGCCACCTCTATGAACTTGCCTGGTATGCAGTGGACCTTCTCACCCTAGCCTCCTTGTTTCTTCTGACCAGTTTCAAGCCCTTTGCCCTGAGAGACGGCATCTTTGCTTGGAAGGTGAGCTCTGTGTTATAGGCGTCCTCAGTTACACTCTGAATGACTCAGTGTTGCTACCTTACTGGTGAGAAACTACATCACATGGAGCAGAGACAGAATTTAAAGGTCTCCCATACACCACCTCTGATCCATTAGCAAATTCTGTGAGCTCTGCTTTCCCATTGCTTTTCAAATCTGATCACTCTCCTCTTGACCACTGTTATCACCCTGGCCCAAGCCACTTTCATGTCTGACCTGGACCACCACAATCATGTCTCTGTGGGTCCTCCTGCTTCCACTCTTGTCCCCTGCACAGCAGTCGCACTGATTTTTGACTCTGTGATTCTACGGTGCTCATCCTTCCACGGGGTTCCCATTACATTTGGACCAAATCCAAATCCTTATCATGGTGGATGAGATTCCCACAGGATCTTGCCCCTGCCCAGCTCTCCAGACATATGGCTTGACCTCCTCACCTTGTTCATGGCATGCTGGTGACACAACACAGCATCCTGCTGTTTCTTGTGCATGCCGAGCATGCTTCTATCTTGGGGACCTGGCATTCCCCAGTATGTTTCTATGGTTTCTCCTATTATCCATTCCCATGAAGTTACTCTCTATCTTCTTATCCTGCCCTCCCCCACTCCCCACCCTTGATAGCACTTAGCACAACAAGCTATTATATCATGTATTTGTTTGCTTATGTATCCTGGCTCTTAAACTAGAACATAAACTCAGTGAGAGCGAGTTCTTCTCATCTCCTAGATATATCCTCAGCAACTACAATAATATCTGGCACAGAGCAGATGCTCAGTGAATTTGTTGAACGGAAGTGTCAGATTCTAAAGCTGAGAAAAGAAAATGTTTAAGGAAGTTGGACCTTATTTTAAAGAAAATCCCTAAAAAGATATCTCTGAAAAATATGTAGAAAATGAACAGTTTCCAGTGAGCTCTCTGCCTTTAGCACATTTATCCCAGCATTATTTCTTGCTTTACATATGTGACAGTGTTTTGATGACTGTTGTCGTGTTTTGTAAAGCCCCTTGAGCTACTTGAAGGCAAATACAATATAAATGCAAACTAATAATAAACCACCTCTCTGTTTGGTACTCATAATAAAGTACATAAGGCTTTTGATGATTCACTGAAAAATAAAGTAGAGAGTTTCTAAAGGTAAAGAAATAGGTCAAGTCAAAATCATTATAGTCCGATCCAAGCAGCAAGGGGCCTTAGCAGGTAAACCCATCACAAATTAAGCCTCAGAAATTCACTTCTTGGGGCGTCTAGGTGGCTCAGTCATTAAGCGTCTGCCTTCAGCTCAGGTCGTGATCCCAGGGTCCTGGAATAGAGCCCCGCATCAGGCTCCCTGCTCCGCGGGAAGCCGGCTTCTCCCTCTCCCACTCCCCCTGCTTGTGTTGCCTCTCTCACTGTGTCTCTCTCTGTCAAATAAATAAATAAATAAAATCTTAAAAAAAAAAAAAAAAGAAATTCACTTCTTGATGATTTGAACAAAGGTGAAAGCCTCCTACCTTCAAGGCATTCTGTTAGATTGCCACCATTATTCTACTCTAACCTAATCCTTTAGTCAAACAGACAAAATTCTGATTTTGTTGTCTACAACACAGCTACCTCTACATAAGTCAACATTTTCTCCCTTCTGGAGAATGTATTTTCTTATATTAAAAATACGATAGACAAAGAAGGAATAATAAAACCATATGATTTAATTGGTTAGACCTACCCAAAGTCAAGATTATAGAAGTTATTTAAAACTTTCTTTCCATAATATTTATGAATACATTTTTTACTTTTATGAAAAGTTTATGGAAATTAGATTCCAAGTTTACATGGCTTAATTACAGATGCTCGTAATACATAAAGGAGAATATTTTGGAAAAGTTGAATGTGACTATCTTTTGCTGTTCCAAATCTATGCTTCTAAAACTATCATGGAAAGGAACACGTGTTTGCCTAAAGTGCTTTCCTACTGCTTTTGATAGCAAAACAATAAATTTGCTGAGCCACTTTAGAGCTGTCAGTCTTCAATATAATGTTTTAAAAGTAATCCATTCATGTGGCCTTTCATTTTATTGATTTTTTAATATTAAAAAAACCTCTGGGAAAAGACAGAGTTATAGTCTAACATGAAACTCTATTAAACAGTTCAATGTTTGGTTGTTATGGTAATGTTCTAGCATTTTGTATTTTGCCTTTACTATTTGACATAGAAAAAAGAAATAAACTTATCACATGGTCATCTTTTTTACTCCTTTTGGGAAAAAGATAAGGTGGGAAAAAATTTATTAAAGCAACACACAGGAGCTGCCATCAGGTTGTAAAGGAGTTTATAGACCCAGCAAGACGGGCAAACAGAGAACGTAGAAAGAAGAAAAAAGGTATTTGTCTCAGTTTTCAGATTGATTTTATTGCTAATAATGACACACATGGGAAGTCTTGACTTGTTTCTCACATGGAAAGTTAAACTCTTAAAAAAAAAAAAAAGAAGAAGAAGAAGTTACTGTTGACATATGTGATTCCAGAATAGGAATTCCAATTACAACTCTGATTTGCAAGGTTTAAGCTTATTAGGAACCCTTGGAGAATTTAACAAATTAATGTAAACACTCAGAATAAATTTCAAAATATATCAAAAGTCCTTTTTTGGCATAGCTCCAAAAATGACCAGTCCTGGGTTATACTTTATCACGTTTAAACTATGAGACACCATTTCATGGATATTCTTCCTATAGAAGTCATCCTTCAGGATACTTGAGAGTTTCAGATTCCTCTGGAAGTGAAGACTACCTTCATTTCACTTTTTTACAAGTTCAAATATCAAGAAATTATTGTTACTGACTTAATCCCCAAAGGGAAAAGAAGGGGAAAGAAATTACAGTAATAAAAAGGAGATTTTCCTTTAATCAGCTTCTTATGAAGAACTGTAAAGCAAACTCCTGGTACAGGATGAAGGTGATTATACCTCCCAGATGGCACAGGACTAAAGAAATATGTGGACAACGATTTCTTCTCCAAGAAATAAAGGCCCATCACCATGCTTACTCCTGAATGAGTCAGAGCATTAGAGCACTGAGCACTGAGCAAAGGTGCTTAATGGTTCCGAGAGAAGGTGCATCACCCTCTCTGACAGGGCTCATTTGCATACACCCGGTTAATCCCAGCAGGAGGTATGCATTCAGGGGTCTTCCAGAGCAGAAAACTAGAGGTTCTTAGATAAAAGCAGTTCCTTACTAAACTTTATAACCTCATTCTAAACTCCAGTTGTCAGTTAACAGCTTTCAGGATGACATCTTAAATCAAGAAAATGTCACACGTGTACAGTAACTGGCCTAATCTTTTCTGTAAATTGCTGCCTGTGGTTTTCAAAAACATAGTAAATTGCTGGCAATTGACAATGTGTCTCCCCTGCATGGCTAACTTCACTTCTGCACAGTTAACAAATCAGGCTTAAATTATTCATCAGATCACCCAATGTCTAGGCTCTTCTGACTGTCATTGATTCGGGACCAGTAGCCTGCCTGCCTTTTATACTGAAGAGAAATTCACGCTCCTGGCATATAAGATTAATTGCATGCAGGAAATAATAATACTCTTCGTCTCAGTATCTCATTTAACGGTGAGCACAACTCACTGCACAACCAGCATTTCTGCTTCCTATGCTGTCCTGAAGCAGGACAGAGTATTTTCTCACACTAATACTTAAAATAGCCTTAATACGCCCTTATACTTCTAATATACTGAGGAGGTGTTTTCTCTATTAATTCTATCATTACAGGGCAGGAAAAAAATGATGAGTTATATGTACAAACTAAAACATCAGACGGACCATTTAGGAATGAGGCCATCAAACCATTGTTCATTGTTCTGGAAAGAGGGTCAAATCAACTCCCCAGGGATGCCTGGGTGGCTCAGTCATTAAGCGTCTGCCTTCGGCTCAGGTCATGATCCCAGGGTCCTGCTCAGTGAGGAGCCTGCTTCTCCCTCTCCCTCTGCTGCTCCCCCTCCTTGTCCTCTCTCTCTCTGACAGATAAATAAATAAAAATCTTAAAAAAAAAAATCAACTCCCCAGACAGCTCAACCGAATTGAATTTTTGTTGCTAAAATAAATATGGGGATAGAGCGCTTGGTTTGAAAGGGCGTCTTAACACCATTTTTCTTTCAGCAGCAGACATGGGATTTTTCAGGAAGCATATTTACCCTTCCTTGAAATACTTTTTGAATTAGGACTGGCTCTAAGCTAAATAGTGCAGTGCAACAGCCTTGTATTTGAGGAACACGTTTGTCTACTTATGCACAGGGCAATTAACTTCGGATCATCTCGAAAGGATTCCCAACAGCCTGGCATTTTCTCCTGACTGTGTCTGCCTGGACAGATATTTCCCGGACACTGGTAGTAAAGGTCTGTAACTTGATAGCTCCCTTGTTTAGAGTATGTCCCTACAAGACCATGTCCCAAAGGTAGTGACCTTGGCTCTGATGCATGTAATTCCATGGAATTGTCTCACCAACGTCTGCTGGCCAGAAGAGAGTCTGAGAAAAGAGCGTGGGATGGAGGTGGGTGGAGAGATGCAAATTCATTTCAGATTTTAAAACTCAAAGCATGTTTCTTACCTATGGTATGTCAATAACAGCATCTGTGTTTGTGAAGGTCAGCTTAGTAGTACTTGTAACGTTCTTCTTCACTGAATGTGTCCAATCCTCATCCCATCTTCCTTAGGAAACCTCCTCTGATCCTGGTGAAGACTATATTCCCTGCTCTGTGATTCCCTGCTCTTTTTCCTTCATTATCATAACACTGTTATTGTTATTTTCTTGTTATTACTCATTTAATGTCTGTCTTTCCTATGATACAGAACATTTTATGAGGGCAAGAACTGAATATAGCCCTAGTGCGTGGCACAGTGCTTCAAATTAAGTAAATACTAAGTAAAATTATCTGTAGAATTATATGTGATTAGTTAGACATTATTTTCAGCTGTATATATCAAGCCCCCAAACACATCTCCTACTATAAGAGAATTCTGGTCATAGGCAGCTCAGGGTAGTATGAAAACTTCACAGAGTTATTAGGTTCCCAAGGCTCCTTTTAACTTTTTATTCTATTTTTCTCATTCATGGCTAACATCCTCAGGGTCACCTCACAGTCCAAGATGGCTATCACCACTGTGGTCACAGAATAATGGCCCCCAAATACTTCCATGTCCTAATCCTCACTACCTATGAATATGGTACCTTCCATGACAAAAGGGCTTTGCAGATGCGACTGAAGTGAAGAACCTCGATATGCTGAGATTAACCTGTGTTATCCAGGTGGGCCCAATCTAATCATGTGAGCGCTTAAAAGTCGAGAAGTTTTCCTGGCAGCCAAAAATCAGAGAGGTGCCAGAATGAGAAGGATTCAAACTGCCATTTCTAGCTTTGACGATGGAAGATGGGACATTGGCAGCCTCTAGAGGCTGGAAAAGAGAAGGAAAAGATTCTCCCCTAGATCTTCCAGAAAGGAATACAACCCTGCTGACACCTTGATTTTATTTTATTTTTCTTAATTTTAGTGAGATATAATTGACATATAACACCCTATAAAGTGTACAATGTGATGATTTGATAGATATATTGCAAAATAATTGCTACAATAAATTTAGTTAATGTTCATCCCCTCACATAGCTATAAAAATTTTTTTCTTGAGATGAGAATGTTTAAGATCCATTCTCTTAGCAACTTCAACTATACAATATACAGTACTGTCAATTATAGTCATCATATTGTACCTAGCATCCCAGAACTTATTTACTTTATAACTGGAAGCTTGTAACTATTGACCACCTTCACCCATTTCCCCAACTCCCCAAGCCCCACTTCTGGCAACCACCAATCTGATCTCTGTATCTATGAACTTGGTTTCCTTAGACCCCACATACAAGTGAGATCATATGGTATTTGTCTTTCTCTGCCTTACTTACTTCCCTTAGCATCATTCATATCCTTAAGGTCCATCCATGTCGTCACAAATGGCAAGATTTCCTTTTTTTATGACTGAATAATATTCCTGTGTGTGTGTGTACACATATCAAATACATACAGACATTGATCATTCTCTTGATCCATTCGTCTGTCAATGGACACATAGATATGTAGGTTGTTTCCACGTCTTGACTAATATAAATAATGCTGCAAGGGACATGGGGGGTGCAGATATGTCTGTGGGACAATGATTTCATGTCATTCAGATATATTCCCAGAAGTGGAGTTGCCGGATCCTATGGTAGATCTATTTTGAATTTTTTGAGGAACACCCATACTGTTTTGCATAGTATGTTTGACATCTTGATTTTAGCCCATTGAGACTTGTAGGATTTCTGACCCACAGAAGTGTAAGATTTGTATTAAGTACAAGATTTGTACGCTTTAAGTCACTAAGTTTGGGCCTGTTTTGACACTAAATTAGTTCCTTAGCAGCCTTTCCAGAAGTCCTTCATAATTCTTCTGCTTCTACCTCAGTGGCCAGAACTTAGATGACCACACCGACTCTTACAGGAGCAAAGAGATACATGTTTTTTAGCACTTCTGTCTCACACGAAAGCAGGGTTTTCCCTGACTCTTAATCAGAAAAAGGGGGAATAGATAATAGAAGGGAACCAGAAACCTCAGCCACCACTTGTTTAACAAAAGCATAATTAGATAAATATAGTTGAAAACCTAGAAAACTAGGAAAATGACATAATCTTCATAGAAGTTGATTTCCTATTTGGAAATTAATTTAACAAATGGATATCTTTCCTTTAAATTTTCAGTTCTCTAAATTTCATTCAATTTTTGTCTCTTCCATCTAATTTTGATCTTAGAGATGTGTGCTTTTAAAATTTCTATACTTTTAGCAAATTAAGAACTACTGATACTCAGATTCCATAAATACAAGACCTTGAGTCAAACCAGCTTCCACAAGAATAAAGTAGAATTACTTGTTTAATACCCTTATTTTTTCCTTCAGCTTCATCTTTTATTTGAATGTGAAATAGTCTGCCTGGTTTTTATAGTAAATGGAAAGATCCCCCCAAAGAGCCAAGCTTTCAGGGAGTCCAGGGTGCTAGATGCTTCAGCGTGCCGATTGCAGCACTCAAGTACCCTGACGGTTCCCAGCAACACAACTGGATGGTGTATCGCTACTGTGCTGTCATTCCTGAGTCAGCAAACAGGCTGAGGGTGATTCATGCTGAGAACTTCCAGATGATGGAAGAGATACAGCCTTGTCCCTGATTACCAGACACTTGGAGGCTTGTTTCTGATTCCCCTTTCATCCTCTCTTCCCGTGTCTCTGTTCTGCGGTCTGAGCAGACAGCCAGTTCCACCTCATCTTCTGGGCAATCTTTGCTCTGGGAACTGTTTCTCGGTTGTCCTGTCTGTCAGTCCTCAGCTAGGACATGGAGGACTGAAACTGCTCCTGCCTCCTGACGCTCTTCCCCGGGCGGGCGTGTGCTCAGACAGGATCGCAGTCAGCTCTGCTGGTGGGCAGACGTGACTCGCAAGGACCTTCATACTAAAGGGCATGTCGTTACAAGGCTTTCGGAATTGTCATTCTGCTAGTGCTCCCTGCATCAGGAGAAAGCAAAACATACCTCCCTTCTTATCTCTCATCTTTGACACTAATCTCCTGGCCAATCATTTTTTTCACAGCTTCTCCTATATATCTGGTTTGATTTCCTTATCATTCTGCTTATCCTGCATTCTCAAGCTTATCCCTTCTGAGCCAGGGATCCCGAACTCGTGTGCCATGGCAGCTGGCGGGACAACACTGGGCTTCCAGTGGCTGCCATGACAAATCGATGCACAGATACTTTTAGGGCCATTTGTGTTCAAGACCCCAATCAGTCAGAGGCTTCAGGCCCATACTTCCTCATACCATCACAGAACAAAAGACACTTTCTCTGTGCAAAGAGAACCTTTTAGATATTATCAGTGTTATCTGTGATGTCCCCTCTACAGGTTACATAGGAGAATTTGGTACAAAGCATGTAAACGACTTGTGATTGCCTTCATCTGAGAGTAGTGTTGAATAATTGTTATCATAGGCTCCTCTGTTGTACAGGGCCCTTGAGCTTAACGCTCGTTAGTTGTAATTTGGCTGTGTGGTGCTCTTTTATTTTATAAAACTGCACCATGGTATATGCTGCTATTCTTGTTTTAAAAAGTAAATAAATGCAACTAATCAGGCTCTCTTTTGAATCTTGTGAACACTGGAAATGTCACCTGGAATTCTTCATCACTAGGATTGTACTCTTAATTGACATTTCATAACAAAGAGATTGTGTCTTCAAAACAAACTAATTAACATCACAGCAAGAAATTCCAAAATCTTAATGGCATTTTCTCATGTTCTATTCATTCTACACATTGTGCTAAAATGGTCTTATGTTCAACTGACTGCACCAAAACTTCTGCAGTAGCTACTTTAGACTGTCTTTACAAACATAGCAAAGCATTTGAATATAAGCTATAAAAGTGTGGTTTCTCTGCAGCACCAAAGTGTTCTTGAAGATGATGCTTACATGGAAATTCAGCAGGCATGGCCAACTCAGAATGGTTTAACTTATGTAAGCCATGGCTTTAACAAATTACATCTATTAGAATCATCATAGATTTATTAAAAATAAATATCATCTAGGGGCACCTGGGTGGCTCAGGTCATGATTCTGGGGCCCTGGGTTAGAGTCTGCTTCAGGCTTCCTGCTCAGTGTGGAGTCTGCTTCTCCCTCTGCACCACCCGCACCCCCACCCCCCCAGCTCATGCTCTCTCTCTCTCTTTCAAATGAATAAATAAAATAATTTAAAAATGAATATCATTTCATCAAATTTAGGGAGAATTAGGCATATTTGAAGACTGTCACATCGGCAGAGGCCACTAGTAGAAGCTGAAAAGACTAAGGCCAGCATGACGTCCGAATCTGCAACCTCCACCATCAGCTATAGGATGGCGATGTAA
This sequence comes from Phoca vitulina, assembly GCF_004348235.1. Lineage (NCBI taxonomy): Eukaryota > Metazoa > Chordata > Mammalia > Carnivora > Phocidae > Phoca > Phoca vitulina. The sequence continues at coordinate 14,289,587 of NW_022589728.1, read as the reverse complement.
GCAGTTGACTACTTCCTATCTGCTCTCCCAGAGGAGTAGAGTCACAAGAAGGGAGGAGAGGGGTATGTGAAGGCCTTAAGCACGGTCCGCTCTGGTGAGGGCACAACTGATCTGAATCAGACATGAGACTAATTTTGAATGACCAAATCTGTTACAGAATCTATACACAGTGTAATAAGGAATGGAAATAGGGTTTGAGACAAAATAGTTGAGAGACTGTTCACTCTCAAGAAATAAAACTAGTTTATAATTATAATCCAGTGAGTTGAGACAATAAACTAGCTATCCAGGTACCATGTTTACCCTTCTTTAAAAATTGATCTCAGGCATATTTTCATTATAAGAATATGAATAAACTATAAAATACAAAAAAAACCCTCTGTGTAGTTTTCCAATTATATTTGCCTGGGCCTTGTTCAATACAGTTTCTCTAGTCATACAGCAACAGAACTTACTGTTGATAGAATAATACATCCATCTGCTTTTTTGGAAAAAAAAAACTATTTGAACTTCTACAGAGGGGCATAAGATTATCACACAAATTTCTGATTAAAAACTCCTAACACCACCCACCCTGCAGCATTTATTTAGCAGTATGTTATACTTTCTATATGTCATTGGACTATAACATAGGGGCAAATTATATTTTTAGAGCAAATGTTTTTAAGACATTTGCATTTGATGAAATTTATGAAAAATAAAGTACTAAGTTTAAACTGGGTTATAATTTTCTTTATATGGAAAAGAAGCTACAGGGGAAAACAATGATTTTCCCATATAAAGAAGGACCCTGAAGATGCTATTTTAAGAAGTTGTGTTCACTTAGATCCATGCCAAAAGAAAAAGTATAGTTTAAGTCTTTTGGAATAAGAAATGCATAACTATATTTATGCTGCTTTGCTATTTAAAAAAAAAATTGTATTATTTTGGAGAAAAAGGGTTTAGACATAAAAGATGAATGAACCACAAGGAACCAAACATAAAAATAAACATTTGCAAGTCTTTGGGTCTTATATTAATTTAATGCCTGGAAGCAGATTGTGATGGTTCTTCCTTTATTAATCCTTAATAACTGGGTAGATATCCGCTTCCACTTCCATCTTCCCCTATCCCAGTCAATATCATATGCAAAAACATTCTTTCTGCAGGATAAGTACATAACAATATATTAATTCTGATCCTGAAATATTTTGGTATTCTAGTGAGCTGAGTTTATGCATTTTCCCAAAGTGTCTCATTGATATAGATATGACATTTACTTCATGATAGAGTAAATAGGATACCATTCTTGTAGTTCTAAATGTAGGCATAATTTTGCTGGGTTTCTGGGATGCTCCTGTATCATTTGCTGCTACATGATTCTCAAATAAAGATATTTTGTGCCCTAGCTTCACCCCTCTGTAAACATCATATTTCAAGATTCCTTTTGAAAAATGTCCAGGTAGGAAGAGATCATGAAAAGGAAAAGATAAACATAAGTTTAATATTCATTGCTAGATTCAGTAAGTTGCATTTATTTCAATAAAAAAGAAATACACTATACATCATTGATTTAGTTTGAAACTGTCATCCGAAAAAGAATTCTTTGAGACAAAAATATTTAGACTGTTTATAAGAAATAATGGGTGGATTGTAAACAGCCGAAGGAAACTGAAGTTCTGTTTCCTAAGCAATTGCTCCTGTACATAACTCTGAATTGACTCTAAAAGTTTTCTACTTGAAAGTGCCTGTCCAAAGCCACAGTTAGTGGAAGAATCCAACCTTGAAGGAAAATGAATCTTGAGTAAGAAAGATAATTTTTTCAGTAAGTACAGAAGAACAATTCAGGCTAAGTAATAAGAATGAGCCTTGAAAAGAAGAATTATCTCATTGATCTTGCCTGGCTGCTCAGGTGAAATATTCAGCTGAAGAATCTCACAAGAGAAAAAGACCCTTATGTATGAAAAGGTGACAATTTAAGTCAAAAAAAACCAAAAACAAACAAACAAACAAACAAAAAAAAAACAGAGAGAGTGCTATTATTGCCATTGGGGGAAATGGCTTAAATTTCCTTAAGAATCAAAATACCTACAAATTAGGTCACAATGGAAAAAGTCCAGTTGTTAAAACATGATATAGAAGGAAAAAAATGAAGGTAGGTTTCCTTTTGTGTGAAGGCAATGTACAGCACCTATACAGAGTAGAAATCAGTAAGGGTTAGTCTCTCTCTCTCCCCCACCCCTTGTTTATAAGTTTTTGAAAGGTCCCCGATCAAAGCAGATGATTAATAAGATATTCATAGAACTTGTTTATATTTATTTCTCTGTCTAAATTATGCTCATGCACAGTCATGCACATTTTATATTCTATGAAAATGAGCCACACTCAAAATTCTCTAGGATCACAATGTGTAAGCTCCACACACCTTTCGAGAAAAGGTGATTAGAAGAAATATTAGCTCAAAGTTTGTACACATTAGAGCAAGCAGGAGCATGGCATAAGATATTAGCTTAAATTCCTTTGGAATTAAAAAGAAAGTACAACTTAAGTTCTCAACACAACTTATTTTTCACTCTCTTTAAATGTGGTAAATAAGTTGAGTTTTCATATTTACATTCTGAATGTATTCCTAGGGAGGAAAAAAATGATTTCAAGTCTTGCAACCTCCAAAGAAGCAGCAATAACTTATTAATTGTGCCCTGGGTGATCTTAAACTGTGGCAGAAAAACAGCCTCAGAGACTTCCAAAGATGCATAAAGTTCTCCTAGGGGGAACAGTAGGGACACCAGGAGAATCCAGCTGCAGAAGTATTTCAAAAAAAGCCATTTACATGTTGAAGGAAAGGATTTAATTAATAGTGTTACAGCTGTGAAGTTAATATGCAGATCTGAGGTCCTATCACAAGGGACTGTTACATATTTTTTAAACAAGTCACTCAGTCTTACATTTTTTCCCCTTACAGCTCTTGCATAGTAATAAATATATGTCCCGAAGGCTTCAGGCGAGAATCATGATGTCTGCTAATTTCTTCAATAATAATAAAGATGATGATGTTGATGGCAATTATGAGAACCACTATTTACTGAAACCTCACTCTCTGCCAAGATCCCTTCTAAGTCCTTTATATGCATTATCTTATTTAATTCTTTCAACAATCCAGTAAAATTAGTGCTGCAGTTTTCCTCAAAAGGAAGCTGAGGCTCCAGGAGATTATGTAAATGCAGACCCGTAATCATCCCTGACCCCACCATACCTGTACACCTTCCTTAAAAACAATACAGCCCTTTCTTTTAAGTTCTGGAAGATCTGAAGAGAATCAGGACCCTCAAGACCAGTGACAAACACACGATGCAGAGCTGATTGGCAGATGAGGTAAAAAGGAAAGGAATATCTGGATGTTGGAATCAAGAATCCCCATAAGAGGTCAAATGTAGAATTGTTCATGTCCACAATAATGTGCACTAATATTTAATAAGAATGATTATGTGGTTACTGTCACTGGAACAACACCGAATAGAGATAATTGTGGAAATTAATCTGAATCCAGTTTGGGGGAAAAGATCTGTTATTTTAGAATGGCTATTTTAGGCAAACATCCAGGCCAAAGGAGACTTCTATTAATCTATCCAAGTGGGTAATGCCAAGGAACGCCTTCACGAACTAGCAAGAAATAGAGAGCTCTAGAAAGTATATACCAGCATATATGGACAAGGAATTTCTTATAAAAACTAGAGTCCAACCTCGAAGTGTTGCAGAGGTGCTTGGGTTTGTCAAGCGTCCTTAACTCGGCTCAAGTTTTCAGACTAGATTTCCTACAGACTGCAACTGAGGCCGCACTGTGGCTAACCAGGGAAATGTTACCAGCCTTTGAGGCGGTTAATAGAAGGAGAACAACAGAAAATCTTTAAGATGCTCACTTTGGCGTCATCTATCCTTTTAGCGACCTAGAATACTTGGTTGATTGCCTAATGGCATTTGAATGCGTAATAAAATGAGTGACTGGGACTAGTATATCCATCATTTTTAACCTTGCACCCAAAGAAATGAGAAAGAAAAAAACCCTTGACAGGCATATTGATATTAGAAAAGCAGTTACAAAAAGCAGTGCACAAAAGTTACCTTGAGCAGCGGAGGGAAAACAGACTGGTATGGAAAAAAAGACTACCATTATTATCTTCCTATCAGTTCATAGGGTTGTTTTGAAGCTTACCTGAGTTACCATAAATGATGTGCTTAAAACAATGCTTCATACCCAACAAGTGTTGATTACTACTACTATTTATTGGCAAACTGGTCCCGTTTTTATATTTCACAGAGACTTAGCATGGTTAAGGGATTTGCCGAAGGACCCATAGTTAATAAGTGCTAAAGACAAGATTTGAGTGAAAGACTTGGGATTTGAAATTCAGTTTTCTTTTAGCATACCATAATACCAATTCCATAGGACAAATTTCTTCTGGTCTAATTTTTTCCCAAAAAATCGGTTTATATGGAAGAAAATAGAAGAGAATTACTACCCAGTACAGTAATGATTTAAAATGACCATTCAAATTACAAGATACAAAATGCCATGGTTTGAAAAATGCTATGCTTAACTTATTATTCACAATTATTATATTCATAAAATTTGTATTTTAAAATTACTTTATAATCTGCGTGTTACAGAAGATAACTAGGCACTGATTTAAGCACTTTTTTCTGTCTTAAAAATTAGAGGTTAAATGAGATTAATGGCACAAATATTAAGGGTAGACGCTTGTGCATATGTATAAAAGTCAGTATTAGAAATGTCATTTTTGGCTCCTGAACACATTTGCCAATGTGAGAAAATGATGACAAGTTCTAATTATAAGGTTATTATAGTGTAGAATAAAGAGTAACCACCTCTGGAGGTTCCGGAGAAAATCCTTCAGGGATTTTTGCTGCTTAGCTAAATCAAAAATTCTTTGTTACCCTATGCACTTCAATGGAGCCTAACAATTCTGAGTCTGTGCTAGTCAATGCAAATTTTCTAAGATCTAAACCCGCAAATGCTAGTAGAAGACCATTATGTTACTTAGAAGTTTTCAGACGATCATACAATAGAATAAGTTAGCACACATACAGGGAATAATGAGAAATCTGAAAAAAGAAAAAACAAAACACAACAACAACAACACTATAGCTTTCTTATTCTTTTTGTAATTATACTATTACATTTCTTCTCTATGATTTCTACAAGTAAAAATTGTGCTGGTTTATGAGCAAAATGTATGAGAAACACAGCTAGAAACTTTACCCAAGATGCCCTTACAGTGGGATGGCGATCGAAAGCTGGTTCTGCAGGAGTCACAGTGAAAACTGTGTGCTTTGCTGACACTAGCTGCAGACAGACAGAAATGAGGCTGGTAACGCGTTGCATCGACAACTCTCGTCCGTCTGAGCAGAATTTCAAGATGCACTTAGTTAGTGAATATATCCTCCACTTACATATATAAGGCTTTCATCCTTTGTCAAACTTTTATTTTTTCAGAATTAATATTGAAACAAAGACAGTGACTTGCTATTCATATTTATTACATTAATGTTTTTGTCAATCCCCGTTTCCACTTTAAATTACGAGAATGCTCAAAACCATTTTTCATTTAACATTTGGGGCTGTTGTCACTGTGACATTAGGCCTTTTTAAACTGGACATGAGGATACACTGGAAGCTGAGTTTCAGTACAGCTTAACAAACCAAACCATAAAGCCATAGTTAAACCATAAAGCTCCCAAGATCATTCTTTCCTGATCAGTATCCAAACTTATTTTTGATTAGTATTACATTTGTAATGTTATTTAGATTACCCCTCCTCTCTCTCTCTCCCTCTCTCTCTCTCTATATATAGATATACATACACACACATACTCTCTCTCTCTCTCTCTATATATATATATAATACACACACACTCTATATACACACACACACATATAGTCAAAATAATTATTTATTAGTGTACTCTTTTTAAAGTGTACCTATTTAAAAGCATGATAAACTTACCTTAGAGAGTCCACCTACTTCCAAATAAAAGCAGATAATGAACACGTTCCAGGTGACCCAGAGGGCAGTCCATACTGTGTACTAGAGAGAAAGGGATCAAGGGGGAGAAAGAGAAGAAAAAACGTAGAGATTAAAGGCATGTATACTAAATAAATCAATAATAAAAATGTCAATAAGTCTAAGTCTTCTGGGAAGAAGCAGGGCACGCTCAGAAAAGAGTGCTCCTTATGAGGTCCCCTAAGATCTAGAAATTAAAAATCCAATAGTTTCTTTGGCTTTCAGTGGATGCCAATAAAGCTAGATTTATTTTTAAAGTGCTTTGCTGGCTTGCAGATAAAGTTAAATCCAAGTGCTGACTTGATTTCTGTTTTCTGAGTATTAGCTTTTCCAGGGAATACAATTATGCAAATTTTCTGTGGGTTATCTATCTATCTTTTAGTTAATATTATAAGCTGTCAAATTTTTAGGAATGTTAGTCAAAACTCAGCACTTCCCTATCCCTGAATGAAGATCATGTTTGAAAATGGATGTTTGGAGTAAAATTAACAAACTTTCCTATTGAACTATTTTAGTATGAGTGGAGTGTGTATGTCTCCAATGCAATCATATAAAATATATTTTTAAAAAACACAACAATTAAGAAATGGGATTAAGAATGAGCAAATAAACGACAGATTTCCACAATGGGAAAATACCTTCCAATCACAACCAACAGACTCTAAACATGCTCACCTTACTGATTAATTGGTTTTATTAATGTAATATGTATTAGGAAATGCCTTCCTTGAGAGTACTGGTCAGTCTGAATTAAGGTAGCCTTAGATCAAAACTCATCGGTGGAGAGGGTCTTAGGGCGCAATTCACCTAGTCATTGATGAAGAAACTGAGATATAGAACTGACATATGGGTAATAGCTTGGATGACTGAGGATGGAATTTACTCTGGGAACGTAATACTACGGTTTTCTCATTCATTTTACTTTACCACAAAAATCTATAAATTCTTAAATTTCTTAAATAGACATACTAATTAAATCACTGCTTTTTATCAGTGATTTTAATCATCACATGCTATTGTCAAATTAAAATAATTATTGAAATCATTTCATTAGCTGTCTCAAATAATAAAATTAGGAATTTTAAACACTGTGTAAAATAGCCATGTTCCTATTGGAAACCTTATCAGGAGGTTTTAACTATTCATAAAATTTATTTTACATTTTGTGTCTTTCTGTCAGTTATGATTTTTAAAAGGCTTTCAGAATAATCTCATGTAGGTGCCAAGTTCTATAACTGGTTACATTTGATGTCACATTATACATCTTGTTTTCTTTCTGGAGAGGGGGTTTTGCTTTTGTTATGTTATTAAGAATAATGCAATTATGAGTTAAGGCTCCAAAATCACTGGAAATTTAGAGAAGCTGGCAAATACGTTAAAACATTAACACAAATTAAAATACACAGGGAGGCTTTTGGTATTTGTAGATATTGTTGATGCTGCCAATATTTTCTGTTAGTTAAGTCTGGTATGAATGGAGTTAGTTTTAAAAATGTGCCAACTGCCTTGCAATACACTTTTATAAACCACAAAATATTCCCATGAATAATGAAAATAGCTAACCTTCAACCTCAATGTATACTTTTTGCAAACTGATCAAGTCACAATAACCACAACAAATTTTAAAGCTGCTGCTAATTGGTGTCTGACCTTTTTCATTCCAAATTAATCTCATCATGAGTCTATTAGAATGAGAGAACAGTGCAGACCACTAATTCATGAGAAAAAAAGCCAATGACAAAGGTTAAGGAAAGGACATAAAAGAAAGTAAGACTAACATAAGGAAACAAAAGTCATTGTAAAACTATCTGATTCTTAATTATTAGGACAGCAAACTTAAATACTTAAGTATTCTTTTAGAAAAGACAATCCACTCATAGTTACAACAAATGCATAATAAAACAAATCTATTTAGAAATCACAGTGCAGACTCAGTGATTGAAGTGATTCATGCCACTTGTGAACTTTCAAAGATAAAATTATCAGGCTGAGTAGGTTCCAAGTGTCAGCTGCTAACTTCTTAACAATAACATGAGTTATTACTCCGCTGCTTTCTCTGTTCCTGGTACTGTGTTAAGCACTTTCTATGTTCCTGGTACTGTGCTAAGTACTTGATATGTATCAAGTTATTCAGCCATCACACTAAACCGAGCAGGAGAGTAATCATTTGACCACCTACTTAGTGTCATAGCTGGGAGAGGAACTCTGTCTGACTCCAGAGCTGATGCTTAAGTATTACATGATAGGCTTCATTTTAAAAGATCTTAGGCAAAGGACCATGGAATAATTTAAAAGTTAATACTTCACCAAATTTTGCAACTTATCAAATGACCAATTCACCAAATTACCAGTTTTCCAAAAATTAGTTTCATTGATATAATTCCACAACTGGCAATGTATTTGAATAACAATTTCTTGTGTACTTGGCAACTAACGTATTATGCGTGATATGAATGTTACAGTTTTTTAAAAACAATACTGTAAGCTTCTCTCTTTTATATATTGGTTTGTTGAGAACAAAGATTATTTGTATGACTGAATTTTAGACTGTTATGAGATGAAAACTATATACCTCACCCTGCACTGGGGACACAAGTCTGTACATAGAGATACAGGGAAAGAAATCTCTAGTGATACAAACACATCCATAGGCATTTACCTACGCAGGAAGTGTTAGGACAACATATGTATTCTTTTACGTGCGCATACACAAGTGGGGGGAGGGGCAGAGGGAGAGAATCTTCAATCAGACTCCCTGCTGAGGGCAGAGCCAGACATGTGGCTCTACCGCATGAGCCATGAGATCATGACCTGAGCTGAAACCAAGAGTCGGACATTCAACCTACTAAGCCACCCAGGTGCCCCAATATATGTATTCTTTTTGACATGGGTTATTTTATTTATAATTCAACTGAAACAAGAATTAAAAAAGAGATGACTCCATTTTTAAGAAATACCTTTTGGTTATCATGGAGCATGCCTATATGCTCATATACCCAAATACATATACTTGCAGTATAGAAAAAACTTCCCAATATATGTAAAAAATTACTCTGTGTAATTATTATTATTATTTTTAAAGATTTTATTTTTTATTTGACAGAGAGAGACACAGCGAGAGAGGGAACACAAGCAGGGGGAGTGAGAGAGGGAGAAGCAGGCTTCCCGCGGAGCAGGGAGCCCGATGAGGGGCTCGATCCCAGAACCCTGGGATCATGCCCTGAGCCGAAGGCAGACGCATAACGACTGAGCCACGAGGCGCCCCTCTGTGTAATTATCTAGCTACCTTTTTATTTGTTGTACTTTGCTTATGTTCAGTACACATATTTTAAATCCTAATTTACACAGATAAAGCCTATAAGATGAAAAAAAATTGTCCATGTGCTCTAAGTAGCTTCCTGAATATTTCATGGTTTTACAAAGATATTTCAGTTTTTTAATTGAAATGAATTTTGGAAGTCTTGCAGTCTATTTCTTTCTCATTGAGCAATTAGTCTATAACATGAATTATTTTTACTTCCTGAGCTTGTTTTCCAATTACCAGAAAGGCCATTTATTCATTTATTCACATGTGCATCAATCAGATATAGTATTATGCACAATATGTTAGAGTTAAAATTTTAAAAAAGTAGATTTCCTGGTCACTCATTGTTCTAACAGTTTCTGGAGTTTAGTATTCATTTCCAGAAGAACTTTAAGAGAGTAATGTGCTATCCCCTTCATTTTAATGGCTAAAAAAGCAGAGTGAAAGCAAAAAAAAAAGATATATTGAACAGTTCAATCATTTACCAAGCACTTACTCTGTGTTAGATTATGTTAAGCAAGTCACATACATTACATAATATAATTCTTAAAGACAATCTGAGTCAGGTTTTTACATATGAAGTTAACTATGGGACAAATTAAAGTCCCAAGTCTTCACACCCAATAATTGATAGAGGGGATTTAATATAGGACCAATTAAATGGAAAATGGACACTCTTAACTGTCATGCTGAGTAGAAGCTCAGGAAGGAGGTTTATGGTGACATAGCAGGGAAATTTTCCTGTTAACAATTCAAATTACACAAGTTCTTATTGTTTGCACATGAGCTTTGGCATAAAAGTCCCAATTACTAAACTGTGGACCTAGCAAATTAACTTGGCTTTCTTTTTAATTTTTAAAAGCAGTTTTGAGTTAATTTCCAAAGTTGGTATTTATTCAAAAAATTTAAATTAGCTAATGCTTTTGCATTTAAATTAACTTAAAACTACCTAATTAAATTACTGCCCATGAAATAATAAAGATTTAAACAATTCTAGGGCAGAATCTCATTTTGGAATTTCTATGTAAGATTTAAAATATTTGATATAGGAATAAGCAGGAGGAAACAGCTGATTCTAGAACAGTACTTTATGCTTTCTGCTTCATTTTGTCTATAGTCAAAGAAACACAAAAGGTGCATTCAAACCTACAACTGACCTTGGTATCCACTGTCCAGTCCATCCTATAAAATAATTTCATCCAATACCCTTTAATTCATTTATTCTTTGTTCATTCGAGTATAAGTATCTTTAAAGCCCCATGCATACCAGGAGAGACCTAGAATACAACAATGGGTAGGAGCAATGAGCCTGCCAGCAGGACACAGGTGAATGGAACGAGACAGGCTAGAAGCAAGCACTGTCGCTGTGCAGAGTGCTAGGGTGGAAGGTGTCACCAGGATCCACGGGAGCAGAAAGGAGGAGGCATTTATCCTGGAGCAGGGTGCTCAGGAAAAACTCCTAAGACGTGACCATTCAGTGGAAGCATTATTAAGAGTTTTCCAAGAGGGCAAGGAGAATAGGGCATTCCAGGTAGAAAGTACAGTGTGTGCAGACAGAGGAGGCAAGAAACAGCATGTGGTCGTTAGAAAACACAATAGTTGAGCATGGCTGGTATGAGATAGGGGAGCGGGGTGGGCAGAAGAGGTAAGCAAAGGAGCAGTTTTATGAGCTTTGATTTTCCATGCCAGGAAGCCAGAAGTTTGCCAATAGACACTGTAGAGCTTGTTCTGTGGGGTCCTTTACCATAACCATTTTCATAAGGGTTTATGAATTTAATTCTTTAAATTCAGCTGTGATAAACCCTGTTTGTTGTCGGAAATGGCAGTAACTTACCCTCTGTGTTTCAGTGCTCCAAAATGTCTGTTACTTTGAAATGGATTAAATTTAACCGGCATCATGGGTGATTGTTTCAGCCAACAAAGGAGGCTAATACTAAGAATACTGCAGGCGAGTTGGAGAAAAAATCTCCTGCAATCAAAAAGCTCTTTCCCTGCTCAGTGAAAAGTCAGTATGAATTTCTAATCCAGGACTCCTCTCATTGCCACTGAAAAGTTGGTGCCTCCTGAGGCACACCTTGACTAACCTGACATATGCCATATTTGTTTTCTGACTTTTTCATACTAGAATTAATCCCAGGCCACCAGTGGTAGATCCAAACCAAAGGATTCATGGAAACAACTCAGGGATGAACTGCCCGTGGTGTGAAGAAGGTAACATGGCCTAGCCATCCTTCCAATAACAACCTGATCTTCCCATCAAACGCACTCTTTGTGAACACATTTCCCATGCTTGTGGATTAATGACTCTTCAACCATTTCTCCCCAGTGGACAATTTATACCCATCTTAGAACAAGAGGTAATCTGGAATCCCACACAGGTAACAATATTCTGTGATCAGCTGAGGTGGCAGGGCAGGATCATTTTCAATATCAAAATTTATACCAGCAATGCCACCATATAATCTGGAATCTGGTGGTGAAACAAAGTATAAAAATCATGATAAATCAACTTCAAGAACCTAACAATAACACATCCGGTTCTGCCATTTAACCATCTGGGTTCCTGGGGTAGGTCACTTAACGTCTCCTGGTCTGTAAAATTAGGGATGCTAACACATGCCCATAGGTATTTGTGAAAATTAAACCCAACAGCATCTTTGGTATGGAGGGCTTTCCCATCAATTCGTTGCGTTCTTTCTCTCCCTGTCCTGGGATATGGTCTTAAATAAGATGGCAAACCAACAAACAAAAAAGGTAGAAATTTGATTGCCACCCGCATTAAAAGAGAAAATCAACATGAGCAAAAACATGGATTGTTTTTCTAATAGATTTTTCTTGAAGATTCTGAAAGATCTAAATCCGCCTTCTCCTATGCACAAAAGGGAAAAGGAAGAGAGGGAAGCAAAGAAAAGACACCAGAGAAAGAAATGACACCAGTTCTATCATGAGTGGACTCTGAACTGATAAGGAACTACATGGGGAAAACAGTCCTTTCATCACCTTTCGTCACTTCCACAGACCCCTGGTCTGTATTTGATCATCAACATAGCCCACACTTAAAACAAGGTAGCAACCTAATGGCAGAAACCTAATAAATAGGATTTGAACGAATAAGTTAATGAAGAAAAGGAGGAAGAAAGTTAAGAAAGTAGGGGCGCCTGGCTGGCTCAGTCGGAAGAGTGTGCGACTTGATCTCAGGGTCGTGAGTTTGAGCCTCACGTAGGGTGTAGAGATTACTTAGATAAATAAAATTAAAAAAAAGAAGAAGAAGAAGGGAGGGTAGGAAGGGAGCAGAAAAGGGGAGAAGGAAAGAAGGGAGGGAGAGAGGACAGACTGATTGTGAGATCCATGCTTGGTCAGGTGGTCAGCCAAGGATATTCTTAGATTTTATCCGGCTAAGAGCTAGCAAAGAGTTTTAAGCCAGTGATTTAGGAAAATGCAAAGGACACACTGAAAGGTAGGAAGGCTGAAAGCAGGCAGGAAGTCCATATCCTGGAAAGAAAAAGCAGAAGCTTCAACAAGGCAGTAGCTGTGTGAGAGTGTGTAGAGCTAGTATGTAGAGGGCACGCTCAACAGGACTAGGTAATGTCACTAATGTGTACCAACAGCTTCATTCCAGAAAGGCGACTGGTTTCACAGCCACCTGGCATTTGGGGCTTCCGCGGAACACCAACATCATAAAATAAAAAGTCCGCAGTGAGTCAAAGTGCTGTTTACAGCAACAAACTAGAAAACAGAATCCAATATAATAGTTTGATATTATGCATATTGAAGTGTTTTATGCTACAAGTCCGACTCCATGAGACATCCTTCTAGCAGACTACACAGTGCCTTAGCAGAGGCTGGCTTGCAGAGAATAAAAGTAAAGCAGAAATTATTTAGTCCCTGCAGCTGGCTGAGTGATATCAAACTCTCCTAACGCCCCGGGCAGCCATTTTGAGTTCAGATTCGGCTGTGGGTCACTTACGTTCACCTCTGTGATATGGGGAAAGATACAAAAAAGCCGATTTTGAGATTCAAAATAGAGAATTAGGGGCGCCTGGGTGGCTCAGTTGGTTAAGCGACTGCCTTCGGCTCAGGTCATGATCCTGGAGTCTTGGGATCGAGTCCCGCATCGGGCTCCCTGCTCGGCAGGGAGTCTGCTTCTCCCTCTGACCCTCCTCCCTCTCATGCTCTCTGTCTCTCATTCTCTCTCTCTCAAATAAATAAATAAAATCTTTAAAAAAAAAAAACAAAAACAAAAACAAAATAGAGAATTAATGCATTCACAGAAAAACGTGTAGCTTTATTCGTTCCATAGTTGTGCCTGGATTAAATCAAATTTGAAGAAGGGCATATGTTTAAGTCTATGGTTTTCTTCAAGTGAGGCAATGTCCCTGCATTGCAAGAAAATACTCACTAATCCTACTGAACACTGTATATTTATTTAGACTCAATGAGTATTTTAGGTATGTTATTCCTAGTTACAATCACTTATATAGGCTTATTTCTCACAATCTTATACATGTAGCCTAAAATACTGCCTTCTTTTATAGAACACCAATTACTGTGAATAATTCCCATTCAATTGTGGAATACAGTATACACTTCATTAAACTGCCCTGCAACAGAGCAGCTCCTGACCATGTTTGGTATAGTTGGAGTATGGAATTAACATTTCAAGTTTATCTTAAAAAAATGGAGACATGTTCAGTGATATAAAGTATGAAATACATTAGGGATGAGTACTAAATAACCTTCAGTACATGCATTTGTAATGTCCTAAAACATAATATTATTATTGTTATCAGTTATATTATTGTTATCAGTTAGTAAACAGTTATGGCTATGAAGGTTTGCTTTTTAGTGACATGTATCATGGAAATGACAGTTAATGCACATTTATGTCTCATCATGAATCCGGACCACAGCCAGATCTCCTACTCTATCCAAACCCTGTTTCCTTGTGAAACTTGAATTCAGTTACATGGTGTGTCGGACTGTGTGTCTCACACTTACACTCATGTTGCTTTGATCTCACTGTAAACATTCACTGAGTCATTTTTCCCACAGATTAGTATCTCCAAACAGAATTCAATACCTAAAGGTTCGAACAGCAATGCCACATCATATCCAAGGGAACAACTTAATGATATTTCATTAATCTTCTTTTAGTAATTTTGTAGCAAGAGACAGGATAAAAATAAAACTTACCACCACAATATATCGAGGTCTGTACTGAATGGTTCCAAACAAACCCAATATGACGACTATTATATGTAGAAAATTTCCAAGAATTGGTGCCCACTGGAAGCCAAGGAAGTCAAAGATTTGCCTCTCCAATGCTGAGAGCTAAAATAAAGCAAAGAGAGTCCATTAGCGTCTAATCCAAGCATCATCACACCATTTTAATATTTATTTCATGCCTAGAGAAGTCTCCATATTCAATTTCAATCACACTTATGGACATCATCATCACTAGAGTTGTGACACCCATTTCATGTACTGTTTTATGCAACTTCTTTCTGAAAATATGCTAAGATAACTTTGAAGTTATAAAGAACAATGAGATTTTAAACCTATCTGGAGAGCTTGACATATACTCCTTAAATCATTTTCTCAGTAGAAAATCCCGGCAGATATTTTAGAGTATCATATTCTATGATATGAGTTCATCATTTCTTAAAAAAGATTTTATTTATTTATTTGAGAGAGAGTGCACAAGGGGGAGGAGGGGCAGAGGGAGAAGCAGACTCCCTGCTGAGGGGTAGCCCCACATGGGGCTTGATCCCAGGACTCTGAGATCATGACCTGAGCCAAAGACAGCTGCTGAACTGACTGAGACATCCAAACACCCTGAATTCATCATTTTTTTTTAAAGATTTTATTTATTGGGGCGCCTGGGTGGTTTAGTAGTTAAACGTCTGCCTTCGGCTCAGGTAGTGGTCCCAGGGTCCTGAGATCAAGCCGCACATCAGGGCTCCGTGCTCTGTGGGAAGCCTGCCTCTCCCTCTCCCACTCCCCCTGCATGTGTTCCCTCTCTCGCTGTGTCTCTCTTTGTCAAAAAAATAAATAAAATCTTTTTAAAAAATTTTAAAAAAACGAAGATTTTATTTATTTATTTGAGAGAGAGAGAGAGAGCATACAGAAGAAGGGGGATGGGGCAGTGAGGGAGGGACAAGCAGACTTCCCACTGAGCGGGGAGCCTGATGTGACTGGATCCCAGGACCCTGGGATCATGATCTGAGCCTGAAGGCAGATGCTTAACTGACTGAGCCACCCAGGCGCCCCCTGAGTTCATCATTTTTTTAAGTAAAATGATTGGCTTAGTATAACACACTAGAAAAAAATAACTACAGGCTTGAATGCTAGAACTGGTATATGATTTTGGAAAAAATAAAAAATAAAAACCCAAATCTCCTACTTACGCCTGCCTTCTTGTAAGAAACATAAATTACCAAATATGTTTGGTTTCCTTACTTTCATCAGTCCATCACTGATGATAATGACTAACCACTTTTTCAAAATGAAGCTTACTGATTTATTTAGCTCTGGGCTCAAGGCTCCCATGTAAAACTAAGTTAAGTAATTCCTTTGGATCATATTTTATTGAGATCATACACCTACATGAAAATTCATCCTAGATTAGGCAAAATCCATTTTGAATAGAGAATTAAAAATTACGGGACCATTACAATTGTAGACATGCCACAGTTTATTACATTTGCATTATATACAATTACATTTTAATCAATTATACAATGTATTAAAATATACACTTCAATAATTTGTGTATGATTGATGAAACAGATAAATTTCATATAGTCCAGTGAATGCCAATGTCATTATCATATTAAAATGATATTTATTGTTTTCTATATCTAAACATTTTATAGTTCCACCTGCTGTATTTGGACACCAATTTTACACACTTCAGGCATTTTTCTAGATTTACTTTGATAAAATAGTAATTCTAATAAAATGATCCAACGATTAGCTATGTTGATGGCACTAGAAACTGCAGATTTGAAATGAAAATGGTACCCTAGGTATTTTTCTAGTTATGTGGCAGGTGTATGCCTGAATAGCTTTAATTTCCTTGGACATAAAGAAATGTCCTCCATCCAGAAAGCTGAATTTACCTTGGTTAAAATTCACCTTCAGCAAGCTGTGGAGAAGAGAAACGATCAAACGCCTAAAGAGAACCACACCAGAACCACATTCATTTCATGGGCATTTCCTGATCATCAAGTGATCTGTCACCATCCCCTGCTCACACAAATGAGAGGATGCACAGAAATGGCTAAAATGCAAAATAATCAGAGCGAGGTAAGAAGCAGCACCATGTTTTCAGTTTTCAATCCCCTGTTTGTTTGTGACTCTAATTAGTTCCCTGGAACGTTCCCCTAAAAATGCAGCATTTTATTTATTGGCCCATCAGCGATGTAAATATGCAGTTTTTTATGTCCAAACAGGATGGATGTGCTCAGATAAAAAAGAAAGCTTGAAGAGCAGCTGCAGGCAATTTATTCTGAAAAGCAACCCTATTTTAAAGCTGTCGCGCATCACAAAAACCTTTAAAGTGAACTTTTCAAACAGGAAAATCCATTTTCTTTTCTGTCAGAAGATGCATGGATAGCATTCTCTTTTATGATATTAAAGAAAACACACATAATGAAAGAGAAGCTGAATTAACACCACTTATTAGAAAATCTGCTTGTTTTCTTGGAGACACTGTATCTATTAAATTTATTCTCTGATAGCCTGGCTCTGTGGCGCAATGGATAGCGCATTGGACTTCTAAATTTATTCTCTGATAACTTACTTAAAAATGATTCATGATGACATGAGATAAGAGCACAAATCAAAGGTCAGAAAAAATCTAAACAGGGAGGGGATCATATCGAGTATTAGAAGAGAGGCAGCTTTAATAACTCTTCAAACCATGAAAAGTAAGTTTCAGTAGTTGACCCAGAACAACACGGGTTTGAATTGCACAGGTTCTTATATGAGGATTTTTTTCGATAAGTACAGGATGGCACTGTAAATGTATTTTCTCTATGATTTTCTTAATAACATTTTCTTTTCTCTAGCTTACATTATTGTAAGAATACAATATATAATACATAAAACATACAAAATATGTGTTAATTGACGGTTTCTGTTATTATAAGCCTTCCAGTCAACGGTAGGCAATTGGTAGTTAAACTTTGGGAGAGTCAAGAGTTATATTTGGATTTTCAACTGTGGGGGGTGGGGAGGGTTGGTGTTCCTAACCCTCCTGTTGTTCAAGGGTCAACTGTGTTGTATTTTAAAAAGTCAACTAACAACAAAAAGCCCTTCCAAAATAAACAGAACACCATTGCATTTTTTTACTTGATTGTTTGATCTAATTTCCATGTTAAGCTATTTTGTCATTTAGTTTATAGGCAAATATCTTCTCTCTAAATGTCATAATCTCTAGAGACACCACTTACGCCTTAGAGCTTGACATTAATAATAATGACCCAGAGCCACTAAATGAAGCTAAATGAGATCCAGGTTGCTTTGTTAACTCACAGAGGATGAATTCATTTTAGAAATCTCTGTCAAAATGGTTCTCATCAATGGAGCAGGCCCGGGAGTGCAGATTGGGTGCATCTCTTCCCAAATCCATGGTCAGTGACCTCAAGTTGGGAACTTGACATCAACCATTACGGGAATATGTACAACATGGACATTGGGAAATGCTAAAAATTAGGGTTTTGTTTGTTATGAGAATCTATTGTTAAACGTTACCTGTGCACCACTGAATACACCACGTAGAAAAGAGTGCTTCTGATTCAGAAAGGTAATGAAAGGAAGTGATCAAATGTGCAATGTAGCATGAACAGAAAGCATCCAGACCTGATGAGCACAGAAGAATGGAGGGCTCAAAGATGGTACCAGCAGAGATGCCATAGCTAAGAAGAGAATGACCGAGACATCTGAAGAATTTGAGGTATAAATGTAGAGAATTCAAGAAAATATAGGCAATAAGACACTCCAGGGAAAGCAAAAAACCAACCAGTCACCCGTGTAAAACAGGAAGCAGTGATCTAAAGAACAATGAAATAATTTCTAAGTGAACCGTAAAGTAGGTAAGACTCTGGAAGCTATAAGAATATGAGGAAAAAGGATATGTTTCTTTTCCTAATAAGATAAAAAATAAATTCAATCAGAATCTTAATAATAATGGAAGGAAAGATAAGAGAGGGAAAGAAAGAAGGAAGGAGGGAAGGGAGGAAGAAAGGGAGGGAGGGAGGAAAGAGGACCAAATCAGTGATGCAAGGAAAGCATGGTTCAAAGATACCAAGCAAATTAGAATGGGGAGTTATTTTGAATGTAAATATGAAGAAGCCATTCAAACATTCTCCTTGAGTGGCAGAGGGATGGGAACCATTGGAACTACTGGAGAGAAATGTAACCCTAGCTCATACTTGGGGCTGCGTGAAAAATAGTCCATACTCATTATCATGTAAATGTTGCTTACTGGATTATAGCTTTCAGAATCAAATTGTAGAAAGTTTGAAAGCCTTCATTTTGCTTATGGAACAAAATGTAAGTGCGATTTGATCACATAAAGCATATTTAACAAGAGTTGGGAAAGGCTTAATGTTCTGTATGTATGGCAATGGGAATGGAGTGTGCTTTAAACTTCTTTCTGCAGGGTCAGGCATTTCCTTTTACCAGGCTCCAAGGTGGGAATATTCCCTATAAATCTATGAATCATTAACTGCAACCCACTTTAACCACACATACCAATAACTCAAGAAATATTTCTGCTTCCTTATTTTATGTCCACACAAATAGGAGCACCTTTAAAACACAGTAACTTTTTTATTGATCCATATATTATGTTTAATGATTCACATGGTATTTTGTTTAATTGCTCATAATTATTACTAATTGTGAAAATTAATTTATACTTAAAGAGCTATAAAAACTCCAGGTGACCAAACATTTCCCTGGGCATTTACCTAGGCTGGGTCTACACAATAAGCTTCTGCTCAAACAAAAGCTGGGTTAGAATGTTCAATCTTAAGGAGTGAGTACCCTTGGAGATTCAACTTCCCAGTAAGAAAAGTGAGCTGGCTTTTGCTCTCATTCCCCTTGGACTTTTCCCCTGCTCACTGGAGGCAGACACAATAAAAAAGATCAAAACAAGGTTCTTCATGGTGGCAGAATCATAAGAAAGCATTTGATCAAACCATAGTTCTATAAAAGACTGAGAAATTAAAGCATATTGTACGACTGATATTCTCATCTGTATAACCTCTAGCCTAGGGATTCATGTAGTCAGTATTTTATAACCATGAAGGATCAAATCTTTCCTTAAAGTGGGAATTTAAAAGCTCTAATTAATATTCCTATTAGCTAAATTGATATATCTCAGGCCATTTCAATTAAGTTTTGAGTTACTAGAGTAGGTTTCTTTGTGTCTAGGAAGTGCATGTAGCCCTCCTCTCCACCACCATCATCCTTGCTTCCCTTGCTCTAAAATCTCATGGCTACTCAACTCCCAGAGGATTTTTCATGCTTGGAGGTGATAATGACCAACTTGTATGCTCACAGACCTGTCCTAGGCCAAATTATGGTCTTATATTTCAAGCTATACTTTGTGAATATTTCTTCATGGCTCTAAAAAAAGGATCAATAGCATTTATATAATGATTCTGTTTCATAGAGCCATGTCACAAAGAGTTCTAACAACTTGGAGATTTACCACTATGCTAAAGTAGGCGCTATTCCAGAGAAGTTTCTGTGTGTTTGTAGATAGGTAACCAAGCCTTAGGAGGTATGTGTTCCTCTTCTAGTGTATCCAAGAATTCTAGATATGGCCTGTTCGTGATTTGGTTCATCCAATAAAGACAGGAATAATGTTAAGGGCTTCACAATTTCTGCCTGGTTTTGTATTATCTTCGGTAGGGTTCGATGGCAAAGGTTATTCCATTGAATCTAGAAACCAATCATTTAGTGAAATGAAGAAAGTCAAATCAAGTTTAATATATCACCTCCTTTTTCTGTTGCTTGATTTTTAGTACCCTCTCCAGTGGCTGAATGGCCATTAGTGTTTATGTAGCTAGATGTGGTGGAACCATGAATGCTAGGGGGAGTATTTTTCCTTAATGCCAGGTATGACTAAGTTGTTCGTCGAACTAACTTTACTAGGAGTTCTCACAAACCTTCTTGCACCTATAAGAAGGTTTCTTTCCAGAAAAACTCATTGAAGTAGTATTAAAATTCAAAACTTATGATGTAGGTATTAGGATTTTGATGTAAGTCCACAGAAGTAGCTATAAAGCTCTACCAACAAGGAATAATGGAAAGGAAGGGACAAATATTTCCAGTACATATACTAGGATACATATCATATATCTCAGTAATATCCTATTTGAAATGTATTTGAAATGAAAATATTATGAATAAGCCCTTATTTTTTGCCTAGAAAATAATCACTTTCATGTCAATAATGAGGAAAATTACTTGGGCTATGTGATACTTAATGATCAATAGCAATACTCAGCACTTATGTAGCAGTTTTTATTTTCAAGTCGCTCTATTAACCAAATTCAAGATACTCTGACTTCTTCAAGAAGAATTAATTGAAAGAGGATTTGTAGTAGTTGGTCTTTCTAGAGTCCAAAGTATGCTTTGAACGGCAGGCATTACAAAAACCACATGATACCAGATCATACATGAGATGATTAATGAATGTAATGCAGAAAGACAGGAGAGACAAGCATAAAATAGTTTTAAAAATAACTTTTAATCCAATCATTAGAATGTCATCAGTGATTTCTTTTTAGATTTAGTTTTTTGAACCTAAAACCAATTATCTTTTCTTTTGTGTAAATTCATTCATTTGTTCAGCATGTACCACTTCACAGTTGCTCTGAGGGTATAAGGATGAATGGCAGAATTCTTGGACTGGAGAAGCTAGTTCATACTTTAGTGGGGAAGAAAGACATAGACCAAATAATTATAATAAAATATATATACTGTGGTACAGCAGTGTTCAAAGAGCTATAGGAACACAGAGAAAAGTGTTTTAACCTCTGCCTGGCATGACCAGCATGTTTAAGACACCTTTACAAAAAAGGTGCCTATTGAGCATGGTTCCCAAAGAATGGTCAAAACTTTTCATGCAAAGAAGAGTGGGGGCAATTAAATTAACAATGAAATACAATTAAAGAGCAATTAATTAAAACAATAAATTAAATAATTAAAGTTTGTTAAATTAATTAAAGAACAATTAAAGCAAAAGGCACAGCAGAACATTTCAGAGTGCCATAAAATGCCAATTTTAGTTCCACTAAATTTAAGTCCACTTTCAGGAATTTATCTTAATTGGACAAGTCGAGGCAACATTGCATAGTGTTAGGGACATAGACCCTTGAAACAGACTGGCTGGTTTCTCAAATCCTGACTGTCACTTATTAACATGTGATCCTGGGCAATATACTTAAATTCTCTGTGTCATGGCTCCTCATCTGTAAAATGATAGAATCTATTTCATCATGTTGTTTTGTAGACTGAATGAGTTGATATATATAAGACACTTAAATCTGTGCCTGATGCACATATATATGCACACATATCACACACACATATGTCTGTGTGACATATATGTATATGTGTGTATATGTGTGCATATATACACTATATATATATATATATATACACATGTTTGCTCATATAAGGATGTTCACAAAAGTGATGTTCATAATGAAGGGGGATAGAAAACTAAGTGTCCGATATTATGACATATTAAAAGTATATGTTGATAAGATGAACCACTACCTATCCATATAAAATAATGTAGATTGATATGTATTGATTTTTTAAAAACTGATCATAATATATTACGTAGGACAAAATCATGTGTACATATAATGACATTCTACTTGATAACAAGAAACATATCTAGTCATTCAATCAACATATTTTGAGACCCTACTAAGTGTATGAAATGGTTGTGTAGCTATCCATGTAAATCTGTGTGTAGAAACATACAACATTAAATCCACTTGTCTAAACTGTAACCGAATACTGGAATCTTGGTCATTTAAACATTATTGCTATTTAAGTTTTTCTAAAAATTTTACTCAACAAACATGGATTACTTAAGAAAAAGATTTGTGCTTTCTCCCATCATGTCTCTCTCCCACTCTCTCTCTCTCTCCCCGTCTCATTCTGTGTGTGTGTGTGTGTGCACGCGCTTTTTACCTTAATCCACACTATTTTACATCGACAGCATACATACTGAAACAAAACATCAAGAAGCATGTTTAATCTTATGCATGCCGTAGTCCGGTCTATTCTATTGTATCTCATTAGTAGTGCAAGTCTAGACCAACTAAATTGGTTTCCAACCTACCAGTTGGTCAAGAATTGTCGTTTGCTAAGCACTAGTATAGCACACATGCTGTGGAAGATACTTCCTCAGGGGAAGATGAAGAGCAAGGTGTGCCTGGCTAAAGAGTTTGTGATTTACCTTGTTAAGAAGCCATTAAAGGTTTTATCTCATGCATAAAAGAGTTTCATAAACAGTATTATGCTTTAGAAAACCCCTCTGTCAGAGGTTTGGAAGTGTTTTTATCCTGTTTTGTAATGGGAATAGAGAGGTAATGGGGGTAAAGTAAGACTTGGATTGAAGGTAGGGCACACGGTGGAAGGTATTGCAATTTTCACATGAGAGACGATGGAACCCTGAACTAAGAAGTAAGACAAGGGAAATCAGAACAGAGACAGTGTAGAAATATTCAAGAATGAAATTTAATGGCCACTTATATGTGAGAGGTGAAGGAGAACCCAGGTCAACTTGGCTTACATCTTTGCTCTGACCAAAGAAAACTTGCTGGGTGGATACTGTTACAATCATTAAAAGTGAGGTGAAAGATTACAGTTTTGAAGCTGATGTGTTTGAACTCCTTACAAATCTTACACAGCATCCTATTACATATTCCAACTGTGGGCTTTCCCTATCTTTTTTATTTTTTCTTCAAAGACAGATTACAACCTAGTGTGGATGGTCCACCAGTAGATTGTGACCTTGATAATACCTCAAAGCAAGGAACTGTGAACTTTGCCACTGAACTCAATACAGGTATGGAAACCTCCTCCTTTCTGTCAATATGTACATAAAAAGTCAATTTAGATTAAGCCAAATATAATTTGAATAACTGAAATAATAGTAAGAACTGGGTAAAAAACATGCTCTAAGGAAATCTAAAGCCTACTAAAAATAACTTCTCGGTTACCTACTGTTAGGGATTATTTTAAACACTAGTCTTCTTATATCAACCCAGTTAGCTTAGCTAAATATACAAACTTTCAAGCTCCGGGGTTTAATTATAAGAAACGAGCTTCTTATAATTAAGTAAACTTTTAAAATGCTTTGGCAGCAAACATTTTAAAAGGATTCTTACATTTACCAATAGGTTCTTTTTTAAAAAAGAAGATTTTTATTTATTTATTTGAGGGAGAGTGAGGGCAAGAGAGATCACAGAGGGAGAGGGAGAAGCAGACTCACCACTGAGCAGGGAGCCGGATGTGGAACTGGTCAGATCATGACCTGAGCCGAAGGCAGACACGTAACCGGCCACCCAGGCACCCCTTTACCAATAGGTTCTTATCCAGAGAGTGGTTTTCATACTTGTTTTCTAGTGCTGCAGACACTGATACTGATGCAAGACAAACCCATGCCAAAGACAAACTAGGGGGAGGATACGCTCGTTCAATAATACTCTGAGTAAGAATTCCGCAAAAATTAGGCATAAGGGAATAATCTGTTAGTATTTGTTCAAGGATGTCCCTTGACCTCTAAACAGTGTGATTTCATCATTTGATTCAGCTTCTAAGTATCCTTCCCCTGCCAGAAATTATCCCACAGCCTAACTCCTCCAACTTTGCCAAGCAGAAGCCGACCTTAAAAAAATGCAGTTCCAGTCCATGAATAGCTCAAGCCAGGAATAAGGCAACTATTTTAGCAAAAGCCCAAAGTGTCAATTTGTTACAGAACAGTGATTGAAGATTGAATTTCAATCCTCCAGTGGAGCCATAATGGATCCAAGAACACTAAAGTTGAACCCCCTAGGCTGGGTGACCTATACAATCCCACAAACAGCTGGTGAGAACATGCCTGCCGTGGCATTTAAGACTCCCATGGAGGTTTTACTTAAATGGCAACCCAGCATGAGAAGACAGAAGAGAGGGTTATGGGCCAAAAGTTTCTTCAAGGCCTTTTCACATTTTTATTTGTAGTAGAGACCACCTGCAAGAATGCCTTCTTTCAAGAATTCCTTTAAAGTATACATTTTCAGCAAGAAGTAGATTTTTCATTTAGGAATGAAATTAAATGTTTCTTCTTTCGAAAATGATACAGAAAAAAAACCCAAAAAACTTGAACATGTCAAAGCATCCATGCTATAGAGAAGCTCTTCTCATTTGAAAATTAGAGTGTACAATTAACTTTAAGCAACAAACAGTTGATGGTGTTAAAGTAAGTTAACACCATCAACTGTTTCTTTTTCTTACTATGGTTCTCTTTGCCTTTCTCTTGCTATCCTGAATGCACTATGTAGCAGCTGCTTGAATATCCTGTTGCTGTCCATATTCTGGGAGGGTGCTGGTAGGTGCTGCAAACCGCTGACAGTGGAACATATTCTTGGTGGTAAAACTAGTGAAAACCTCTGACAATGTCTGAGGTGTTTCTGATGTAAACTTGCATTGCATTTTCTTCTTCACAGCTATCACTGCCCAATAGCTATGATCTAATTTGGTGAGGTGGTCTTCATTAACTTGATATGGGTGTCTTTCATCTTCAAAGTTTCAGGGGACAAACTGATTTAACCCCTTTTTAACCATGCTCAAACTTTTTGGACATTAAGATGTTTCTCAAAGGATCAGTGAAGATTGATCAGCCTCTTAGCGCCCAGTGTTTTAGACTGTAAGTGTACAAACAGACTAAATAAAACAGAACTTATCCTATGATCTGTCTTCTGGGCCCCCCTTAGTGACAGGGGTTGAGTAAGTGTTAATTTTATGAGTTCTGGTGCAGGTATGCCAATCATACAGAGATACACTTTCAACATCTTGAGCTTTTATCACAGCCCCACTCATTCCCTTGCTTCTACTGAGGATCCATAATTGTAATGTTCTGTGTAGGGATAATGCTTTTCCCCACAATTTATGTACAATTACTATAATTACTGTTCCATACTGAGCCTTAACATGCTAATATTACAGAACATATTTGTGATACTTTGACCTATGTCTCAAAGAGCCTTATACATTTTTTTAAAAGATTTTATTTATTTATTTAACAGAGAGAGACACAGCAAGAGAGGGAACACAAGCAGGAGGAGTGGGAGAGAGAGAAGCTGGCCTCCCGCTGAGTGGTGGGCCCGATGCAGGGCTCGAGCCCAGGACCCTGGGATCATGACCCGAGCCGAAGACAGACGCTTAATGACTGAGCCACCCAGGCACCCTTCAAAGAGCTTTATATTTTAAAATAAAAGAAGGACTATTGTTTTTACAAATCTATTTCCATTTCTGATAAATTTAGGGGAAGAGGGAGCCAATATTTGCTAATCACCTACTGTGTGGTAGGTATTACATTTTGTATCATATACCCTATAGTATACCCTACAAAGAGGGTATTTTTGCTTTAATTTTACACGGATTTAAAGGGCAACTAATACACTCGAGAATCAACATGAGAACCTAGCTTAGTCAGGCTCCAGAGTCCAGATTCTTTACACCATAGTATGGCCTTGCCCTGAAGGTTTACATTAATTCCTATATGGCTTAAATTTTTTATCAAAAATATATATACGGTTTATAAAGTTTACAGACATCTTCTCAGTCGTGCCTGCTTCATGAATTTGTTTTCTGATCTGTGGTAGCAAGGTTGTAAGAACAAATTCAATAATTTCTAGGAAGTAATTCAACAAAACAGGTAAGATTTTCTCCTGCAGGAAGATGGAGGAGGCATACTTTTCTGTATTATTCTGCTAAGTACATCTACAAACCTGAGACATCACATTTTAAACAAACATAAGACTCTGAAAGGTGGAGAGAATAGCAACCTGAGGAATAATGGGATAGATGGTGATTTCCCTGGGTTTTCTTTTTGCTGCCTATACTCCAGACTTGGAATTATAAAGCTGGTAACTCAGAAATGCCAGTGGGTGCAGACAAAGAAGTCCTTCAAAACTTGTTCTCTCTAGTCCAAGGACCAGGAAAAGGGCATTGCTAGCTCAGTAAGAGAGAAAACTTTTAGGCAATAACCACTCTATTCCAGTCAAACACCACACAAAAAAAGTGCAGCCACTCCCTCAGTGATGCCAAGAAGGTAGAGTGAGGAGCCTATAATTCTGCCCTAGTGAAAATGTAATAAGGCAAGGATGGTGTCCGAGAAGTCCAAATAGGGAGTTGAGACTTCCATCACTGCCAGCCAATAATGGGTGCTCTCCACCCTGGAGTGACCGTGGTGACCACATGGGGAGCTAGAACTTCCACTCCTACCTGGCATCTCTCCTTTTGGTGAGTGACGAGGCATCTCTCCCTTTGAAAACTAGTGGAGAGTTCACGCTTTCCCCCATGCCCAGCGGTAATGAGGCTATTCCCACCCTGGTGCCAGTGGAGATGAAATTTCCATTCATACCTAGCAGTAAAGAGGTATCAGTGGAGTCTGAAAGGGAAATCTGTATTTCCACTTCACTTGAAGGTTGCCCCACCCTCTTCTCTTGCTAGAGCAATGTCACCAAAAAGACAGTTAAAATGGAAGGTTTAAATAAGATCCAGAGTCTCATTACATAATACAAAGTTGTCCAGGTTTTAAAATCACTTGTCATACCAAGAACAGGAAGAACCATGAAAAAGATAATAGATGCCAACACCAAGAACAGAGAGATGTTAAAATTATCTGACAAAGATTTTAAAGCAGCCATGATAAAAAATGATTCAATAAGCAATTATAAGCATACTTGAAACAAATGAAAAATTAGAAAGCCTTAGCAAAAAATAGAAATTCTCAGTAAAAAAATAGGAGATATAAAGAAGAACAAAATGGAAATTTCAGGACTCAAAATATAATAACTAAAACAAAAAGCTCAGTGGATGGGCTCAACAACAGAAAGGAGGGGACAGAGGAAAGAAGCAATAGAATGGAAGCTAGAACAATAAAAATTACTCAATTTGAAAACCATAAAGAAAACAAATTGAAAAAAAAAAATGACCAGAGACTCAAGGGCCTGTGAAACTATAACAAAATATTTAACATTTCTGTTACTGGACTCCCAGATGGAGAGAACAAAGAGGGTGAGACTGAAAAAACATTTGATGAAGTAATGGCTGAAAACGTCCCAAATCTAGCAAGAGAAATAAACCTAGAGATTGAACAGGTTGAGTGAACCTCAACCAGAATAAATCCAAAGAAATACATGACAAGATGCATCATAATTAAACTTCTGAAAAGTAGAGACAGGTAAATTATCTTGACAGCAGTCAGGGTAAAACAACACTTAAAGTATAGGGCAAAATAATTTTAACAACTCATTTAACACCAGAAACTATGGAAGCCAGAACAAAGTAGCACAATACTTTTCAAATACTGAAAGAAAAAGAATTGCTAACTGAAAATCTCATACCCAGCAACAATATCCTTCAGGATTTGTGGAAACCAAGATATTCTCAGATAAAGAATAATCAAGAAAATTTGTCATCTGCATACCTACCCTAAAAAATTGGCTAAAAGAAGCTCTCTAAACAGAAAGAAAATGATCAAAGAAGGAATCTTGAAACATCAGGAAAGAAGAAAGAACACAACAAGCAGAGATACCAGTAAATACAGTAAGCTTTCCTTCTCCTTTTGAACTTTCTAAAGTATATTTGATGATTGAAGCAAAATTTATAACATGGTTGTGGTTCCAAATATATGTAGAAGAAATATTTAAAATAACAATATTACTAAAGGGGTAGGGTAAAGGGAAAAAAATGAGGTCAGGTTTTTATATTTTACCTGAACTGGTAAAATGATGACACCAATAGACTGAGGTAAATTATGTCACCCCAAGAGAATCCACTAAAAAAGCTCTACATAGAGATATACTAAATGACACTATAGATAAATCAAAATTGAATTCTGAAAAATGTTCAAGTAACCCACAGGAAGTCAGGAAAAGAAAATAGAGACATGAAAAAAAGTGAGAAACAAAATACAAAATAAAATGTTAGAATTTCAATCCTTAATATATCAAGAATCACATTAAATGTAAATATATCAGTTAAAAGATAGAAATTGACAAAGTAGATTAAGAAACATGACCCATCTGTATGTTATCAATAAAAAGCTCACTTCAAATAAATGACATAAGTATGTAACTGGACTTACTTTTTTCAATTCAACCTGAGAATCTTTGTCTTTTAAGTCAAGCATTTTGTCCAATTATATTTAGTGTGATTAATGATATGTTTGTATTGCTTTTATTATCCTGGTTTTGTATTTATTTTTCTTGCCATTTCTAGGCTTCTTTTTTCTAATTCTCTTCTTTTGGAATGGTCATCTTTTTCCTTCTATTTTCTCCTCTTATTAGTTTCAAGCATATGGACTCTACTTCTTTATTTAAACAATTGCACTAGACTTCTTAGCATATTCATACATAAGTTATCAATGTCTACAGTTAGTCATTATCTTTCTCTTCTTCCTAAACAATACAATGACTTTAGAACACTATAATTCCCCAAACAATTTTTTATGTATAGTTTTCTATATTGACATTATTATTATTATTTGTTTTATTTAGTCAATGTTTGTATCTGATTTTTCCACGTACATGTCATCTTCTTCATCATTTATTCTTGTCTCTAAGACTTTTCCCTGGGAAAACTTATTTTTTTTCTGAAAAATATATTTTTGAATTTGTTAAATGAGGGTATCTTGGTGGCAAACTCTTTCCATTCTTCTTCACTTGAAAGTATATTTATTTCATTCAAATACTTAAAAACAATGTCAATTAAGTATATTTTGCTTCCTGCACGTTAAAAAAATGTGTGGGATCATAGTGCTAGTAACAAGTGAGCTAATTATTTTTCCTCTGAACACAATGTCTCCTTCCTGCTCCACCAACAGATTTCAAAATCTATGTCCTTGAAGTTTGATGATTGATTATAATGTATCTTTGTTTGGATGTCTTTTAATTTATCTTTCTTGGTAATTTTTGGTTTTCCAGTATCTGATGATTGGTGTTTTTCATCAGTTCTGAAAACTACTCGGTGAAAATTCTCTTCAAATACTTACACTTGACCTCTTCTGTTTCTCTTTTTTTCCTACCAGAACTCCATACAGGCACATAGAACTCATTACATCTTCCTCTCTTTTCATCTACATTTCTTAACTCTTGTTTTTTTCTACTGCATTCTGTATAATATCCTCAAAAATATTTTCCCATTCATTTCCCCCCATTCTTTTGAATTTTCTAAACTCATCCATGAGTTTTAAAAAATTAATATTATATATTTTTATTTCTGTTAATTGTATATGGTTCTTTCTTCAATTGTGCTCAGTCATTTTGCTCTTTTCTTACATTAAACCTCTCTTTTACTTATTTATATTAATTTATACTTATTTCATATTCTATCTCTGATATCTTTGTGGGTTTAATTCAGCTTGTTTAATTCAGTTTGCTTTTTCTATTGCTTTACAGGTATGGTGCCTTGGTTCTCTGTATATTCTGAATTGTTGATTTTGAGTCTAGTTCCTTGGAACTTTACCTGTGGGAAATTTTATTTGTTTTGAAAGTAGATAACCTCCAAAAGGATTTTTATTTGCTTTTGGATTTTCATTTGTATTTGCCAGGTGACTTGAGACACTAATAGCCTACTACTACTTGAATTTAAATTCTTTGCTTATAGATTTTCTGGATCACCCAAGTGGTGTGAGTTTAGCTTACCAATCCATGTGAGGACTAATCTATTTTATGAACATTCAGGAGAAATTTTTATTTTTCTCCATGTAGTACCAGGATTGGAGGAAGATAATTTTACTTACCTTCGGGTGGGTGGGTTGGGAGGCTTGGGTCTAGTTCTCACCTTCACTTTGAAGCTATAGCTGTTTGGGGTTCCAGCTCTATAAAAAGGTTTTTCTGGCAAAAGCTCAGGTTTAGAAAAACTTAATTTTTTATTAGTTCATTGATGCAATTAAAACATTTTTTAAATCTGACATTTACAGTTGTTTCTAATATCAGTGATGTTCAGGAAAATTATTCTACCCTATTGCCAGAAATAGGTCTTCAAAGATGTTTCTGATCTCAAGTATTATATTGCCTCTATTACATGTTCCTCTTATAGAGTTACAAAGAAAAATATCTTATTTCAAGGAAACAAAATTCCACTGATAGGTTTTATTAGGACATTACTGACATAGGTCATCTATATGTTTTGAGACAAAGTGGAAAATTGCACTCATCTAGTTCTCCAGCAAGGGATGTTACTGTTTCATACTATACGTTAGAACAAATAAAAGTAAAAGTCTTCTTTTATAATAGTGATTAAAATCTGATTTTTCATTTTAAGCTATGTGTTTTTAGAAGATCATGGATCAGACTATGGTGACTAGAAAAAATACTGCATGCTCATTCTCACTATGTAAACATTAGAGGGCAAAACTGTAGCATGAGATAGAAGGTTTTAGTAATCCAGGGCCTGGGTCAGCTCATGTTTTTATCAGGTGGCACACATGTAAGGAATATAGCAGTGTTTTGCATCTGGTGGCTGTATGATAAATATTTGTCAAATAATATTCTCTTCAGAGAAAGAAAGGATACTTTTTTTATTTTTGCAGTGAATATATTCAGTGGGCAATCTTGCTTTAAATCATGATAGATGTAGTAAGTAAAATGTGTATTTACACGAGTTGAATGAAATAAGGGCAATGGTTTGACAGGTAAAGTGGGGGAGTTTATTTTTTTGACTTGGGACATAAGGGAAATAAGGAGACGAATAACGCGATGATTTTAATGGTATATTTTTGCATTGACATGCTAAAATGGTAACATAAGTCTTCAAGATATACATATGACATTCTTCCCCGAATTGTCGAATTCTATATAACCTTTACATTGGAAGGAGATTTGGGGATCTTATTTCTTTGTCTCCACCACAACCACCACCATCTGTTTTTCCTCTTATAGCCATCTCTCCATGGCAACACGTATTGATTTACCAGCGTGATTGCAATTATATGGCCAACTTTATGTAACCCTGTCCTGGCAACCACGAACCCCGCAATTTTCTCTTTCTACCTTTGCATTCAGAGTCACCTTCTGGTGGCTGTGTTGCTGCATTTTAGGGCACACCACACAGAGGGGCGAGGTGGTGTTTTTTAGTCAAAGGTGCCTTTTATCCCAGCAGCCCTCTCAGGGCCAGAACTTCTCCAGCAGTTCTTTTGTGGAAGTTAAGGCCTGACTGGCAACTGCAAGTGTACATACTTGTCAACAGCATTAACTGGGATTTTAACATACCAAACCAGACAAAAGAGAAGCAGGGTGGCTGGCATCAAGTTCAGAAATAGCATGTTTCTTTTTCCTTTGTTCCTCATACTGCCATTCCGGATACAACTTAATGAGAACTGGATGCTTCTTTAGTCACTGATTATTAAATCCAAAATAACGGAAACTGTGAACGGACCACTTACCAAGACTGGACTCTTGTTCATCTTTATGGTTCAACTAAGAAGAGCATGCAGGTGTTGCATTATGACAGATTGTCAATGCAAAGAAATCATTAAACTCTCCGGAGTCAGCATACTACTTTTATTCTAAAAACTCCTAAGTTAATCAAAAATAAGTCTTCTTTAAATAAATGAGAAAAGGAAGACCTCCTTAGAAAGTAAAACATAGGACATATTAGAACTGATTACGATATGTGAATGTAGCTCAAACAGTGGTCGACAAAGTCTTTGCTCTTTATTTCCTCAACAATTGTCTATCTGTTGCACCACAATATTTAGAACATGTTGAATTCAGTAGTTCCATGTTGAGTAAATGAATTATGTCCTGGGTCAAGGCATTAGAAACTCAATGGAAAGACCCACATCCTCAACCACTTTGGTATTTTGCACGTGGTAAGACTTGATTAAACACATTGGCAAAGAAATGTGATCAAAAGTTCATTTTTCCACTCAAATGGAGTAAAGGTAGAGCGAATGTTTCCAAGAGAGAGGTGGCTCAAGCCAAAGATGCAGGATCAAATAAAATGTACATGGCCAGCAGGATCTCTGACATGAGGTTTATCTACCAACAATATTTCAAGAGTAAGCATGTTTGACACGTTTCCCATCTGACTTCTGCATGCAAAAGTCTTCTTGCAGAAAGTCCTGGCACAGTGACTGGTTAGTTTTTACAGTGATATACCCCTGTTGTCTCTGAATGCAACTCAAATTACAAACTCATTTCCAAAGGTCTCAAAACACCTGTTCAAACATAGCTTCTTGTCCTTTCTGACCTTTGTAGGCTGAGTTAAAAGTCCTTTTCCATCACCACACACTCAAACAATACAATACTCATTTCTCTCGGTTTTAAAGGGGCTTCCTTATTTTTCTCTTTTATAATAATTGCTAAGGCACAGATAAGCCTTATTTCCACAGCTCCTTTGTTTTCCCTCTTCAGCATGAATTCAGTTGCACTGATATTTCAAATGAAGTTAGTTTGTGGTTAAGCAACAAGAACAACAAATACCAAAAACTCTCTGGTCGTAAAACTTTGTTTAAACTACAGAAGTCCTAACAAAAAAGATACTGAACTCAAGTGGAGTTGGGGAGCCTAGAGACTCAACTTTTGCCCTTGCCTTCTGCCAATTCATCCCATTACCCCCTATCCACTAGGGAGGAGCCGCATTTGAAAAATACTAAAGTAGATGATGAAATTTTATTCATACATTCCAGAGTAGCCAATAGAAGTTTTCTCTTCTTCAAATCATTATTCACTATAGGACTTTGCATCAACAATACAATATAAAAATGTTTTCTTCTCTACTCTCTGTGTAGGACTAAGTATGAGGCAAAGTCCATCCAAAGCTCACAGTTAAACTGAGGAAATGGGCAAATTAATCAGCCATACACATACTGTGGAACAGTGGAGGGGAGGAAAAAGAGAGCAGCAAGATGACATCAGGACCCCAGCAGATCTCCAAAGTGCTTCTGGGACTCCAAGGTCAGGATTTATAAACATAATAAGGAATTTACATTGTTCTGCTTGCACCAACCAAAGACATGTTTGATTTGGTCTTGTATATTCTCTCCCCTTCCCCACTTCCAATACAAAGGCAATCGTGTTCTAAGAATATGTACAATCTTTTACAATGTATAGCACACCTAATTTTCTAGGAACACCAAAGTCTTTTTATCTGTATAAAATGCAATGCTCATTTGGCCTCAGAGGAGTTTAATAAATATGGCTTTTCCTTGAGCATCTTACTCTTTTTTTCTTAAAAGATTTTATTTATTTATTTGACAGAGAGAGAGCACAAGCAGGGGGAGCAGCAGGCAGAGGGAGAGGGAGAAGCAGACTCCCCGCTGAGCAGGGAGCCTGATGCGGGGCTCGATCCCAGGATGCCAGGATCATGACCTGAGCCAAAGGCAGATGCTTAACCTACTGAGCCACCCAGGTGCCCCTTGAGCATCTTACTCTTTTGAAATCATTTCTGTTCTCCATCTTTGGATAAATATTGTTTGAACATTTTTAACTGTGTTTCATTGTAGAGAATGTTTCAAATTCTAACTTCAATTCAGCCATTGTCAATGATGTTCTAGGAACCGATCTAGGCAATACCAGAGATTAAAAAAAAAAAATCATTATTTTCCTAAAAGGGTTGAAAACTGAGTAGGGATGAAAAGTCAAGTTGCCAAATGACAAAGCAGGATGAGATAAATGACGAAAGAGAGGTGTAAACCAAATGCTGTCCTCGTTCAAAGGAGAAGATGGAATTATAGATTCTTAAGTGTTGTCCATATTTTTCAAAAGGAAAAGAGGAGATGGTATGAAAATAAAAAGGTAAACAAGTTTTTTTTTTAATTTTATTTATTTATTTGACATAGAGAGACACAGCGAGAGAGGGAATACAAGCAGGGGGAATGGAAGAGGGAGAGGCAGGCTGCCCGCTGAGCAGGGAGCCCGATGCGGGGCTCGATCCCAGGACCCTGGGATCATGACCTGAGCTGAAGGCAGATGCTTAACGACTGAGCCACCCAGGCGCCCCAAAAGGTAAACAAGTTTTACTGAGGGTTGCTGGAGTGGAGGAGGGTGGGAGGGATGAGGTGGCTGGGTGATAGACATTGGGGAGGGTATGTGCTATGGTGAGTGCTATGAATTGTGGAAGACTGATGAATCACAGACCTGTACCCCGAAACAAATAATACATTGTATGTTAATAAAAAAAGGTAAACAAGTTTTAAAGGCCATGGTTTGGCGGCAAATGGTGAAGCAAAGGAGAAAAAGAAATATTTACCAACAAAAGTGACACGATTGAAGATTCCAGCAAAGGGGTAGTCAATGTGGACAGGCAAACTATGAGTTTCTAATCATTTGTTGGTCTTCAACACTATTTCTTTCCTCACTAGGAAGAGCATTTGTTCATTCTTCAATTCATATATTCGTTCTTTCAATGAACATATATGGAGGGGTCTGCTAGGCTCCAGAGGTACAAAGGTGAGCAAAAGGAGAGTTGTTTGTGCCTCTCAAAACACGAGGATGCCATAACATACGTGTACAGGTGTGAGTGTAGGTGTGCATTTGTATGGGTAAATATAAACCCAAATATCTGAATAAAAGTTAATTTGAAGACATTTATCTAGAAGTGCCGATCATTTAAGGGAGGAAAAAGAGGGATGAAGAAAGGGAGAGAAACTGGTAGAGGGAGAAGGCTGGGCGAGAGACAAGAAGTGTGTCCACCTGCAGAAGAGAAAGGAATCCATAGGCTACTCTAAGAAAAAGAATTTGTCCTCTGCCATTAGTAAAACTATTTCAAAAAGGATTCATGCCGTCAATTTCTAAGCAGAAATTTTACTTCTCGGTAAAAATGCAAAAAGTTAACGTGACCTTCTCAGCTGCTAGCTGGTTTTACCCGATCACATCACTTTCAAATTTAACAGTTGTCAGCAGAAAGATGAAGGAACATACCTGTTACTGAGGCTAGATTTTACATAAGATGAAAACAAAGGCATGATTTTATCTTTTTAAAAAAGATTATTTATTTATTTGTCAGAGAGAGAGAGAGAGAGCACAAGCAGGTGGAGGGGCAGAGGCAGAGGGAGAAGCACGCTCCCCGCTGAGCAGGGAGCCCAATTCAGGACTCGATTCCAGGACCCTGGGATCATGACTTGAGCCAAAGGCAGACGCTTAACTGACTGAGCCACCCAGGCATCCTAAAGGCATGATTTTAAATTAGAAAAAATAACTTATGTAGTACAAAGGCCTAAAGAAGTGCAGTGGGGAAAATACTATCCAATTCATTTAAGCATGCAAGAGTTTGGCTACATTCCATTTGATAAGGTGAATTCCTGACAGCCTATCTTATTTTGCTGAGTGTTTGGATGAGGAAAGAATAAAATGAACAGGACAAGAGCTCTTCCTTAAGGGCCCTGTGAGTTTCATCGAATTTTAGGGAATACTATAGAGTTTACAAGTAAAATGAAAGCATTAACATAATCTATAAATTTTATTCACTCTTATGGTTAAATGTTTTCAAAATCTGTCTTTAATTTCTCTAAAGGGAGTCTTACGTAGAGTGGGATTTTACAATTAAGTACGTGGAGGGAAGCAAGAATGATGTCTAATGATAGTAAAATAGAACTCATTGTGGTTTCTTATTATAATATAATTTATTGAAAACTGTAATATAAAAAAAGGAATACTTTTAAGAGGAAATTAACTCATCCATAATTAGCCTACTGTTTCCATTTTCCTAAGTTCCTTTTTGTTATTTATTCATTATTTATATATTAAAAATTGTAAACACACAAAAGATGCATTGTTGCATCCAGTTTTTTTTTCTCACTTAACATAATATAAAAATTTCATGTTGTTAGGGTTGTTGCAATTATTATTTCCTGAGGTACATTTTATTCGCTGGATTGACATGCCATCATTTACTTTATGTGTTTATTCCAAGAAGGATTTTTTTTCACTAGCATTCATTGAGTGCTTGCAGGTGCCTGGTCCTGTGTGTGGCGGGTAGACACAGGGATGAAGGGGTGCACAGCTAGTCCTTGGCCTTGGAGCAATGTGAGAACCCCACACAGAGGAGGGGCCATAGTGGTACGAAGGCAGTAACCCCGGGCTTCCCTGAGTCCTGATTGGTGAGTCAGATTTAAAGCTGTAAAACACTATTTCTTCAACATTACCATTCTTTTCCTTTTAAAAATTTTACTTATTTATTTGAGAGAGAGATAGAGTGAGAGAGAGAGAGAACGAGGAGGAAGAAGGGGCTGCACAGGGAGCGGGATACAGGGCTCGATCTCAGGACCCCGGGATCATGACCTGAGCCAAAGGCAGACGCTTAACCGACTGAGCCACCCAGGTGCCCCAGCATTACCATTCTTAACGTTCCCAACTACTGTATTTACAGCTCAGCAAATTGTGAAATGTTTCAAGCAGTAAAATATTGACAATTATTTAGTTCATTTATTAAAACTCAACGCTAACTCTAGCTAGTTTACTTGGTGACATCGTAAGGAATGAAGGGATTATCAGAAAAAACTACGTTAATCACCTTTTTGTCATTGTAACAATAAAATTTCTGTTTACTTATGTCCCGAGAAGGGCATAGAAGTGGAAGTTCCCTCCAGATGAACAACCCAAGGGATCCCAAACGGACAGAGGTTGTGTTTATATCTTCAGCTACAATGAAAAGATTCAGAACATAAGATTTCATATACTCGAAGTGGGGGCTGTGGACCAGCAGCATCGGCAGCACGTGGGAGCTATGAGTACTGTAGAATCCTGGGCCTCACCAAGCCCAGCAGAATCTGAACCCCCAAACCCGCATTTGTACATGATCCCCAGGGGCCTTGTGTGCACAATTCAAAATTGAGAAGCAGTGCCAACTTTGCGTTGATTGCATGCCATGGTGCCTGCCAATCTGTGTGACAATGGAAACAACAACCCAGGATTCTCCTCGAAGCCTGAAGCTCAGTAATAGCACATCTTTCACACTGTATTTGCTTGCTATCTATTGCAAGAGCAATTTCGTGACCTGTGGACCATCACTGAACTTGTGGCCAGGGGCCATTTCAAGTAATGGCCATTTTACCAGCATTTTAAGACACATTCAAATAATGGAAATGTAATTACTAACATCGTGGAATAGAGATAACTATTTTTCCTCACCCTCAGCCTATTGGTCTCTGAGCTTTCCCTTTCGATGAGAAATGAAGAAGCAGGGAAAAGCCCCTGATAGTCAACTGAAGCTGCCATAAGCCAGGACCTTATTGTGGCTAATTATTAGTGATATTCTTCATTACACAATGATCTTTTAGTTACCTTCACTTTTGACAAACTCATACAGGAGAAAATCGAATCTGGGGGCTGGAGAGAAGGAGATATGGTATATGGGACGGTGTTAACTGGTCAGGAGCTGCAAGAGGGAGATGCACCAGTGGAGATGGCTCTACAGACCGGGATGAAATCTCCATGCTTCTAATGTAAGAAAATTTAGGCAGCTCGGATCAAGCACAGATCACTAGGGACACTATCAAGTCATTCAAAATTTATGTGGTTGTAGCAACTGCTGGTGTCTTTTTTGGGGCACAGTTGTAACTCATTAATGGCCTCATCCTTGTCTCATTTCTCCAAGTGAGTTCCTCAATCCATCTTTTAGACCTTAGACACCAGTCATGAAAAGCATTGTCTCTGATGGAGGCTCAGCTGCACCGGGTCTTCAAAAACCCACTTCCTCCCTGGCAGCACACATCATATAATAGAATGTTCATTGTCCACACAAAACCATATGCTACATTGTCACAAATCCCATCATTCAATATTTAAAGCTGCAGTGGGTCCCCTGACACCTTCTCTCAGAATCCTGGGGATGGCATGCTAAGTGTAATGACAAGACTTAAACATCTACTATTTCTTTTACTACTCTTTCCAATAGTTTTTAAGGCTTATGTTTCAATAGAAGTGAAATTATATAAAATATTTCACACAGAAGCAATCCAGAGACTTCTGATTTAAAATCGTGTCTGGTTCATACTTATGACATGATCTTTCCAAATTCACACAATGATAATGATGAAGGCACGAAGACAGTGAAAATTCAGAGAAGTGCAACACAAGCAAACAGCTAATTGCAGGATCTGGAAGAAATCATCACTGATGTAACAAAAGGTGCGATAAGTACCCACTTGTGCTTGTCATTTGGAAACCAAGCAAAGCTGCAATTCTGTATCTAGGTACCTAGATGCCACCTCTCCCCATCATTTCAGGATCTCATTATGTGCTGTTGCCACCAGGAATGCAAGATTCAGAGCAACTCTGCTCTTTTAGGCAGCCAATGTACCACATCAGCTTTGCTCCCATAAGGAAGTTTTCCTACATCCATTCCAACTGTCATGTCCAGAAAATGACCGGGATTGTACTATGAGTGATCTGATGAAGGTCTCTTGAATCTTTTGCTCCGATTCTGAGGTGGATATGGGCACACACATAATGCATTAATCTGCTATAGACAGAAGGAGAACACTGTAGACAGAAGGACAAGCCGTCGAAGCAGTGCATGCTGGGGAACGCAGCTTTCCTACATGGAATGGCAACCGGCAGCAGCCTGTCTGCCTGCAAAAAATTCAGTCTGAAGGGATGCCTCAACTCCAAGAAACATGTATTCAAATAAAAATTAGTATTTTGTACTGCTCAAATTGTCAAAACATTTAAAGATTGAGAATATTCAGTATTGGTGGTGGTGTGAATAGTTATGCATATTTATATATTTTTGGAGTAACTCATACTGCCTTTTTGGAAAGCAAGTGGGCCTTCCAATAATATTAAATATTTATATGTCCTTTGGTAGAATAATCCTACTTTTAGGACTCTATCTGACTAAAAAGACTATTTTGTACACATATGAAAAGTGGTTTGTGTGCAGATACATTAAACAGTGTTGTATATAATAGTAAGAAACTATTGGGTCGCCTGGGTGGCTCAGTCGCTTAAGCATCCAACTCTTGATTTCAGCTCAGGTCATGACCTCAGAGGTCCTGGGATGGAGCTCCAAGGCAGGCTTTACACCAGAGTCAGCTTCAGGATTCTCTCTCTCCCTCTGCCCCTCCCCCCCCCTTGTTTGCGCTCACTCCTTCTCTTTTTCTCTCTCTCTAAAATAAATAAATAAATAAATAAATCTTTAAAAAATATAGATAATAGAGTGTTATGGAACAAATAATTAGAATTCCTTTTTAGCCCTATTTTTCTCTAAAATTCTTCAAGGTTAATCTTTAAAGTTTGTTGTGCATTTTCCCCGATCTTTCTATGCATTAAACTATTTACAACATTTACATAAAGCACATTTCCTAAGATCCAAAGATACCAACGTAAATAGGTATATATCAGCCTTTAATATTTCTTAATTAAAGGGGCACCTGGGTGGCTCAGTCGTTAAGCGTCTGCCTTCGGCTCAGGTCATGATCCCGGCGTCCTGGGATCGAGCCCCGCATCGGGCTCCCTGTTCAGCGGGAAGCCTGCTTCTCCCTCTTCCACCCCCCTGCTTGTGTTCCCTCTCTCGCTGTCTCTCTCTGTCAAATAAATAAATAAAATCTTTAAAAAAATATTTCTTAATTAAATAAAATTACAACACACATACTATTCCACAACTTGCTTTTTAAATTTGGTCATTTACAATAAGCACATCTTCTATTTTGGTGAATATAAATTTATCTTATTCTTTTTAATGACCTCATGGGCATGACATACAATAATTTATGTAAAAAACCCCCAACTGACAAATACTTAATGGTGTTTACAGTTTCTTTTTTTTTTTTAGAGGGGGAGAGGAGCAGAGAGAGAAGGAGAATCTAAGCAGGCTCCATACCCAGTGTGGATGAAGAGTTGGCCGCTTAACAGACTGAGCCACTCAGTCGTCCCTCTGTCATCTATATTTCTTATTTTTTTATAGTTTTTAATCTTATTATGTTATGCTAGTCACCATACAATACATCATTAGTTTTTGATGTAGTGATCCACGATCCATTGTTTTCGTATAACACCCAGTGCTCCATGTAGTACGTGCCCTCCTTAATAGCCATCACCGGGCTAACCAATCCCCCCTCCCCCCTCCCTTCTAAAACCCTGTTTGTTTCTCAGGTCCATAGTCTCTCATGGTTCATCTCTCCCTCCAATTGCCTCCGCCCATTTTTCCCTTCCTTCTCCTAATGTCCTCCATGTTATTCCTTATGTTCCACAAATAAGTGAAACCATATGATAATTGACTTTCTCTGCTTGACTTATTTCACTTAGCATAATCTCCTCCAGTCCCATCCATGTTGATGTAAAAGTTGGGTATTCATCCTTTCTGATGGCTGAGTAATATTCCATTGTATATATGCACCACATCTTCTTTATCCATTCATCTGTTGAAGGGCATCTCGGCTCTTTCCACAGTTTGGCTATTGCGGACATTGCTGCTATGAACATTGGGGTGCATATGGCCCTTCTTTTCACTACATCCGTGTCTTTGGGGTAAATACCCAGGAGTGCAATTGCTGGGTCATAGGGTAGCTCTATTTTTAAATTTTTGAGGAACCTCCACACTGTTTTCCAAAGTGGCTGTACCAACTTGCATTCCCACCAACAGTGTAAGAGGGTTCCCCTTTCTCCACAACCTCTCCAACATTTGTTGTTTCTTTCCCTGTCCATTTTTGCCATTCTAACTGGTGTAAGGTGGTATCTCAGTGTGGTTTTGATTTGGATTTCCCTGATGGCTAATGATGATGAACATTTTTTCATGTGTCTGTTAGCCATTTGTATGTCTTCTTCAGAGGAGTGTCTGTTCATCTCTTCTGCCCACTTTTTGACTTATTTGTTTTTTGGGTGTTGAGTTTGAGAAGTTCTTTATAGATTTTGGATACCAGCCCTTTATCTGTAGTGTCATTTGCAAATATCTTCTCCCATTCTGTGGGTTGCCTCTTTGTTTTGTTGACTGTTTCCTTTGCTGTGCAGAAGCTTTTTATCTTCATGAAGTCCCAAAAGTTCATTTTTGCTTTTGTTTCACTAGCTTTTGGAGATGTATCTTGAAAGAAGTTGCTGTGGGCGATGTCAAAGAGATTACTGCCTATGTTCTCCTCTAGGATTTTGATGGATTCCTGTCTCACATTGAGGTCTTTCATCCACTTTGAGTTTATCTTTGTGAATGGTGTTAGAGAATGGTCGAGTTTCATTCTTCTGCATGTGGCTGTCCAATTTTCCCAGCACCATTTATTGAAGAGACTGTCTTTTTTGCATTGCATGTTTTTTCCTGCTTTGTCAGAGATTATTTGACCATAGAGTTGAGGGTCCATATCTGGGTTCTCTATTCTGTTCCATTGGTCTGTATGTCTGTTTTTGTGCCAGTACCATGTTGTCTTGGTGATCACTGCTTTGTAATATAGCTTGAAATCGGGCAACGTGATGCCCCCAGCTTTGTTCTTCTTTTTCAACATCTCCTTGGCGAGTCAGGGTCTTTTCTGATTCCATACAAATTTTAGGATTGTTTGTGCCAGCACTTTGAAAAATGTCATTGGAATTTTGATCGGGATGGCATTGAAGGTATAGATTGCTCTGGGTAGCATAGACATTTTCACAATGTTTATTCTTCCGATCCATGAGCATGGAATATTTTTCCATCTTTTTGTGTCTTCTTCAATTTCTTTCATGAGTGTTTTGTAGTTCCTAGAGTATAGATCCTTTACCTCTTTGGTTAGGTTTATTCCGAGGTATCTTATGGTTTTGGGGGCTATTGTAAATGGAATCATTTCTTTAATTTCTCTTTCTACAGTTGCGTTGTTAGTGTATAAGAAAGCAACTGATTTCTGTGCATTGATTTTGTATCCTGCCACATTACTGAATTGCTGTATGAGTTCTAGTAATTTGGGGGTGGAGTCTTTTGGGTTTTCCACATAAAGTATCATGTTGTCTGCGAAAAGAGAGAGTTTGACTTCTTCTTTGCCAATTTGAATACCTTTTAATTCTTTTTGTTGTCTGATTGCTGTTGCTAGGACTTCTAGTACTATGTTGAACAACAGTGGTGAGAGTGGGCACCATTGACGTGTTCCTGATCTTAAGGGAAAGGCTCTCAGCTTTTTCCCACTGAGGATGATATTCGCTGTGTGTTTTTCATAGATGGATTTTATGAGCTTGAGGAATGTTCCCTCTATCCCTATACTCTGGAGAGTTTTAATCAGGAAAGGATGTTGTCTTTTGTCAAATGCTTTTTCTGCATCAATTGAGAGGACCATATGGTTCTTCTCCCTCCTCTTATTAATGTGTTGTATCACATTGATTGATTTGCAAATGTTGAACCACCCTTGCATCCCGGGGATAAATCCCACTTGGTCGTGGTGGATGATCCTTTAATGTATTGTTGGATCCTATTAGCTAGGATTTTGTTGAGGATTTTGGAATCCATATTCATCAGGGATATCGGTCTGAAATTCTCCTTTTTGATGGGGTCTTTGCCTGGTTTGGGGATTAAGGTAATGCTGGCCTCATAGAATGAGTTTGGAAGTTTTCCTTCTGTTTCTATTTTTTGAAACAGCTTCAGTAGAATAGGTATTATTTCTTCTTTGAATGTTTGGTAGAATTCCCCAGGGAATCCATCAGGCCCTGGACTCTTGCTTTTTGGGAGGTTTTTGATCACTGCTTCATCTCGTTACTGGTTATTGGCCTATTCAGGTTGTCAATTTCTTCCTGTTTCAGTCTTGGCAGCTTATAGGTTTCCAGGAAGGCCTCCATTTCATCCAGATTGCTCAGTTTATTGGCATATAGTTGTTGATAATAGTTTCTAATAATTGTTTCTATTTCCTTGGTGTTAGTCATGATCTCTCCCCTTTCATTCATAATTTTATTAATTTG
Organism: Phoca vitulina; assembly: GCF_004348235.1. NCBI lineage: Eukaryota > Metazoa > Chordata > Mammalia > Carnivora > Phocidae > Phoca > Phoca vitulina. The sequence goes on along the minus strand of NW_022589728.1, from coordinate 14,246,130 downwards.
GGTCCTTTTTCTTTTCTTTTGGATAAGTCTGGCCAGTGGTTTATCAATCTTATTAATTCTTTCAAAGAACCAACTTCTAGTTTCGTTGATCTGATCTACTGTGTTTCTGGTTTCTAATTCATTGATTTCTGCTCTAATTTTAATTATTTCTCTTCTAATGCGTGGCTTAGGCATCGTTTGTTGCTTTTTCTCTAGTTCTTTAAGGTGTAGAGTTAGTTGGTGAATTCGGGATTTTTCTATTTTTTTGAGTGAGGCTTGGATGGCTATGTATTTCCGCCTTAGGATTGCCTTTGCAGTATCCCATAGGTTTTGGACCGATGTGTTTTCGTTCTCATTGGTTTCCACGAATTGTTTAAGTTCTTCTTTGATTTCCTGGTTGACCCAAACATTCTTGAGCAGAGTGGTCTTTAGCTTCCAAGTGTTTGAATTTCTGCCAAATTTTTTCTTGTGATTGAGTTCCAGTTTTAGAGCATTGTGGTCTGAGAATATGCAGGGAATAATCTCAATCTTTTGGTATCGGTTGAGACCTGATTTGTGACCCAGTATATGGTCTATTCTGGAGAAAGTTCCATGTGCGCTCGAGAAGAATGAGTATTCTGTTGTTTTAGGGTGGAATGTTCTGTAAATATCTATGAGGTCCATCTGGTCCAATGTATCATTCAAAGCTCTTGTTTCCTTGTTGATTTTCTGCTTAGATGATCTGTCCATTGCTGAGAGTGGAGTATTGAGGTCTCCTACAATTAACGTATTGTTATCAATATGACTCTTTATTTTGGTTAACAGTTGGCTTATGTAGATGGCTCCTCCCATGTTGGGGGCATAGATATTTACAATTGTTAGATCTTCTTGTTGGATAGACCCTTTAAGAATGATATAGTGTCCTTCTGTGTCTCTCATTACAGACTTTAGTTTAAAATCTAATTTGTCTGATATAAGAATTGCTACCCCAGCTTTCTTTTGAGGTCCGCTGGCATGGAAGATGGATCTCCATCCCTTCACCTCCAGTCTGGATGTATCTTTAGGTTCAAAATGAGTCTTTTGTAGACAGCATATGGATGGGTCCTGTCTTTTTATCCAATCTGCAACCCTGTGCCTTTTTATGGGAGCATTTAGGCCATTCACGTTGAGAGTGATTATTGAAAGATATGAATTAATTGTCATCATGTTGCCTGTGAAGACATTGTTTTTATAGATTGTCCCTGTAAATTTCTGTGTACATCACTCTTGGGGTCTTTCTCCTTTTATAGAACCCTCCTTAATATTTCTTGCAGGGCCGGCTTAGGGGTCACATATTCTTTCAGTTTCTGCTGGTCGTGGAAGCTCTGCATCTCTCCATCCATTCTAAATGAAAGCCTTGCCGGATAAGGTATTCTTGGCTGCATATTCTTTTCATTTAGTACCCTGAATATGTCTTGCCAGGCCTTTCTGGCTTGCCAGGTCTCTGTGGATAGGTCTGACGTTATTCTGATGTTCCTCCCTCTGTACGTAAGGAATCTCTTCCCCCTAACTGCCCTTAAGATGGTTTCCTTGGTTCTAAGATTTGCAAGTTTTACTATTACATGCCGGGGTGTTGGCCTTTTCCTTGATCTTGGGAGGGGTCCTCTCTGCCTCTGGGACGCGAATGTTTGTTTCATTCCCCAGATTAGGGAAATTCTCAGCTATGATTTGCTCAAATACATCTTCTAGCCCTCTCTCTCTCTCCACTCCCTCCAGGATTCCAATCATTCTGACATTGGAACGCCTCATGGTGTCACGTATTTCTCTGATTCTATTTTCATGGATTCTGAGTTGTTTTTCCCTGGCCCCCTCTTTTCCCTTTTTATCTATTATACTGTCTCCCAGATCGCTTATTCTCTCTTCTGTCTCAGTTACCCTAGCTGTTAGATTATCTAGATTGGATTGGATCTCATTGATAGCATTTTTAAGTTCTGCCAATTCACCTTTTATTTCTGCCCTTAGAGACTCTATGTTGCCATTAATTGATTTCTCCATTCTAGCCATTGTCTTCACAATTGCTAGCCTGAATTCCATCTCTGACATCTTGGTTATATCTGCATCCATTTGTAAATCTGCAGCATAAGTCATAATCTCTGAGTCTTTTCTGTTTTGGGGGTTCCTCCTCCTAGTCATTCTGTTGATGGGTGTTTGAGGAAATGTATAGAGTCCAAATTATTGACCAGAACCCAAGCAAGATGCACCTGTTTTCTTGGGACCTTAGGGTTGCTGGCCTCTTGTTTTCCCAGCCTGTCTTCTGCGGGAGGGGCCTGCTGTGCTGTTACTCAGGCAACCCTGTTTGGGCGGAGTTGCCCTGCGCCCCTGTGGCGGGGGATGGGCTCAGTGGGAATCAGTTTTTGGGGCTTTTGTTCTCTGGCGGCTTTCCCCGGCAGCTTTCCGCGTCTCTTCCACGAGTGAGAGCAGAAGAGACCATTTCCAACCCTCTGCCTCAGAGCAGAGAGATCGCAGTCTGTTCTTCAGTGAGCTCTCCAGGCCACACCGTCTCCGTTTCTGTCTGTGCTGCTATAAACTGCAGCGGCCAGGGTTGTGCGCCCCTCTGCAGCGCTCCCAGTCCTGCCTCCAGGTCGGGGCACGTCTCTGCCCTTTGTGCTTCTAAAACTGCCAGCCGCTCCCAGTTCCCGTGCGTGCAACTCTGCCGCTTGGGGTTTCCACCCCTGGGGGTTGCAGTTCACCGGCGTGACCCCAGCGCACCGGGTTTCCCTCTCAGAGGCTACAGTATGCGTGTGCGCGACCATCGCTCCGGTTTCTGTCTGGGGGACTGCGGTTCACGTGCGCGCGACCCCGCCGGTCTGGTTTTCCACCCCGGGGGCTGCCCTAAAGTTCTTTCCCGACGCTACCCGTCTGCGAGTCTGTGCCCGTCTGCAGCGCGCGAGGCTGCCGCTCACCGGTGGTGTAGGATCCCCACGGCCAGGCACCCTCCCGCCGCCGTTTATCCTCCGATATCTGCCCACAGAATCACGGCTCTCCGCTTCGTACCTCAAAACCAGCCGCCTGCGATATTCTGTTTGTAGAGATCCAGATCTTCTTACATCTCAGGCTGGTTTCGTGGGTGCTCAGAGTGGTCTGGTAGATATCCAGCTCAATTCCGGGGACCAGTTGAAATAGGGTCCCCTACTCCTCTGCCATCTTTCCCTCAAGAGCTGTCATGTATATTTTTAAATGAACATTTTTACTTTTGTGATTACATTTTTTTTTAAATGAGGCCTTGGAGAACTATATAAGTATAAAGTTTTAACGTGGTTTTATCTGGCTAGTCAGATTCTGGATTTAAATTTCTTATGTGTTTCTGTATTTTCTAAATATTTTATAGTGAACACATACTATTACTGAAATCACAAAGATTATTATCTTTTATTTATTTTTATTTATTTTTTAAAGATTTTATTTATTTGTCCAAGAGAGAGTGCACAAGCAGGGGGAGGGGCAGGCAGAGGGAGAAGCAGTCTTCCCGCAGAGTAGGGAGCCCAGTGCGGGGCTCGATTCCAGGACCCTGGGATCATGACCTGAGCCGAAGGCAGACAATGCCTGAGCCACCCAGGCGTCCCAGATTATTATCTTTTAAATTTAGTATGTCAATGTTGTTTCTATCATCATAGTAAAGAAGAAAAAATAACTTGAAAAAAAGCACAAAAATATTAACAGTAATTTCCTTTGGTTAGTGACATTCCATTTTTTTTTTTTTAAATTTCACTGCCCTTTAAAAATTGTCTAAATGTAAGACCTTTGCACCAATAGAAAAATAAAAACAAAAAAATAAACGAGAACCTTCCAAATCCTGGGAGATACAGGCCAAAACAGTTACATACTGCGAAACACCTAAAATAGAAGGTACGTCAAAACGGGAAAGGAATTAAATTCAGGAAACCAGTTTGAGGTTTCCAGTTTCCTATGTACCAAAGATGTTCCATATTGGCAAAGATTTAGCCAAACTATCCAACTGATAGGCTTAAATAAAGCAGATAAGGATTAGCATTTTCTCTGGGTGCTAAAAGTATGGTGCTCATGAACTACCACATTCTAGACCAATGTGATAGACATTTTGGGGCATTTGTAGGCACCCATACTCAAATCCCTTCTGTGATTCCACTAATTCCAATAGGGTTCTACAATGTCGTTGACAGTCTCCTATGGGGTCCTCACAGGGGCCACATCAAAGCTACTGAGACACATAGTCAGTGCCCTCACTGAACCAATATTTATATAGAAACTGAAGGCATGAGCCTGTAGAGTGAAGTTTTTATGAAGTTCTTTACATGTGCCTTCTCAAGGGGCATAGAAGGAAAATGAGTGATCTCTAAATTCTCTCCAGACTCTAAATGGGGCATCTAAGAGCAGGGTGACCCAAAGGAAGGCTAGGAGCCTGGAATGCTGGGAAAAACCACCAGGTGACAAACTGGTCCAGAAAAATGAGATGAGTGGAACTGGGTGTGTCACCAGCAGTCTCAAGCAACAGGGTGGTTTGCCCACAGAAGGAAGGAAGTTGACAGCCACGCATAAACAGCTTATTCTCTAATGGGTGTCTCTGCTGAAAAGATCACCCCTTCAAGTAGAAGTCAACTTCCAGACAGACTGTGAATGTTGAGAAAAATAACTTGCATGTTTAACAACACACGAAATAGTATGTAAAATAGCTGAGGTGTATACATGTAGTGAAAATAAACAGAAAAGCCAAGGAGAGAGAAGGGCACATAAGGAATATTGCACTGTGCATTGAGGGTTCCTTCTAAAGTTTGGTAGTGGGTATATGGGTATGCACAACATAACACATAACACACAACATGACATATCTTTAACACAAAAGACATCAAAAATTTTTAAAAAACAACTGAGAAAAGACTATGCAGAGCGGAGAAATTTCTACAACAACAATTTGAAATAACCCCAAACCTATCATTTATATTCTTAGACATACAGAAGATCACATTTATAAAGCAAGAATAGGATGCTATAAGGAAGAAACACTCTTAACATAAAAAAGAAATTTTGGAAATTTAAAAATATAGCAGTAATAGAAAACTTGTTAAGGAAGATAAATTTGAAAAAATCTCAGAAAATAGAATTAAATGTAGGAAAATAGAAGAAAAAGAATGAGAGATACAATATCTAAATAATAAGAGTTCCCAAAGAAACAACAGAGAAAACAAAGTAATTTAATAAAATTTCTCAGGGCTCAAAAATAATAATTTCTAGATAAACAATCTTCTTCCTCAACCAAGGGCCCTGCAAAATGGATGGAAATTACCCTAACAAGCTATATCATGGTGACATTTCACAACATTGGCTACAAAAAAAGGTTTTATTCTTCATTTTCTTTTCCTTTTTTTGGGGGGGGGGTGTGGATTATAAACACATGCGAAGGATTTAGAATCACAATGGCATTGGCCTTCTGCTTCATTCCTGTTGTTGCAGATGGCAAGAATTCCTTCTTTTTAAAGGCTGGGTAGTACTACATCATACATATATCACTTTCTCTTTATTCATTCATCCATTGACAGACATTTAGGTAGTTTCCATTTACCTTGGATATTGTGAATAATGTTGTTATATACATGAGAGTACAGTACTGCTTTGAGATTCTGACTTTCATTTTTGATGGATATATACACAGAAGTGGGATTGTTCGATCATAAGGTAGTTCTGTATTTAATTTTTTTGAACAAACTCTATACTGTTTTTCCATAACGGCTGTACCAATTTCTGTACTGTACACTTGAAATTTGCTAAGAGGGTAGATCTTAAGTGTTCTTACCACACACACACACACACACACACACACACACACACGCACACACATATACACAAGGTAACTATGTGAGGTGATTAATGTGTTGATTAGCTTAATTGTGATTATTTCACAATGTATATAATATATTAAAACATCAAGTTGTATGCCTTCAATATATACAATTTTTATGTCAATTATAGAGTAAAGTTAAAGAAAGAAAACAGCATTGCACTTCTTGATTCAACACAGGAAGCTGGAGAACAATGGATTAATGTCTTCAAAATTTGTAGGGAAAATAATTTTGAACCCAGAATTCTATACCTATTGAAACTCTTCCTTAGGCAGGAGTTCTTTGGCTTTTTAATATTTTAAGCAGGCTCCACACCCAGCGTGGGGCTTGAACTCATGACCTGGAGATCAAGAGTTGCATGCTCTACTGACTGAGCCATCCAGGTGCCCCACTATTCAAACTCTTAATTGAATGTTAGCATGGAATAAAATATCTTTATAAAGTCTTTAAAAATTTACTTCTTTCACTGTGCTTCTCAGGAATCTACTGGAGAGAGTGCTCTAACATAATAAAGAGTAAATAAAAACGTAACAGAAGACAGACAACAAAAAAAATCACAAACATCCAAAATGATGGTTGAGGGGGCTCTTCAGATGACAGCTGAAGAGCAGGCCCAGAAAAGACCCAAGCTGGAGGGTTATGAGGGAGATGTCTTTGAGAAGATAAAACTGATAGAATAACCAATGTGTTTGAACATATTGACACACTTACATTATGGAGGAGAGTTGGGAGTTAATAAGAGATATATATATGAAAAATCCGTAACCAAAAAGATAAGATTATAAGAATGAAAATCTAATTGTAGAAACTACATGGCTCAGTTATGAATAGTGCTTTTTTATCATATTAATACTGAATACTGATCTATCCAAAAATTATGATTTATTCATACTGGCTAAGCGGTAGGAAAAAATTATGGGGATGCGAAAGGTTGAGAGTTGTGGGGAATAAAGGAAAAATGCGAAATCCTCTTCTTTCACCACGAATATTTAATCGCTAATTGCATAAAGCTAAAACGTCAGGAAGAAGCAGCTTACGCACATTATTGAGTGATTTGGAGGTAAATATCAAAGAAATAACTAGAAAAGTTTTAAACTGTTTCCTTTTGGAAGCAGGAATTAGGAAGGGGGGGCAGGCAAGAGGTGGATACTTTTCACAATAGTTGAAGTAGTTGATTGTTAAATTATATGAATATAAATTCGATAAAGATTTAAAATAATAAAATACCATAATATCGGTAGAGAATGTTATGTTCTTGACTGAGAGCTGACACATTTAGTGACACAAAATGAAGCAATGCACAGACCATTTGTTGTGAATATGATGTTGGCTGGAATATACAACACACACTAGAATGTTTACCTTAGAGAGATGTGGAAAAAATGCACCCAAGTTGTTTGATGTCTTTGTATGACTGATCGAAAGAAGCCCTTGGAATCTTTTTAAGGTCTGGACACAGTACATCTCCAATTTTGGTGATTTGTAGGAAGAGTCTATGGTAATTGGCCAATTTCCTACCGCACTAAAGCTGACATAAGTTCCTACACTTGTTTTCTGCTAGGTTTACAACTGACTTTTCAGATGTTCCAGGCAAAGCCTTTCGCTTCCCTTCGGTGTTTTGGAACTCTATTACTCCACTGAGTCATCGTTCCAGGAATTAATTCTTCATGGTGTCACATCTGTATAGTGATGTTGCTTGTTTTGTGCTCAAGTTCAAAAGGAATACATGATTGATTCAGATAGTTCCAGAGGCAATGTAAGAATAACACACACATTTCAGGGCACAGACCCGGGGATCACGGGTAGAGAGTATCAAGCTTGAGACTAGGAGAAGTTGGGGCCCTACTAATATCGTTTATTCATTTGCCAAACATTCACTGAATGCCTCTCGTGAGCTCCTCACTGTTCTGTGTACCTGGAGGATAGAAGAGAGTGAGAGTAGGTAAACAAACAAACATTTAATATGTACAAGAGTATAAAGGAAAATGAAAGAGGGTAAGGGATAAAGAGTCAAGGGAGATGCTAGTGTTCATTTCATCACCTGCTTGAATGAACTTGCATCCATTTAATTTCTCAAAATTAGTATAAATAGAGATCCACTAGGGTTCAAGGTAATAAGAAAAACCAGAAAAAGTACTATGTAACGTAGAGGAACATATTGATGGCACAAGAATACAAAGGTCCACAGTAAATTCAACTTAGACTGCTAAGGCTGAAATCAGATTTAGCGTTATGGGATACTGAAATGTGTCACGAGTAGAAAAATCTTTATAATTCCAAAGAGAATCAGTTTTGTGGCTGAAATTAACTATTGTAAATTTTATGGTGGTCTACACTCTGAAACCATTTTCTTTTGGAACTGTGTTCTAAGATGTATTTTGTGATGAAAAAAAAGAGGACAACTCTAAAGCTACTTCATAATAAGAACTACATTTCCAAATGACATGTTTAGAGAATAAGCCAGACCTACAATTTTCCACAGTTCCTCAGGGCCCTGTTTTCTTTCCCTTTCTCCCTGTGCTCGGATGCTTTCTGTCAGGGGAAGCAGCTCCGGGTAGAGACGCAGGACTTGGGGAGACTGGGCTGTAATCACAGTTGCCATCACTATGGAGGAACAGCACAAAGATGGCACAGCTCTGTCCTTGAAGTTGGCTTCTCCGAGGTTGTGTCAAAAAGTAAAAATTGTCCTGCCCAAGTTTCTGCAAATGCAGTGTTGAGCAGGAGTACCTTTCAAAAGCAACCTGATCAAAGCGGCCCAGAAGGCAGAAATCAACTTTTCAAGTCACCAGCTCTACTTTGTACGTGACTAGGCTCTTGCACGTTTTCAAACAAGGTTTATTTTCTGAGATTCCTAAAAATAAGTCACAACTAGTCTCTATAAAACTACACATTAATGCTCAAAGGAATTACTAATTGAGAACTGATGGATGAAAAACATGAAGACAGAAGAGGGTATTGCTAGATACAAGATGCAGTTAGGGGTAATGAAGTCAAACGAAGAAAAGGAGAATCTTCCTGGGAAGTGAGGCTGGAGAAGAATTTATTTCTAATTAAAGCCATTTTATCACTTGTGGCACCTTAAGTGATGCTGGGCGACTTACAGCAGTCGCAGCACCAAGGCTGAGATGTTTTAGAATCCCAAGAACTGTGACTGGCTTCTCTTCCATCCCCATGAACAAGAGTAGAAGAATATATATAAAATACAAATAAAGGCATCTTCTTAAAAACTTTGCCAGTACACCCTGGGTGATATGGCTGTAGTTACTTGACAAACACAGCTTCAGAACAAATTCCTTACTTCTTCCAACTAGCTTGTCATCCCAGAGTTCCACCTATAAATAGATTCTGGAGAAGACTCTGCTTGGTTAAAACACGAATTCTGTAATGAGTTCTTTCTAAGTCTGATTGTCAAGACATGTTAGCATTTGTCCTCATTCTAAATGTGCCCTACCCAGAACTTATCCCAAAGTAAAGGCACAAGGTGACTCTTCCTCTTTTCTTTCTCTTTCCTGCAGTATTCCGCAGTGCTTCTCCCAGAAACCACCCTTAGAGTATATGTTGCCATGTTTGCATGCCCTTGCTCCCTAACGAGACGGGCCTCAGTTACGATGATTACTGCTGTCTTCAGAATCTTCGCTCTCTCCCGACAGTGAGGCAGAGCTTAGCAATACTGAACTAACAAATCACAGTTCTCCCTCCACGAGTGTGAGGAACATTGTGGGAATGTAGGTTGAGGAGGGCTTGTACTGTATATAAAATGCCTTTAAGTTTGGGAAAAATGAATGAAGGTTTACTGCCAGTGTTCCAATATAATTTAAGAGAATCGAAGCAAGCAGCCTCTCTAAACTCTGTTTCAGTTGTTGAAAGAATTTAATTCAGACAACAAGAAAGAAATAGCTACTGTTTCAGGAAGGTTTTACAGGTTTTTCCAGAGACAGATTCAAGGCCATAGAACCTGTTCCTGTCATGTATCTTCAGGTCTTCTTAAATGTGTCCACGGATCCACCATGTGGAAAATCCGGGAAACGTGCATTGCTGTTTTACTGGTCCCTTTATCCAATTTCTACAGAGAATATACTAAAAGCAAATGCAATTCAGCAAGTCCAATGGATTAAGTTCTATCTCCCGTGGAGAGAAAGGACATACATAAATATCATTGTTAAATTAATGCCTGACATGCACATAATAGGTGTTTAATAACTGTTCTATATGCTTATGCCTTAAGCATATTTTTTTCCAGATATAATGAAGAAAGCAAGTGGGTCATGCCACCCTTCTCTTCTTCAGCTAGAGGCCTGGCATCATGAGAGTTTGTAGCCTTGCTTTCTGAAGGCATTAGCAGGATAAATTTATTTTTAAATGAATTTCACTCTTAAAAATGTTATAATCATTCTTCATCCATGTTCCAAAAGGCTCCACTTATAATAATGTTCAAATGTTCAAAAAATACTTAGGGTCATTTCTTTGAAATTTAAAAAAATTTAATGCATCTCCAAGGGAAATTAAAGATTATATATATATATATGATTCATATATATGTGTGTGTCTATATATGTATACACATATTATATGACATAGATCATATGACATGTATTTGTATACGGCTGAGACAGGGCATGTACCATGGCATATGCTGCTGGTAAGATGAACAGTATAAGATGAACAATATATGGATTCAACTCAGTGCTCATCTGTTAGCTCTATCAATTTTGGATGCAAAAAGGAATCACTTAGTGTTGAACCGAATGGTGGTAATGACTCCAATAAAGACAGTCCAATTCCAAGTTTTATAAATAATGCTACTCATAAACAAAGCATGCACACAAATCAGTTTGAATTCCAATATCCATTTGCAGTGGGTAGAGTGTTATTTGTCTAGCTCTGTTTCACAAGAAGCTGCTCAGGAACACTTCATTTGGGACCAACCACGGAAAATCGGAAACTACACAAAGAAGAAAAACAATAAATGGAACGTTATCCCATTTTTGCCTTGCAGAAAGAAGTTTTTTTTTTTTTTTTTTTTCTGGCAGGAAGTGGCAGCCATGTGGAAAGGTAGAGGTATCTGTTAGATCAGTGGTTCTCAAAGTGTGGTCCAGAAGCAGCAGCATCAACAAATATAAATTCTTCTAAATTGTTAGAAATGGAAATGCCTGGGCCCAACCCCGATCTACAGAAGAGAATCCTGGGGTGGGGCCCTGCACTCTGTTTTTGCAAGCCCTCCAGGTAATTCCAACACATGCTACAGTGTAAAAACCACTGTTAGGTTATCAATGATAAGAAACAGCCAATGACTTTTAAAGTTTACATATGAGACTTATCCCATGTTGTTTTTGTGGAGAGAAAGATATATATATATATATATATATATAATTATGCTCAAAGTTACATAATTTCCCACTACAAAGAAGTGTGGGTGGGTGGGATTTCATAACTCAGCAATATCCTCACTGCAAAAGAGCAATTATACTACAGAGGCAGCCCAGAAGGGGAGCTGTTCTATTAGCATCCCTTTTGGCTGGTATGTACTTCCTTCAGACCGGTTTAGATGTTCATGTCACCTCACCTGGTTCTCACAAATCTTCAAAGGAAGCCGCTCAACTATTCCCAAAAACATGGCTGCTCTCTAGCTCAGAGCCAGCCTTCCTGTGCACACTGATTAGGATACATGCATTGGAACCAGCCTACTGAGGCAAAGAGCTTTCATTTCATGACCAAAATGCTTAATAAAGAATGGCAGATCTAAGGCAAGAAAATCATCAGAGAGTACAGAGAACCTCAGAAAACTCAGTAGCTAGGCAAAAGCTCAGCTCATCCTTCCTGTTTTCATGAAGTTGCCATGGTGATGATGATGATGATGCACCTGAAGGCTGGGGCAATCGCTACCTGGGACTCTTGGGGCCCTCTGTGGACCGCACATTCTCCAGTGGGCTCCAGTTTTCAATTTCAGTCTTCTGCCTTTCTTTCATGTCTGACAGCTTGCAAGTTTGGATGATACTACAGAATAACTATTATTGCAGCTTCGTTTTCCATAAATCCATGGTGGAGAACTTCTATTTACTCAGAGCCTGGAGAGAAAAGACTTTAAAAATCCAGGCACAATTACCATTCCTGTGAATATATGAACTACCAATTTATACATATTGACTTTTCCTCTCTATATAACTAATGATCAAGCTCTCAAGGAAGAGGGAGAACAATTTTAAAAGTTTAAGAAGCTTCTAAAAACCATCTACAAAGGAAAGAAGAAGCAGAAGTAAGGGGGAGACCTTTACTGGGGTTTCAAAGTGAAGAGAACTGCCTCCCAAATGTAATTCATGTTCCTTACTCAAAGAATGTTTCTCCCAGTCCAAGCAACCTGAAATGCTGATTTCTGAGGTAGGATTGGATGATGACCACATAAGGGCCCTCCAGCCATGGGACTAGGTGATTCCAAGCCACATTTAGAATAGTATTCTTTTTGGTGTCACCATATAGACTCCCAATCTAATTTCTCCACATTTTTCCATTGCAGTTGGGTTATACTGCAAGATGATCTCTTGGAAGGTATCAAATGTTAATAGCTTTTGTCACTACTAGCAAAATTCCATCCTTTTACATTTTTCCCTTGAGACAATAACACTGTAACAGAGTACTTCCTTAAGTCATATTTTCAGTGAGGCCTCTCCTAATCAGACTATAAATTACAACTACCTTCCTAAATTCCTTATTTTTCTGTTTTCTTGTTTTCTTTTCCTCTATGGCACATGTCATCATTCCAAAATTATAAGTTTTTTTGTGTTTATTTAATTTTTTTTCTGTTTGTCCCCACTAGAATGTCAGGGATTTTTGCTTGGCCAACTGTGTATCCACAGTGTCTAGAGAAGTGAGCAACACAAGGAAAGCAATGAAGGATCTGTTGAATGAATGAATACATGAATATTCCAGGACATAACATCTTCTAGATCCAAAATGTTGATGCACCAATGCTGGAATGTAAGCATCAAAGCCAACACTGATACGGGATGTGGAGCAGAATTTTTCACACATACCCTCAAACTCACTACCTCAATCAATTTATAAACTCTATGTAGAATGAGAAGAAGTCTCCAGAAGGTTCTAGGGAGAGCTACCACTAATGTAGTGTTAGGCTACATATAAACTTTCTCATGGAGTGGAATTGAAAGGCAGAGCCAAATCACAAAGTGACTGAAATCATACTGACTTCTAATCAGACTTACCTACAAAAATATTTCCAATATGGTATTCTTCCAGAGACTGCTGAAATGCTGACACACACAAACATAGGACAAAGCTATGTATCATTACAAAACAAATGCAAAATGCTGAACCTGTCTTCCAGGGACACTAATTCTTAAAGAGATTAGCTTCCCAGGTCTATGAATACATGGATAATTATAGCATCATGTTTATTATGCTGTAGCTAGCAATGCATACGTTCATTATAATGCAGTTTTCCTCTCCCTGTTGGGGATACAGTACAAATATAGATGTTATATATTTCGGACTGGCTCATGAAGGCATGAAACCTCAGTATGGGGGATTGAGTAGGGTATGCGTGGTGGAACCAGATCACAGCCTTGGCATGGGTAAGTCTTTGTCTCTCTGCCAAGGGCTCGATGGTGTCTCCTGGCACCATGAGGCAACCTTAACCTTCAGTTAACAGTCACAATCAATGTGATGACATGGTACATTCTAGATGATCATCTCATTTCTCATGGATGTCACTGACAAACAATAGTTTAATAGAGGCCCTGGCCAAGCTGAGCTGTGCTCAAGAAAGAAAGCATCAGACTGGGAGCTTTAACCCAAGAACAGATGCCAAAGTTAATCAAAAGAACGGGTCCATTGGGGCTCACAAGGAGATTCTAAATAACAATGTGCTTTCCCAGACACACGGAGGTGAGGTGTATTGAGTCCCTAGTTCATTACTCTCATCTGAGGGAACTGGGCAGTCATGATAACACTTGGCAGGCAGCTGGACACATGGGGATGATCCAGACTTCCTCTTCCCCAGCAGGGAGCATGCTTTTGTATGGCTGAGAGCTACATTCACACCAGGAAGGTAGGCAGTAGTGCTGCTAGTCTGCAGTACAGAGTCGGGTTATTTCCCTTCAATCTGCCTGCTCATCTCCAATCAAACCGGGTACCACCCGAACAAGGTGTGGGGAGAAAAAACCCACCAGCTGGTTTTTTACTTCAGATCATCTCTATGTCAATGTATCTTCAACTAGTTTGTGGGTTGATTTATTCCTTCATTCCTTTACCCAGAAAAAAAATATATATATATATCAGCCACCTACTCTGCACCAGACAGTGGGCTGGGGATGCAAAAGAAAAGAGATCATGATCCCTGTTCTTAAAGTACCCAGTCTTGGGAAAACCTACACAGTGAGTGTAGTGCCATTGTGATTAAAAAACAAAAAGTCCCAGTGGACTGGGAGTACATGGAGGGAGCAACTAATCCTATATAAGCATAGAAGGAAATAATTTAGGAAGGACAGGCAGAATTCCTCTGTTGCTTTAAAGATATCAGTAAGTTAGTACCAACCCATGAGACATGTTAGGTAGATGTAGCAGAGTGTGGTGTGCTGAACACAGGTAGAAGGGGACAGAGAGAACCAAAGGCACCTATTGTTCATGATCATTTAACCTTTATGACTTACTAAAAAGATGTAAGGTACCCTCAGGATGCTGGTCAGCTGTGGATGTGGCCAGGGGATTTTGCTACCATGTCCCAGAGAGACATACACGTGTATAGGCTCCAGAACTTTTGGTCTCTGGCCCCCTGACTCTGATCCTCACAACTACATCATCAGTGAGGAAGGCTGATGTGGCAGAGAGACAGAACTTAGGGATAGAATGCAGACTGGGACTCCCTAAGTGCAGCATCTAATTTAACACACACGTCTAGGAGCCTGCTGGAACATTCTCTGGGGACAGAGAATGGTCATGTCATTTTTGTGTTCTCCCTTTGTTGTGGTCCAGAGCACCTGTATCTCCCAGAGGGAAGCTTTTACCTATCTGGTGCCCTGATATGGGGGGCTGCCACCCAAGGGATGCCTCTTGACTGCCTGAGTCTGGAGGCCAGAAAAGCTTGTGTACACCAGGTGTGTACTCCTGGGGCTGTAGTAATTGGTGTCACCTAGAAAGGAGATCAGACCCCTGTATGGTTCCCTGATAGTTGCAGCTGTAGTCAGAGGATGCCTCTACACTGTCTGATTATAACCAACAGAGAAAGAGTTCTTAGAACAGCTACTACACCCAGGGCAAGTAAAGACCCGGGAGCTCTGGGCTTTCTATGAAGGAGGACTTTTAGTTAAGGATCATGGCTGCAGGACTCTAATTAAACACATACCTAGGAGCTGAGTGTAATCCTTTCCAGACAACTTGGAGGGTGGGCTCTGCCTTCATACTCTCCCTCCGCCACATTCCAGAACACCAGTGTCTCCTGGAAGGGAGTGTTACACATGGCTGGTACCCTAGTCTTTATGTCTGGCACTCCAGTTTTTGCAGCTCTACTTAGGGGACACCCCTTGATCATCTAGCTCTGGTGGCAGGGTCCCACGGGACTGTGGCCATTGGAGAGATGGTTCTTGGTAGGCTGCCACCAGCAGGGCACTGTGCAGACAGCAGACTGAGGAACCCCCCTCCGTCTTTCTGTGAAGGGTCCTCTTTGCCTGTCCTGGAGCTTTCAGGTTTGGGACACGTGTAGTGAACTACGGAAGTGCTCTCAAGGAACGTAGACTGTGAACACCATCTTGGTGCTCTTCTTCTACTTGCTCCAGCTCACCAGTATCTCCTAGGAAAGAGCTTATACATTATCTGGAGCCCCAAGTTTTGTGACTGCCACCCAGGGAACACCATCAGATGACCTGGCCAACAGGGCTTACACTTGTGATGTCCCAGAACTGTATATATTTGTATGCTTTTAAAAGCTGCTGCCTAAAGGTCTGGCTTCTGAACAGCCTGAATCTAGGTGCTGACTGAGATCCTTCCTTTAGGGACACTGACAAGTCTTGGCACACCCTCAACTTCCGGGAGCTATAAAAATACAATAGGCTGCTTGGGTAAGCACAAAAGTTTGAGAGACAACAAAGAGCTAGGGCAGGGTTGAATGACAAGGCTAGTCTCCTACATAAGACCACTCCTACAAGACTGGGAGAGACGGCGTTCCATCTACTATATAGAACCAACACAGAGGAAATAGGAGTATGAGCAAAATGAGGAAACAGATGAATATGTTCAAATGAAAGAACAAGATAAAACCTCAGAAAAAAACCTTAATGTAATGGAGGTAAGTAATTTATCTGATAAAGAGTTCAAAGTAATGGTTATAAAAATGCTGATCAAACTGGAGAGAAGAATGGATGCACACAGTGAGAACTTCAATAAAGAGATGGGAAATACAAGAAAGTATGAAACAGAAGTCACAGAGTTGAAGAATACAATAACTAAACCGAAAAACAAACTAGTTTCAAACGGTTCAACAGCAGACTGGATGAAGCAGAAGAAAGGATTGAAGACAAGGCAGTGGAACTCATGCAATCAGAGCAGCAAATAGAAAAAAAAAAAGTGAAGATGATGTAAGGGACTTTTTGGATAACACCAAGCAGACTAACATTCACACTATAGGAGTCCCAGAAGAAGAAAGGGGTAAAAATCTTGTTTGATAAATAATGGATGAAAACTTTCCTAACCAGGGGAAAGAAACAAGACATATAGATCCAGGAAGCCCTGAGGGTTCCAAAGAAGATGAACCCTAAGAGACCTACAGCAAGACACACTGTTATTAAAATATTAAAAATTAAAGACAGGAGAGAATATTAAAAGCAATAAGAGAAAAAATAACTTGTTACATACAATGGAACCCCATAAATTATTGGCAGATTTTTCAGCAGAACCTTTGCCAGAAGTCAGTGGTGTGATATATTCAAAGTGCTGAAAGACAAAACTCCCAACCAAAAATACTCTACTCAGCAAAGTTATCATTTGGAATTGAAGAGTTTTCTGAACAAGCAGAAGCAAAAGGAGTTCATTACCACAAAGCTGACTATACGTGAAATGTTACAGGGACTTCTTTAAGCTGGAAAGAAAGATGATTTGTAACAAGAAAACATATGAAAAAATAAATCTCACTGGAAAGGTAAATATATAATAAAAGTATGGATTAATCCCTTATAAAGTTAGTATGAAAGTTCAAAAACAAATGTAGTAAAAATAACTATGGTTATAATAATTAAAGGATACACAAGTAAAATGAGATTCAAAAAAATTTGACAAAATTCAATATCCATTTATGATAAAAACTCTCAACAGAGTGGGGACAGAAGGAATGTACCTCAACATAATAAAAGCCATATGACAAGCCCAGAGCTAACATCATACCCAACAGTGAAAAGCTTTAAAGCCTTTCCTCTCAGATCCGGAACAAGGCAAGGATAATGCTCTTGCCCACTTCTATTCAACATAGTATTGGAAGTCCTAGCCAGAGTGATTAGGCAAGAAAAGAAATGCAAGGCATCCAAATTGGAAAAGAAGAAGTAGAACTGTTACTAATTGCCAATGACATGATATTATAAATAGAAAACTCTAAGACTCCATCAAAAAACTGTTAGAACTAATAAATAAATTCAGTATAGTTATAGGATACATAGCAATACACAAAAATCTGTTGTGTTTCTATACATTAATAATAAACTATTAGAAAAAGAAATAAAAAAATAATCACACTTATAATTACATCAAAAATAAAATACCTAGAAATAAATTTAACCAAGGAGATGAAAGACCTCTATATTGAAAACTAAAGACTGAAAACTACAATTAGTGAAAGAAACTGAAGAAGACACAAATAAATGGAAAGATATTCCATGTTCATGGGTTGGAAGAATCAATATTGTTAAAATGTCCTTACTATCCAAAGCAATCTACAGATTCAAGCAATTCCTATCAAAATTCCAATGGCTTTTTTTCAAAGAAAGAGAACAAATAATTCTAAAATTTGTATGGAATGACAAAAAACAAAAACAAAAACAAACAAACAAACAAAAAAACCCTCTAAATAGCTAAAGTAACCTAGAGAAAGAACAAAGCTGGAGGCATCGCCCTCCCTGATTTCAAACTATATTACAAAGCTATAGTAATCAAAACAGTATGGTAGTGGCATAAAAACACACACATTGATCAGTGGAACGGAATAGAGAGCCCAGAAATAAACCCATACACATATGATCAATTAATTACAATACAGGTGCCAAGAATATACAATGGAGAAAGGACAGTCTCTTCAATAAATGGTGTTGGGAAAACTGGACCAGTTACATGCAAAATAATGAAACTTGACCACTATCTTACATCATACACAAAAATTAACTCAAAATGGATTAAAGACTTGAATGTAGACTTGAAATCATAAAACTCTTAGAAGAAAACTCTCAGAAGCAGTAGCTCCTTGAAATAGATCTTGGTGATGATTGTTTAAAAATCTGCCACCAAAAGCAAAAGCAATAAAAAGAAAAAAGAATAAATGGATGACATCATACTAAAAAGCTTCTACATAGTGAAGAAAATCATCAACAAAATGAAAAGGCAACTTATCGAATAGTGGAAAATATTTACAAATAATATATCTGCTAAGGTCTAATATTGAAAATATATAAAGAACTCAAATAACTCAACAGCAAAAAACAAAACAAAACAATCTGATTAAAAAATGGGCAGAATATCTGAATAGGCATTTTTCCAAAGAAAGCATTCAGATGGCAAACAACTTCATGGAAAGATGCTCAACATCATTAATTCATTAATCATCAGGGAAATGCAAATCAAAACCGTAATGGCATATCACCTCACACCTGTTAGAATGCCTATTATCAAAAAGACTAGAAATAATCAGTGTTGGCGAGGATGTGGAGAAAAGAGGACCCTTGTGCACCGTTGGTGGGAATGTAAATTAGTGCAGCCACTATGGAAAACAGCATGGAGGTTCCTCAAAAAATTACAAATAAAACTACCATATGATCCAAACAATTCTACTTTTGGGTATTTATCCAAAGGAAACAAAATCAGTGTCCCAAAGAGATATCTATACTCCCTTCTTCATTGTGACACTATTTACAATAGCCAAGCTATGGAAACAACCTAAGTATTTATCAATGGATGAATGAATAAAGAAATCATGGAATATATATATGATGGAATAATATTCAGCCATAAATAATAATGAAATCTTTCTATTTGTGACAACATAGATGGATCTCAAGGGCATTATGCTAAGTGAAAGAAATCAGACAGAGAAAGACAAATGCCATATCATCTCTCTTACTATGTGGAATCCAAAATAAATCTCATAAATACAGAGAACAGATGGGTGGTTACCAAAGGTAGGGGATGGGAGAATGGGAGAAATGGACGAAAGGGGTAAAAATTTTTTAAAAAATTAAAAGAAGAGAATAAAATAAGGACTGGTTAAACTCTGTTGAGAATTCAAATAGCAGTATAAATATACTATTTAGAGTTACCTAGTACATTTTTAAAAAAAAAAAATCAGCTTAAAAAGTGGAAGGTAGTTGCCTTTGTGGAGCAGATAGGGGTTATATTATATGTCAGGCCTTGTGGAAGACACTATAGACCCAGTCCCTATCATCATGGCTACTAGATTTTATGAGTGCTTCACTGTGATAGAAAAAATAAAAGTTCAAAATGCTCTAAGAATAAAATATAGAGGGCAGTTTCTTAATACAACATTTTAAAAAGTAAATATAATAATATGCAAAAATTACAAAGCTGTCTGCATACTGTTTAAAGGTAATGTCTTAAAACTAAGTTCATCTAGAAAGGTTCACTGGGATGGAGATATACTAAACAAAACAAAATGAGATAATTTTCCTTTTCCCTTTGTTTTCATTCTTCTGACTATTTTGTATCTGATTTTGCAAGGCACTTGGAATTCTAACAACATACTCAAAAAAGAAGCAGCATCTCTGCGGTCTAGCATTCTGAGGAACATGCTTATCAAGACGTGGGAGATATATTTCCCAAATTAAGAAAAAAATTATCCAATTATAAAATGATTAAATTTAATAGAAAATCCCCAATATTTAAGGGATGTGACTATAAGGGTCTAATCTCTCAATACACATTTTCTGTTTATATGACATAAGACTCATTCATTTTTATTTCTGTGCATGGTAACTTTTTTCAATTTTAAAAGTTTTAAGTTCTAATCTTCAAGGATAGAAGATAGACCTGAAATGTGAGGAATAACTATCTGTAGAAACAGGAAGTGTAATACGGAGATTTTCTCCTTTTACATCATTCTCAGTAACAGTTACCTCCCTAACAAAATGTGCTAACTCAAGTTGTAAAAGTTACTTTTTTTTAACTTCAATTGCTATGTAAATATGTTCAAATTTCAGTTTAATCAGGAGTGTCTACTATTGTTTCTTGCTTTTGAAAATATTAAAAGCCCACTGTATGTTGATCTCAACTCCAACATCTTATAAAAAATCCTAAGGATCTGAATACAAGAGCAGAAATATCAGCATTAGAAAATTAAGATTACTTATTAGATTTGATAAACTTTCAAAATACATCCTACTCTATTCGTACCGTGTAGATATTCCATTTGATAAAGTGCAATATTTAAAGTAAAGCACTTTAAATACTTGATGCATTTTTATTATTTTTTTAAGATTTTATTTATTTGAGAGAAAGAGAGAGAGCACAAGCAGGGGGAGTGGCAGAGAGAGAGGGAGAAGTAGGCTCCCCGCCGAGCAGAGAGCTCGATGTGGGACTTGATCCCAGGACCCTGGTATCATGACCTGAGCTGAAGGCAGATGCTTAACGACTGAGCCACCCAGGCTCCCCTTGATGCATTTTTCTATTTGATACACTAAGCTTTTTCCTGCCCCCAGTTTCCTTGGTACTGGGGAGTGGCAAAGGAGTTAAAAGATGAATGTATTTCTTCTAGTGATTCAACACATACAGCCCGATGGACCAAGATGTACAAAATTTTTCATGAAATTTTGTGTTTGATCTCACAATAATTGAAAGTGCTAGGGATTTATGAAAATAACAAACTTCATATGTTGAAATAATGAGAGAGGGATAAAGATACAGTCACACATATTGCCGTATGGTGTTGTATTTTGTTTTTTAAAGTAAGACCATAAGACAAGAATGCAAAGAAAAAAAACCTCAAAAAAACAAGAAAATGAAGAAACAGTAAACCTCATGGTGATGTTCAACAGAGTGGATCTGACCATTCCATTTGCTTATCTTTAACCAAAGGACCAGTCCTTTGATTGAGGAGTCATTTGGCTGAAACTGAGATGGGAGATTCTGGTCTTCACCTCAGCCCAGGTAGGGAGGTTGATTGGATGGGATTGTCATGTATCGACTCATGAGCTCCTCCATCTCTGGTTTAGGGATTCTATAAAGGGATTCCAGTCTGGGGATCAGAAAGACTGAGGTTTACCTCTTAGAGACCCTGGTGTGAACATACATGGAAATGCCAGGTGCTGCAATGTGGGTGGAGGGGCAATGAGATTAATGCTTGATACAGAGGCAATATCCCCAACACTGGTTCATCTGGGGGAGTATATGTCAAGAAGCATGTGGCTGGGGGATGAAGGATGGTGTCTTCAGGGATTTTCATTGCTGTTCTTGAACTACAGATGACTATGGGCCAAGCCTTAACCAAGTAGGTAGAAAGAATTGTGGAGCTAACTGTGGAGCTTTTATCAAGGGACAGTGCTCTGCCCATTACTAACAATAAAGCCCTGGGAAGGGCTGAAGACTCTGGGCTTTTACTTCTCATTTCTAACATGAAGTCCATTTTAGACTTAATGTTCCATGGTTCTATATTTACATAAGATCATGGCATTTTTGTTTTCCTCATCAAGTCAAGTCTGGAGATCAATAATGCTAAATAACACTAAATACTCCTTTGTGAATATCTTAGAAACTGATCTGGTTTCTGGGACACTTGTGTCAAGTATAACAAAGAAATCAAACAATCCATTACTTAAAATGTTGCCCTGTATGTGAGCAAATATATAATAATCAGAGGGGATCCAGTTCAACCTCTACTCCAAGGCAGAATTCTACTCCAAAATGCTCCTGATTAAGCAATAGCTAGCTTCTTGGTATGATGGAAAATTTGTTGGAAGGGCCCATTCCACTTCTGGAATGCTTTAAGTTAGAAAGTACTTACATATTTGAGCTGAACTCTGGTTCTCTGTAGAATCCAAAGATTTTTTTTTCCCCTCATTCTGTCCTCTGTAGTCATCCTTATATTTGTATTTGTCTTGCACACTGAATATTATTACTGTTTATGCCCCTCTCCCCCTTCCTGTGCTCATTCACTCAAATTCTCATTCTTTCAGCCTTTCTCTCATTCCATAGGTCCCAGGGCTTTTATCCTGCAGGTTGCTCCCTCTGACCCACTCTTAGGACCAATGCCTCTCATACAATGTGCCAGACACAATCTGCAGATGCGGTATGGCCCCATAAACCTGGGTATGACCTACAAATTGAGCACAAAAGGAGGGTGTTTTAAAAGCCATACTATAACTTGTGCCTGTTAAAACTGCCAGTTATTTAATGTGAATTGCTGTTTGCTTCCCACCCAAAAGTTTAATATGAGACACATTCATTTCACTAATTACACATGACTGTCATGCATTCACCCCGTATCAGAGCAGAGTTACATTCCCTGCATATCTTTGAATTCATAGATAAGAAAATATAATTGTGGTTCTATCAATAATTAACTCAGATTTTTGAAATTTAGATAAGACCAATAGCAATAATCTTATAAACATCTAAAACAGTTTTAACATAGACTTTTAATTGCTTTAGAAGCTTTATATAGTTGATTTAACCTTCATGAGACCATCTGATAAAATCTTAATATGAATAT
Source organism: Phoca vitulina (assembly GCF_004348235.1). Classification (NCBI taxonomy): domain Eukaryota; kingdom Metazoa; phylum Chordata; class Mammalia; order Carnivora; family Phocidae; genus Phoca; species Phoca vitulina. Next base: position 14,223,396 of record NW_022589728.1, on the reverse strand, counting down.
TTGGAGAAGGTTATTAATATCTAAATGAGCTCATCTCATTTTCTCTATATTTATTTTACCTATGAATTATTTCAAATACATACAATGTACTCATCACTATATTCATACCTGAATTCTTTCTCTTTTTTTTGAGGCAGAAAGCATTGCAGCTAATACCCCATTCAAAACCCCTTCCCTGTTTGTCCTTTCTAGAGGTAAACACTACATGAAGTTGGTGTCCATCATTCCTATGTATGTTTTTATATTTTTTTAATATTTTTTATTGTTATGTTTATCACCATACATTACATCATTAGTTTTTTTTTTTTAATTTTATTATGTTATGTTAGTCACCATACAATACATCATTAGTTTTTGATGTAGTGATCCACGATCCATTGTTTTCGTATAACACCCAGTGCTCCATGCAGTACGTGCCCTCCTTAATACCCATCACTGGGCTAACCAATCCCCCCTCCCCCCTCCCCTCTAAAACCCTGTTTGTTTCTCAGAGTCCATAGTCTCTCATGGTTCATCTCTCCTTCCAATTCCCCCCCCCCATTTTTCCCTTCCTTCTCCTAATGTCCTCCATGTTATTCCTTATGTTCCACAAATAAGTGAAACCATATGATAATTGACCTTCTCTGCTTGACTTATTTCACTTAGCATAATCTCCTCCAGTCCCATCCATGTTGATGTAAAAGTTGGGTATTCATCCTTTCTGATGGCTGAGTAATATTCCATTGTATATATGCACCACATCTTCTTTATCCATTCATCTGTTGAAGGGCATCTCGGCTCTTTCCACAGTTTGGCTATTGCGGACATTGCTGCTATGAACATTGGGGTGCATATGGCCCTTCTTTTCACTACATCCATGTCTTTGGGGTAAATACCCAGGAGTGCAATTGCTGGGTCATAGGGTAGCTCTATTTTTAAATTTTTGAGGAACCTCCACACTGTTTTCCAAAGTGGCTGTACCAGCTTGCATTCCCACCAACAGTGTAAAAGGGTTCCTCTTTCTCCACAACCTCTCCAACATTTGTTGTTTCTTTCCCTGTCCATTTTTGCCATTCTAACTGGTGTAAGGTGGTATCTCAGTGTGGTTTTGATTTGGATTTCCCTGATGGCTAATGATGATGAACATTTTTTCATGTGTCTGTTAGCCATTTGTATGTCTTCTTCAGAGAAGTGTCTTTTCATGTCTTCTGCCCACTTTTGGACTTGATTATTTGTTTTTTGGGTGTTGAGTTTGAGAAGTTCTTTATAGATTTTGGATACCAGCCCTTTATCTGTAGTGTCATTTGCAAATATCTTCTCCCATTCTGTGGGTTGCCTCTTTGTTTCGTTGACTGTTTCCTTTGCTGTGCAGAAGCTTTTTATCTTCATGAAGTCCCAAAAGTTCATTTTTGCTTTTGTTTCACTAGCTTTTGGAGATGTATCTTGAAAGAAGTTGCTGTGGGCGATGTCAAAGAGGTTACTGCCTATGTTCTCCTCTAGGATTTTGATGGATTCCTGTCTCACATTGAGGTCTTTCATCCACTTTGAGTTTATCTTTGTGAATGGTGTTAGAGAATGGTCGAGTTTCATTCTTCTGCATGTGGCTGTCCAATTTTCCCAGCACCATTTATTGAAGAGACTGTCTTTTTTGCATTGCATGTTTTTTCCTGCTTTGTCAGAGATTATTTGACCATAGAGTTGAGGGTCCATATCTGGGTTCTCTATTCTGTTCCATTGGTCTATATGTCTGTTTTTGTACCAGTACCATGCTGTCTTGGTGATCATAGCTTTGTAATATAGCTTGAAATCGGGCAACGTGATGCCCCCAGCTTTGTTCTTCTTTTTCAACATTTCCTGGCGAGTCGGGGTCTTTTCTGATTCCATACAAATTTTAGGATTGTTTGTGCCAGCACTTTGAAAAATGTCATTGGAATTTTGATCGGGATGGCATTGAAGGTATAGATTGCTCTGGGTAGCATAGACATTTTCACAATGTTTATTCTTCCGATCCATGAGCATGGAATATTTTTCCATCTTTTTGTGTCTTCTTCAATTTCTTTCATGAGTGTTTTGTAGTTCCTAGAGTATAGATCCTTTGCCTCTTTGGTTAGGTTTATTCCAAGATATCTTATGGTTTTGGGTGCTATTGTAAATGGAATCGGTTCTCTAATTTCTCTTTCTACAGTTGCATTGTTAGTGTATAAGAAAGCAACTGATTTCTGTGCATTGATTTTGTATCCTGCCACATTACTGAATTGCTGTATGAGTTCTAGTAATCTGGAGGTGGAGTCTTTTGGGTTTTCCACAAAAAGTATCATGTCATCTGCAAAAAGAGAGAGTTTGACTTCTTCTTTGCCAATTTGAATACCTTTTATTTCTTTTTGTTGTCTGATTGCTGTTGCTAGGACTTCTAATACTATGTTGAACAATAGTGGTGAGAGTGGGCATCCCTGATTTGTTCCTGATCTTAAGGGAAAGGCTCTCAGCTTTTCCCCACTGAGGATGATATTCGTTGTGTGTTTTTCATAGATGGATTTTATGAACTTGAGGAATGTTCCCTCTATCCCTATACTCTGAAGTTTCAATCAGGAAAGGATGTTGTCTTTTGTCAAATGCCTTTTCTGCATCAATTGAGAGGACCATATGGTTCTTCTCCCTCCTCTTATTAATGTGTTGTATCACATTGATTGATTTGCGAATGTTGAACCACCCTTGCATCCTGGGGATAAATCCCACTTGGTCGTGGTGGATGATCCTTTTAATGTATTGTTGGATCCTATTAGCTAGGATTTTGTTGAGGATTTTGGAATCCATATTCATCAGGGATATCGGCTGAAATTCTCCTTTTTGATGGGGTCTTTGCCTGGTTTGGGGATTATAGAATGAGTTTGGAAGTTTTCCTTCTGTTTCTATTTTTTGAAACAGCTTCAGTAGAATAGGTATTGTTTCTTCTTTGAATGTTTGGTAGAATTCCCCAGGGAATCCATCAGGCCCTGGACTCTTGTTTTTTGGGAGGTTTTTGATCACTGCTTCAATCTCGTTACTGGTTATTGGCCTATTCAGGTTGTCAATTTCTTCCTGTTTCAGTCTTGGCAGCTTATAGGTTTCCAGGAAGGCCTCCATTTCATCTAGATTGCTCAGTTTATTGGCATAGAGTTGTTGATAATAGTTTCTAGTAATTGTTTCTATTTCCTTGGTGTTAGTCATGATCTCTCCCCTTTCATTCATAATTTTATTAATTTGGGTCCTTTTTCTTTTCTTTTGGATAAGTCTGGCCAGTGGTTTATCAATCTTATTAATTCTTTCAAAGAACCAACTTCTAGTTTTGTTGATCTGATCTACTGTGTTTCTGGTTTCTAATTCATTGATTTCTGCTCTAATTTTAATTATTTCTCTTCTAATGCGTGGCTTAGGCATCGTTTGTTGCTTTTTCTCTAGTTCTTTAAGGTGTAGAGTTAGTTGGTGAATTTGGGATTTTTCTGTTTTTTTGAGTGAGGCTTGGATGGTTATGTATTTCCCCCTTAGGACCGCCTTTGCAGTATCCCATAGGTTTTGGACCGATGTATTTTCGTTCTCATTGGTTTCCATGAATTGTTTAAGTTCTTCTTTGATTTCCTGGTTGACCCAAACATTCTTGAGCAGAGTGGTCTTTAGCTTCCAAGTGTTTGAATTTCTGCCAAATTTTTTCTTGTGATTGAGTTCCAGTTTTAGAGCATTGTGGTCTGAGAATATGCAGGGAATAATCTCAATCTTTTGGTATCGGTTGAGACCTGATTTGTGACCCAGTATATGGTCTATTCTGGAGAAAGTTCCATGTGCACTCGAGAAGAATGAGTATTCTGTTGTTTTAGGGTGGAATGTTCTGTAAATATCTATGAGGTCCATCTGGTCCAATGTATCATTCAAAGCTCTTGTTTCCTTGTTGATTTTCTGCTTAGATGATCTGTCCATTGCTGAGAGTGGAGTATTGAGGTCTCCTACAATTAACGTATTGTTATCAATATGACTCTTTATTTTGGTTAACAGTTGGCTTATGTAGATGGCTCCTCCCATGTTGGGGGCATAGATATTTACAATTGTTAGATCTTCTTGTTGGATAGACCCTTTAAGAATGATATAGTGTCCTTCCGTGTCTCTTATTACACACTTTAGTTTAAAATCTAATTTGTCTGATATAAGAATTGCTACCCCAGCTTTCTTTTGAGGTCCGCTGGCATGGAAGATGGATCTCCATCCCTTCACTTTCAGTCTGGATGTATCTTTAGGTTCAAAATGAGTCTCTTGTAGGCAGCATATGGATGGGTCCTATCTTTTTATCCAATCTGCAACCCTGTGCCACTTTATGGGAGCATTTAGGCCATTCACGTTGAGAGTGATTATTGAAAGATATGAATTAATTGTCATCATGTTGCCTGTGAAGACATTGTTTTTATAGATTGTCCCTGTAAATTTCTGTTGTAGATCACTCTTGGGGTCTTTCTCCTTTTATAGAACCCCCCTTAATATTTCTTGCAGGGCCGGCTTAGGGGTCACATATTCTTTCAACTTCTGCCGGTCGTGGAAGCTCTGCATCTCTCCATCCATTCTAAATGAAAGCCTTGCAGGATAAAGTATTCTTGGCTGCATGTTCTTCTCATTTAGTACCCTGAATATGTCTTGCCAGGCCTTTCTGGCTTGCCAGGTCTCTGTGGATAGGTCTGACGTTATTCTGATGTTCCTCCCTCTGTATGTAAGGAATCTCTTCCCCCTAACTGCCCTTAAGATGGTTTCCTTGGTTCTAAGATTTGCAAGTTTTACTATTACATGCCGGGGTGTTGGCCTGTTTTCCTTGATCTTAGGAGGGGTCCTCTCTGCCTCTAGGACTCAAATGTTTGTTTCATTCCCCAGATTAGGGAAGTTCGCAGCTATGATTTGCTCAAATACATCTTCTAGTCCCCTCTCTCTCTCCACTCCCTCTGGGATTACAATTATTCTGACATTGGAACGCTTCATGGTGTCACTTATTTCTCTGATTCTATTTTCATGGATTCTGAGTTGTTTTTCCCTGGCCTCCTCTTTTCCTTTTTTATCTATTATATTGTCTTCCAGGTTGCTTATTTGTTCTTCTGCCTCAGTTACCCTAGCTGTTAGATTATCTAGATTGGATTGGATCTCATTGATAGCATTTTTAAGTTCTGCCAATTCACCTTTTATTTCTGCCCTTAGAGACTCTATGTTGCCATTAATTGATTTCTCCATTCTAGCCATTGTCTTCACAATTGCTAGCCTGAATTCCATCTCTGACATCTTGGTTATATCTGCATCCATTTGTAAATCTGCAGCATAAGTCATAATCTCTGAGTCTTTTCTGTTTTGGAGGCTCCTCCTCTTAGTCATTCTGTTGATGGGTGTTTGAGGGAATGTATAGAGTCCAAATTATTGACCAGAACCCAAGCAAGATGCACCTGTTTTCTTGGGACCTTAGGGTTGCTGGCCTCTTGTTTTCCCAGCCTGTCTTCTGCGGGAGGGGCCTCCCGCATTGTTACTCAGGCAACCCTGTTTGGGCGGTGTTGCCCTGCCCCCCTGTGGTGGGGGATGGGCTCAGTGGGAATCAGTTTTTGGGGCTTTTGTTCCCTGGCGGCTTTCCCTGGTGTCTTTCCCTGGCAGCTTTCCACGTCTCTTCCGCGAGTCAGAGCAGAAGAGACCATTTCCAACCCTCTGCCTCAGAGCAGAGAGATCGCAGTCTGTTCTTCAGTGAGCCCTCCAGGCCACACTGTCTCTGTTTCTGTCCGTGCTGCTATAAACTGCAGTGTCCTGGGTTGTGCGCCCCTCTGCAGCGCTCCCAGTCCTGCCTCCAGGTCGGGGCACGTCTCTGCCCTTTGTGCTTCTAAAACCGCCAGCCGCTTCCAGTTCGTGTGCGCGTGACCCCGACGCTCCGGTTTCCGTCCCAGGGGCTGCAGTTCGCAGGTGCGACCCCGCCGCTCTGGGTTTCCACCCTGGGGGCTGCCCTAAAGTCCTTTCCCCGCCGCTACCGGTCTGCGAGTCTGTGCCCGTCCACAGCGCGCGAGGCTGTCACTCACCAGCAGTGTAGGATCCCGATGGCCAGGCACCCTCCCACTGCCGTTTATCCTCTGATATCTGCCCGCGGAATCAGGGTTCCCCGCTTCCTACCTCAAAACCAACCGCCTGCGATATTCTGTTTGTAGAGATCCAGATCTTCTTACAACTCAGGCTGGTTTCGTGGGTGCTCAGAGTGGTCTGGTAGATATCCAGCTCAATTCCGGGACCAGTTGAAATAGGGTCCCCTACTCCTCTGCCATCTTTCCCCCCATTTTTATATTTTTACTATATATTCATGTATATATGTAAACCATATATAATATTTTTTGTTTTAAACACTTATATGCATGGTATCATGCTGTATGTATCTTTTTGCAACTTTCCTTCTTTTTCAGTATTATGTTTCCAGTTTTACTCATGTTGATATATGTATTTCTAGATCATTCGTTTTGACATATCTATGGTAAATCTCTAAATAATTAGCCAGTTTAATTAGCAAACCTCTCATGGAAAGGTCAACTGATGGCATACAATTCCTCCCCATTACAGCCAATATACTCTTTGGTATATTTATGAGAATTTTCATAGGGTCTATTCTTCAAAGTTGGAATTGTGGTCAGACCATGTACATGTATTTAACTCTCTAGGTATTTCCAAATTGCTCTTCAAATGATTATATTCATGTTCAAAAAGAAAAGATATTGTTCTATATGAAGATAAGACAAAATTTTCCTTTTGTTGAACAAAAAGTAAAATGTTTATGAAGGGGTTCTGGACAAATATCCTGGAAATATGCCACTTTGGCATGAGGATTATTTTGAGTTAAAAGCAATCAAAACCCAGTAGGTTCATGGCAAGCTCTACACTTCTCCTTAATTGCCTAAATTTACATTGGAAAGGGGGACTTGTACTGGGAGGGAAGGGAGTCATTAACAAAGATTTCTTTTTATCTAAGAAACTTATCTTCAGAATAGGGCAGCCATTGTCTTCTAACCATTCCCTCTCACTATCCTGCTAAATGCCTTCCCCCCATTTGTGCCCCCAGACTCCTATCCCTCTCCTTAGCTCAGGATGTCATTAAGCCTCATTTTGCCTGAGCTTATTGGGAATCTCTTATGCTTATATGGATTCCCCTTATGTAAGTAATTAGCCTTTGACTTTCTTCTGTTAATTTATCTCCTGTCATTTTAATTCTTAAACCAGCCAGAAGAATTCTGAGGGGTAAGAGGAAAATTTTTCCTCCTCAACCCCTACAATGTTCAATAAACCTAAAGGCTAGTTTAAGGAGACAACAATAAAAAATAATTTTAAGAGTAAGTTCAAACCCTATGACTCTGATATAGTTTTTGGAATGTAGGCGAGGTTTGGCGGGGTGAGGTCCAGAGCTGATGACCAAGAAAGAATTTTTGAGATATCTTTGGTGCAAAATGGTGGTTTTATTAAAGCACTGGGACAGGACCCATGGGAAGAAAGAGCTGATGCACCTGGGCTGTGAGGGGTGGCTGATTATATACTTGGGAGTTGGGAGAGGTAAGAAAAAGGGAGCTTTTCAAAAGAACTTTCATATGCTAAAGAGGACCTACAAGATACTGGAGGCCTTGCCATTGTCAAGTTAAGGTTGTTTTTCTCTCTAGTAAGGAATTAACATTAAGACAGTTGGGAGCTTCCTGGAGGAACTTTATACTCCACCTGCCTCAAGTATTTGTCAATGGGCTGCAGATTATAAGGACATTTATTTTTATCTACATTTCCTTCTGGAAGTTAGGTTATTGATAAGAATGCTTTTTTTTTGTAAACCACTAAGACATTTGTAAACTGAGGGAGACTCATGTCTTGCAGGACTATAATCTCTATAAGTTAACCATTTGTTTTTCCTTCCCTTATCTTTAGAGCAGCCAAGAGTGCCTGAGGAATGTCACACACATCCCACTGGGCAGTGGGGTGGGGAGGGTGGTAGGCTGTCAGCTTGTGCTTTGTCCTCAGCTTGCCTTCTTCTCCCTCATCAGCACTATTTGGTCAAGTGTATGCACTAAGGAACATTACAAGAAAAGGTTTTATGAAATTCTTCAGTATAATTACTACAGGGAGAAATGCTCTTCTAACTATTGTCCATTGTATTATATAATGGCTCCTTTGTAGGTGCAATGGGAAAGATGTCTTTTGGGCACCTGGGTGACTCAGTCAGTTAAGCGTCTCCCTTTGGCTCAGGTCATGATCCCAGGGTCCTGGGATCGAGCCCGTCATCAGGCTCTCTGCTCAGTGGAGAGTCTGCTTTTCCCTCTGCCTCTGCCATTCCCCCTACTTGTGCTCTCTCTGTCTCTCTCTCAAATAAATAAATAAAATCTTTTTTTAAAAAAAAGGAAGATGTCTTTGTGGGGACTGTAAAAAAACTACTTCTTGACATCTGGTTTTATTTGATCCTCTATACCCTGTAAATTTTGTAAGTGTTCTTATTTTCCTCTTTGCTTTGACCACTGGAAGCTTTGGCCACACAACGAAGTGTGTGATCACCATTGGCAATAGTGTGAAACAGAGTGACAGAATAAACTCGCGCTTGGCACGGCTTTCTTTTCCTACTCATACCCTCTCTCCAACCAAATTTTCCAATGAATTTATTTCATGTAGTGATAATATTAGTGTTTTTATAAACTGCCTCAAATCCCTTTTGGAGTGAAGTGAGGTGTATAAGAATAAATTAGTAAATAAAACGAAGAAAAAGTGAGTGAGAAAAATAAATGTCTGTCATCAGTTTTGACTACAATCTCAATCTGAAGCTCCAGTCTTGCTTTTTAAACTGCCTTCTGGACATTTCCAGTTAAACGATCTACAACTGACTCAAACTCTAAAATAAAACCCATCCTCTTCCTCACAGAATAGCCTCCTCTTTCTGATACCCCATCAAATGTGTTCTATTGATTACTTTTCATAATAAAAGTAATTATGCATATTATTATTAATGGTAGGATAGTGGAGAAGGAGGATTCCATCTCCATAATTTGTTAGTCCCTCCACAACCTCACCTATAAAATATTATTACTTAATATAGAAATTTGGAGTTTTCTTGGTCTCATTTCAAGTGTGAATAATAGATTGTTTAGCATGTGTTCTAAGTGTTAGGTGTGATATGTACCCTGTGCTCAACACCAGGAATACAAAGTGAGGTGGACACAATCCCTGTCCTCTAAGAAGGAAATCTCAGCATCATCTCTGACTCTTCTACCCTGACTCTTCTTCACCTGACATATTTAGTCACCAAATGTAACTGATTCTTCTTTTGTCTTATTTTGTGGGATCCCTGTTCTATTTGTGTACAACCCCTATTGCTTGTGGTTCTTTCATCTCATCCTTAGACCATTGTGTTCTCTTCCTCATTAATTTCTCCAATCCTAGGCCCCCAATCCTGCCGTCTTTCTTGCTGTCTACTGCTGTCAGATTAATATTCTCCAAATATCTCTTGGCCATCTCTTTCCTGCTTCAGGGAGCTCTACTTTCCCATCTTATCCCTAGGCCTGTCTGGCAACTTTCCACAAGCACCAGTTCAACTTCTATCTCTCCTGTTTCTACAGTAATTCTCCCGTGCCCCATTGCTCCCATTCCAAGACAGGACACCTCTCCTGCTTCAGAGAGAATGGAGAAGTTTCAGGTTCCTGTTATTCCCCCCAACCCCCACACTCAACCATGTGCAACACGTCCACTTCTTTAATTTACCTATCCTTCATTTCCTTCCTCTCAACTCTGAGGAAATTGTGCTTATTTATTCCTGTTGACTCCTAAGTCAGTATAGATAATATGTGTTTTGGCAAAGTCTATGTTTGCAGTCCTGACAAATAGAAGAAACAACAGTGCTAGATTCCTATTTGAGAAAGAAATAGAGAAGATTGGTAATTATGGTGTGGTTACACCCATGGAAGGAGCATGTTTACCACGGAAAACCATCTTCCATGTGTAATTTATGGAGAAAACATTAAGAACTGACCTAACTTAAATACAGAGATTTACTTAATGAGTCTTGAAACCACTCACTTGGGTCAAGTGTAATAGTAAAATTATGTAATTAAATTTTTAATGGAGAAAATATGGGCTGGAAAAATAAATTAAATATAATTTTCAATTATTTATATGGTGAAAGACAGCAGGAACTCTTCCAATGAAAGTTTTGATATAAGCCCTTCTAATCAGCACCAAATCCTATTCCATTCCAAAGAAGAGCAAGAAGCTGGTGTGGAAAAAAGAAGAGAAAAAGGTGATTACTCACTCCATGGAATGATCTGTCAGGTTTACCAGGAACAAGGGGTCCTTCTGATGTGATCCTTTCCTCTAGTTATGCAATTGCCTCCTCCTCCTCCCACTACTCAGTATTTGTTTTTTCTTTTGAAATGGCAATTTTCAAAAGGTTACAATTCACTCTTAAGTATGCATCCCTTAGTAAGCATTTGAAAAAATGTAATCAGCTCTCCTGAGGGGGTTCTGTGGCAGAATTCTTGGTACACAGCTCCCCATTAAAGCTAATCTGAGTGTAGTTGGTGGCTCACAGCAGGGATTATAAAGCTGTTAGTAATTGAAGAAATTTATACGGAATCATTTACCTTTTGAGAACCCCCCACCACAGTAGCCTCTGTAAAGGATGAGGCGACAGAGCAATAGATGGTTCTGCGTGGCCTCTTTGTTATGGACCCTTCAGCAAAATCAATCCTTAAGTGCAATTAATACATCTTTAATACAACCATGTATATCACCAAACTAATGCAGCTATTAAGCCAGAGTATTTCAAGAATTCTTTGAAGGCCTGCTTTCATTTTATAAGATCTCAAGATATACTCAGTAGTGAGAGCAAACAAGTCACCAACATGGGATGGACAGAGTGCTCTTAAGAATAAAGAGTGAGGGGAGCCTGGGTGGCACAGTCTGATAAGCATCTGAAACCTGATTTCGACTCAGGTCATGATCTCATGGGTCGTGGGATCAAGTCCCATGCTGGGCCCCAGGCTCAGTGGGGAGTCTGCTTGGGATTCTTTCCCTCTTCCTCTACCTCCCCCTCTGTCTCTCACCCTCCCCTCTCAAATATATAAATAAACCTTAAAAAAAAAAAAAGACCAAAGAGTGAAAATAGTACAACTGTTCAGTTTAAAACCTTTGCAAAGAAAGCACAACAAATTTGAAAATTCTGGAGAGCTACCTTAGAAGGATGGGGTATGCCTGGAGATTTCAAATAATTGAAAAATGCCATGAGGGTTAATTGATGTCAGTAGTGCAAGGCTGAGGAAACCACTCACTGTGGACTAAAAGTGAATAATTTGTTCCATCCAGGGCTATTTTCTGAGTGCCTATGCTGATTCCCATCAGCAGGTAGAATTAGTTATCACTGCCAATGTGTCCCTTCAGGGCCTGCTCATTTTTCAATTCACTGCCATTTGGTTGAGTTATTCCCTAAATGAATCAATCACTAATTCATAATTAGATCTAATGACAGCATAAATCTCTGCAGTGGAAAACTTTGGAGATGACAACATGAATCTTTAGACAATTCAGAGATACAGCATGTCTGTTATTCTTAAAACCATTTAAGTCTTGACTGAAAATCTTGGTCAAGATATATTAGCTAGAATTTTTTTGTTGTTGGGTTTAGTGTGATGAACTTAATACTTCTTTTGTTCATCTTTCTTTGTTTTTCATATACACACACAGCAACTATTCTAGAGTATTAGATTTATCAATGCCACTGACATAACAATTCTTGTCATCAGCTCAATGTTATAGGGACTATGACATGAAAGTAACTACCGTTACTCTAAGGCCAGATCATCATCCTCGAGGACCAAAAAGTCACACAGGAGAAATCCCTTGTGGCTCTGCTAAAACTCTATAAAACAATGGGCTATAAAACAATTAGGCTGGATAAACCACCTGGATTTTCTAATTCATCCTTTTCTCTGTGAGGCTTGGGATAGTCTTGGCTCCAGTGTAGTGTCGTTGGTATCATAGCCAGAACTCATTGTTTTCCCTTATCCTTGCTCCAGTACGTGCTCCTAAGTACAGCCGAACATACATTTAGGTGTGAAACATACTTGCTATTGATGCATTACCTCCCTACCCTCTTCTAACATTCAGAGCCCTGGTAAAACCCAGGTCATGATAAAACCCAGAGATCCTTCACTGTGAGAGCTCATGGGAATGCTGTGCATGCCTACAGTATGGACCTTCCCCTTTTACTTTTCCTGCCCCAGGGAAATACTTCCAGTTCTAAACGTTTTGATTTCTGGTATGCAGCAGCAAATAGCCAGTGGGCTCTTTAATTACTCTCTCACACAAGTTTGCCTAGCTGTGCTCTTCTCACCAAACTGCCATAACATTTTGCATCTGCTTCGGTAAATCAAATATTGAGGAACGTGTTCAATACTGGGAAACTTGGTCACTGTGTTATGGTCCGAGGGCCAGCATTCCCCAGCCCTCTCTTATCAAACACAGTAGTTAAATGAGTACATGTTTCATGTATGAATATGTGGGATCTAACCTCAGAGCAAATCCTAGACTGCTGCCTTTTGGACTCCTTACTTTTTATTTACTCTCAGCTCCAGGAGAGGACTAGAGTCGCCATGCAACTTGAATGTCCTTGCCACCACTGCTTCTTAACAACTCTCTCGTCCAGAGAACTCATGCCTAATCTCAGCCAAAACATTGAGAACTTTCAGTTTCATATTCAAAATGTTTTAAAAACAATTATAACATTTAAGAATTCAGACTTCCCTGTACTAAGGAGTAAAACGACTTAGGGAAAACCTTAACTAAATCTTATCCAGGAATAAAGATTTTGATGACATCAACCAGAGATGTTTTCTAGTTTCTAGAATCATTCTTTCTTGAACTGGCAAGTCCTGAGTACTCTGGATTAATGAATCTTCTGAGATAAACTAGAACTGATGTCGTGGAGAAATGGATGCTTCAGTCTAGGTCCAGATCCAAGACGCTCTTTTTTGCCCATGATTCAACTACACTGCCAACAATTAAAGCTACCCAAGATCATTTCCAAGTGGGATCAATGGGCCGACTCTGCATTTAATTCAACACGGATGTGTCCTTGGCCTCAGCAGTCTTCCGCAGACCATTTAAATGAGATGTGTGTGTTTGCCCCTCAGAGACACACATAGGATTTACTGTCAATGGACCATGAGCACACTTTTGGCCATGGAAAGGACTGCTCCACCACTCCAGAACTTTCCTAATTTCATAGCTGAGCACTTGTTCCATTATTAACACATTCCCAAGCAAGAAAAAGAAAAGTTAGAAAACTCTGTGGAGCCAGTCACGTAATCACACAGATTAATTGTTCTTCCAATAGCAACACTTTAAAAACAGCTGGCATGTGGTCCCGCTACCCCCGGGTTATCCCAGAATCAGAGAATCAGAGCGGGAAGAGAGACCTGAGAGAACACCGATGCAATCCCTTGGTCCTTCTGGAAGCCTACAACTAAATCATCCCAGACAGAGGTACATTTGCCCGAATTTTAATGAGCTCTGGGGACAGCACTCTCATGACTTCCTACTCAGAGTAGGAAAGAAATCTTTTCTCACAGCCAAACAATCTCTCCCTTTAGAGCTGAAGTCTATTCATTATGTCTGGCTGTGGCATGCCATGGAGAAGGGCATTTCTAACAATCCCTGTATCACACATTCTCCACAGGAAAGGAAGCTGCTTCCTACCTGGTGGATCATACTCTCACAAAACTTTTAAAATATTAAATTTTTTTTGGTGACTTTCATTTGTTTCTCAAAGTTCCCTCTATTTCTCCCTAGCTCTTAACTCTAGAGGTAAATATTATTTTCCAGCAAAGTCTAACCAGATCTAAGTAAAATAAAGAAGTCTCTATGCTGTTCACTGTGGTAGCCACCAGTCATATGTGCACTTGAAATATGGCTAGTGTGACTGAGAAACTGAATTTTAAATTTTATTTGATTGTATGAAATTTAAGTTTAGATCTTAAGACTGGTATTTGCTACAGTGTTTGGAAGATGTTAAGTATGTTTGGGACATCTTGGGTTTGCGCATCTACTTTTTCAAGCGTAAATTTCATGACATGAATCATGTTCAAGTATTGCTGATGAAAATTTAGCACGCACTTTGAGATGTCTTTTAGTGTATAATGCACAGAGGATTTTGAAGACTTAACATAAAAAGAAAAATTTAAGTATCTCATTAATATTTTCATATTGATTATACATTGAAATTATAATATTTTGTATATACTGGGTGCTGTAGACTGAATGTTTTTGTACTTTCCCCAGAAAAATTCTTACGTTGAAACCCTAATCCCCCATGTGATGGTATTTGGAAGTAGGACCTTTAAGAGGTAATTAGATCATGAAGGTGGAGCCCTCACCAGGATCCAGTCATGCTGATACCGTGACCTTGGACTTCCCAGCCTCCAAAAACGTGAGCGATGTTCATTTTTGAAGCCACCAAGTCTATGGTATTTTGTTATGGCAGCGTGAACTAAGACACTGGGTTAAATAAAATATGTTATCAAAGCTAATTTTACCTTTTTAAAAAAACTATTCTTCATATAACTACTCACAATCCTGAAAAGAATCCCTTAAATGGGCATTCTATCCCTTATTATATCACCCCTCATAAGCATCATAAATCTGACACCGGACTAAAAGGTTGAGAGAGAAAAGGAAGGAAGTTGGAACAGCAGGATTTTAAATGTTGTACCACAAGGTCATGATTAGAAGCAGCCCCAGAAAAAGAATTTAAGGTCTTCTATATGGTCTCAGCACTCCAGCTAGTTACAAAATTAAGTGTCTAATGTATACAAGCACGTCAACTTTAAGGGCTTTTTTTTCTTTTGTTTTGTATTGTTTGTTTGTTTCAGATCTTGCATATGATTGGTGGGAAGTGGGAGTCTGCAAAAAAAAGGGAAAATGCTGCAAAAGGAATTTTACAAGTCCTCAGGATGTCCGGCTGGTCTGGGAAGGCCTCAGAGAGGCCCATCTGCACAGGGTTATGCTGGGCTACGTATGGTGTGATGTGTGTGCACAAGTTTGTGGCTTGAGACTTGTATTCCAAGGCCAAATTCAAAGAGATAAGAGGTCTTGGCAATTTGAAAATTTAGGAAGCTATTTCGATTGCAACTGGGTATAAAAATATTAGCAGCTTTATAACTTGGAAATGATTTATTAAAATGTTAAATACCTCATAGATTAGAGCTAAGAAAGGGCCCAGTGCCAGACCCAACTCTGTCCAGGAGAGATGATCATGCAGAGATGCCCGCAGAAAGTTGATTTTTTGCGGGGGATGGGGGTCGGTGTTCGCTTCTATCACCTTAAATTAAAAGCTGGTTTTAATTCCCCTTTGGAGCCCCCTTCAGGTGTCTTTTAATCATACTAAAAGAACATTCTATGTGTGTACCCCCTGTGATCATAAGCATTAATATTTTATATGCTCTCATGGATTCTGATCTTCTAAGAAAGTAACATGTAATGACCGGCAGCTTTTCTTTGATGTGAGGTGTATTCGTGACAGCACCATTGTAAGGGTCAGGAAAGTGAATCTGGCCTGTTCTGACAGAGGAGCACCCAGGAGGATGAACACAGAAGACATGAGATGCCTATTTCCAGATCTTTTAATGAATCATCGTGAGAATTTTAGCAAGTTAACTTTCCCCTCCAAATTTTCCTCGACATTTTGAAATACCAGCCTCTTGTTATTTCGTTTTTTTAAAATATGCAAACACCGACAGGAATGTAACCATGCGGCTATCCGAAGCTCCCTGAGGACATGGATTGTGTCTACAACTTCTGGGTGTCTTAAGTCCTGCTGTGTACACGACCTGGTACACAAGTCTATATGAAATATTGCGGGATGTATTTTTTAGTCCTTATGCGTATGAAAAGTATATCTGCCTTGCACATTGTTGAAGCTATTAAATGTTAGAATTTGAATGCTAAAATGACTCTGAGAGATTGCCTAGTAAATCCTTTCATGGGAGAACTCACAGAGCTGGGACCCAAGCACTAATGTCACCTCTAAATCCTGTAGCTAGTTAGCAGAAAACTGCAGCTAGAATCCAGGTCATGGAAAGATTTGCTTCTTTATGCTGTCTTAGCAAAGCTGAGATTATTTAGGTGGACATTTACGAACAACTCAAATTCACAGACAAAATATTTCAGAGTCCACTTTTTGGTCTCTCCTTTTAACTTTAAGAGTTGGTTAAGCGTCTGCTTTTGGCTCGGGTTGTGATCCCAGGGTCCTGGGATCAAGAGTCCCGCATCAGGTTCTCTGCTCAGTGGGAAACCTGCTTCTCCCTCTTTCTCTATCTGTCACTTTGCCTATTTGTGGTCTCTCTCTCTGTCAAATAAATCAAATCTTAAAAAAAAAAAAAAAGAGAAAAAAAAAAAAAGAGTCATGGTATAAGAAAGTAAGGCTTACTGTGTTTTTAGAAAAACAATTTTTAATCTTTTGATGCCTAATGTTCTTGATGCCAAAAGTTAAAACCAAATGTTTATAACATGATGAAATCATACATCCTTAATATCCAGCATCACTTAGCATTTACTGTGTGCCAGGAACAGTGCCAAGCTCTTCACATGCATTATCTCATTTGATCTTCCAACATCCCAAGGAGGTAGGCTCTAGTACTATTAGTACTTTGCAGTGAAGGAACTGAAATGCAGGGTGGTTACCTATAGCCCAAAGTCAAACATTAATCTATTTCAATGATGGAATCAATTGGGCATCTGTAGGTGCTGAAATACAATTGACCCTTCAATATCTGCTCTTACAATCAACTCATTTGGCTGAAAATGACCAGTCAGGTGAGCTCATGCTGTGATTCCCATGCCATTTGAAGTGGGAGATATAGGCATAGATGGATATGAATATAGATATAGTTTTACACACATACACACACATAGACGTAGATATATTCTCCTGGATAGTTTTCATTTCTAATGAAATTCTGAAAAGCAAACATTAAAGACAGACCCGGGGCACCTGGGTGGCTCAGTCGGTTAAGCATCTGCTTTCAGCGCAGGTCAAGATCTCAGGGTCCTGGGATCCAGCCCCACGGTGGGCTCTGTTCAGCAGGGAATTTGCTTCTGCTCACCCCTCACCCCGCTCATGTTCTCTCTCTCAAATAAATAAAGTCTTTAATAAAAAAAAAAAGCATTAAAGACAGACCCTTTGTTTTAATGTATTGTTGGATTTGGCTTGCTAATATTTTGTTGAGGATTTTTGCATCTATGTTTACCAGAGATATTGGCCTGTAGTTTTCTTTTTTGTAGTGTCTTTTTCCGATTTTGTTTTCAGGGTAATTCTGGCTTGTAGAATGAACTTGGAAGCTTTCCTTCATCTTTATTCACCACAATCAAGTGGGATTTATTCCAGGGATATAAGGGTGGTTCAGTATTCACAAATCAATCAATGTGATACATCACATTAACAAGAGAAAGGATAAAAACAATATGGTCATCTCAATAGATGCAGAAAAAGCATTTGGCAAAGTACAACACCAATTCAGGATAAAAATCATCAACAAAGTAGGTTTCAAGGGAACATACTGCAACATAATTGGAACCATATATGAAAAACTCACAGCCAACATCATACGTAATGGTGAAAAACAGAGCCTTTTCTCTAAGATCAGGAACAAGACAGGGATGTCTGTTCTCACCACTTTTTTTCAACATAGTACTAGAAGTCCTAGCCACAGCAGACAAGCAGAAGAACTAAAGACATCCAAATTGGTAAGGAAGAAGTAAAACTTACTATTTGCAGATGACATGATAAATACATAGAAAACCCTAAAGACTCCACCAAAAACTACTAGAACTAATAAATGAATTCAGCAATGTCACAGGATACAAAATTAATATACAGAAATCTTTCTGTACACTAATAATGAAGTAGTGGAAAGAGAAATTAAGAAAACAGTCTTACTTACAATTGCATCAAAAAGAATAAAATACTGAGGAACAAACTTAACCAAGAAGGTGAAAGACCTGTATTCCAAAAACTATAAAACACTGATGAAAGAAATTGAAGACAACACAAATGGAAAGATATACCATGCTCATGGATTGGAAGAACCAGTATTGTTAAAATGTTCATACTACCCAAAGCAATTACAGATTTAATGCAATCCTTATCAAAATACCAACAACGTTTTTTAGAGAACTAGAACAAAGAATCCTAAAACTTGTATGGAACCACAAAAGATCCCAAATAGCCAAAGCAATCTTGAGAAAGAACAAAGCTGGAGGCATCGGAATCCCAGATTTCAAGGGATACTATAAAGCTGTAGTTAGCAAAACAGTATGGTACTGGCACAAAAACAGATATATAGATCAATGGAACAGAATAGAGAACCCGGAAATAAACCCAAATCTGTATGGTCAATTAACCTACAACAAAGGAGGCAAGAATATAAAATGGGGAAAAGACAGTCTCTTCAACAAATGGGTGCTGGGAAAACTGGACAGCTACATGCAAAAGAATGAAACTGGACTACTTTCTGACACCATACACAAAGATAAACTTGAAAAGGATTAAAGACTTAAATTTGAGACCTGAAACCATAAAAATCCTAGAAGAAAAAATAGGCAGTGATTTCTCAGACATCAACCATAGAAACATTTTTCTACATATGTCTCCTTAGGCAAGGAAAACAAAAGCAAAACTAAACTATTGGGACCACAACAAAATAAAAGCCTTTGCAGAGGAAAGAAAACCATTCACAAAATGACAAGACAAACTACTAAATGAGAGAAGATATTTGCAAATGATATATCTGATAAGGGATTAATATCTAAAAAATATAAATAACTTCCACAGCTTAACACCAAAAAAAAATAATAATCTGATTAAAAATGGGCAGAGGAACTGAATAGATGTTTTTCCAAAGAAGACATACAAATTACCAATAGACACACAAAAAAGATGCTCAACATCATTCATCATCAGGGAAATGCAAATCAAAATGACAATGAGATATCACCTCACACATGTCAGAATGGTTGGAAACAAAAAGAAAAGATATAACAAATGTTGGTGATGTAGAGAAAAAGGAACCCTCGTGCACTGTCGGTGGGAATGCAAACTGGTGCTGCCACTGTGAAAAACAGTATGGAGGTGCCTCAAAAAATTAAAAATAGAATTACCACATGATTCAGTAATTCTACTGCTGGGTGTCTACCTAAAGAAAATGAAGACACTAATTTGAAAAGATATACGCATCTCTTTGTTTATTCAGCATTGTTTACAATAGCTAAGATATGGAAGCAGCCAAAGTGTCCATCCACAGATGAATGGATAAAGAAGATGTAGTATGTACATATAATATGGAATATTACTTAGCCATAAAAAAATGAAATCTTGCCATTTGCAAAAACATGGGTGGATCTAGAGGGTATAATGCTAAATGAAATTAGACAGAGAAAGACAAATACTATATGATTTTACTCATATGTGGAAGTTAAGAAGCACAAACAAACAAAGAAAAAAATACAAACAGAAAAACAGATTCTTGGGATGCCTGAGTGGCTGTCGGTTAAGTGGTTGCCTTCCGCTCAGGTTATGATCCCAGGGTCTTGGGACTGAGTCCTGCATCTGGCTCTTTTCTACACAGGGAGCCTGCTTCTCCCTCTGCCTGCCACTCCCCCTGCTTGTGCTTGCTCTCTGTCTCTCTCTCTCCCTTTCTTTCTGACAAATAAATAAATAAATAAATAAATCTTAAAAAAAAAAGAAAGAAAAATGGATTCTTAAATACAAAGAACAAACTGGTAGTTGCCAGAGGAGAGGGAGGTGGGAGGATGGGTGAAATAGATAAAAGGGATTAAGAGTACTACACTTATCATCATGAGCACTGAGAAATGTATAGAATTGTTGAATCATTATATTGTACACCAAAACCAAGATAGCTCTGTATGGTAATTATACTTCAAAAAATAATAGATCCATTGTAAACAAACTATTGACCACAGTAGCTCAGGAGAACTTAAAATCCATGGTCCTAAGAGAACAAAGTGTATGCATTGCAAGATGCTACTGCTGGAAGGAAACATGAAAGGCATCTGGTTACGGATGAGAATATTTATTTGCTTTTACTTTCTTGGTCATGCACACTGTGTGGTAGAAACTACTAGTGTTTGCCCACATCTCATTCTTCATGGGAGATTAAACTTCCTTGCTTCTTTGTAGTTAGGTGCCAGTTCTGGACAATGGTCAATGAGTAGAAATTAAATGTGTCACTTCTATCCAAAGCTTCTAATTACTGATGAAAGGCCATATAATATTCTTTTTCTCTTCAGTGTCAATGAAATGCTGTGAGTTTCCAGATTATGTGGCTCCAGGATGGTGAAGACTTCATTTGCCTGGATCACCACAAAACAGTGTGCAGGGCGACTGTCTTGGAGAATTACCTAAACCTGTAGCAGACTTTGCTTAATAAGAAATAAATCTTCAGAAGTTAGGGATATTTATTACTACTGCGACAAATTTAGACTATTCTTAATATCCGCTGCAGTTTTGAGAGTATGCTTAGTAGAAAAACCACTGTCCTTGTGACAAAGCATTAATTTATTTTATGCTTAAGCAAGAACATATTACTGCCACAATCTGAAAGTCATAAACAACCTGTGTAATCAGAGGAAAGAAATGACTACAACAAATCACTCATTTGTTCAATCAATATTTATGTAACAATTTTGATTTAAAAAACACTCTTATATAATTAATTTTGGCATTAAAATAGAACTTAATGGTGGATTAAATGGGATGGTAAAGAAGAGGAGAGAATAGGTTGAAGATCAGTAAATAGTAAATAGGTCATGATCCCAGGGTCCTGGGATCAAGCCCCAGATCGATATGGCTAGATATCTGGAAGGAGCTGAAAGTGATCCCAACTATTAAAATGTAGAAGACCGAAGGGGGAGGCATTTTGAGTGTGAGGTAAAGATCAAATTCTTAGTTGGGTACACGAGAAGTTCAAAAAGAGATTTCCAGAATGGAAGTGTCAATGTGGCAGTTGGGTACATCCACAGGGCTGATTCTCAAAAGAAAGATTTGAACTACTGATACAGATTTATAATAAGAGTAAAATTAGTAAGTATCTAGGAATTAACTGAACCAAGAACCTATAAGATTTGTATAGAGTATATTTTTAACACTGTTAGAGAATGTCAACCATATTTACATAAAAAGGAGAAATATACTTTGTTAATGGATGGATGGTTTCATACTTTAAAGATCTTCATCTTTCTCAAGTTTATCTGTAAATTTGAGCATTGCCAAATTAAATTTGCAGAGAAAGTTATTTGAAGATGTTGGACAATTAACTTCAAAGTAATGTGAATCCTAGGTTACTCTGGCAAAGAAGAGCAA
Organism: Phoca vitulina; assembly: GCF_004348235.1. Classification (NCBI taxonomy): domain Eukaryota; kingdom Metazoa; phylum Chordata; class Mammalia; order Carnivora; family Phocidae; genus Phoca; species Phoca vitulina. The sequence continues at coordinate 14,202,002 of NW_022589728.1, read as the reverse complement.
AAACAAGGCTCTTCCTTTATCATATATAAGGACATATTTCAAAGTTGTAATAAACAGAGGTGTGGTGCTGGTGTAAGATAACTATATCTCCATATACACAAAAAAATATTGCATAACTATATTAACTTGATATATGATCATGCTGGCACCATTCATCAGTGAGGAAATGATAGATTGTTTAGCGTAAGGTATTGGGAGAAAACTTGCTTACCAATTAAAGAAAAAAAAACCCCCTGAATCCTAACTTTAAACCACACAGGGGCAGGGGGCAGGTCAAGATGGATAAGAAAGGTAATCATGATTAGAAATGGATTGTGAGAGGTAGGACTATAAGGTTAATATAAGAATAAATAGAAGAAAATTTTGAGAATCCTAAATATACAAACTATTTGTCCCCCCCAAATTGAAGGACTTGAGTACATCTCAACTTTGGCTTTTTTTTTTTTTTTTTAAGATTTTATTTATTTATTTGACAGAGAGAGACATAGCAAGAGAGGGAACACAGCAGGGGGACTGGGAGAGGGAGAAGCAGACTCCCTGCTGAGTAGGGAGCCTGATGCAGGGCTTGATCCCAGGACCCTGGGATCATGACCTGAGCTGAAGGCAGACACTTAATGACTGAGCCACCAAGGCGCCCCTAAACTTTGACTTCTTTAAAAAAAATATTTTATTTATGTATTTGAGAGAGAGAGAGAGAAAAAAAAAACCAGTGTGGGGGGGGGAGGGGCAAAGGGAGAGGGAGAAGCAGTCTCCCTGCTGAGCAGGGAGCCTGACATGGGGCTTGATCTCAGAACCCTGAGATCAAAGCCTGAGCCAAAGGCAGACACTTAACCAACTGAGCCACCCAGGCACCTCTAAATTTTGACTTTTTGTTCAGCAGGAGGTCCCTTCGGCAAAGTTGACAGATCAAAGACTGGAAAAGAATTACAATGTCTAAAATAAGCAAGGGGTGGTAACTTCAAAATGTAAGAAAACTACAAATCAAGAAGAAGATAGGAAACCCAACAGAAAAGCAAGCACAGAATATAAGCAGGCAATTCATATTGAAATCCAAATGGCTAACACATATATGAAGAACTGTTCAGCCTCACTAGTAATTTAATAAATGCAAATTAAAACAAGATATGTCTTCACTTCCATCAGAGGGACAAAAACGAGAAAACCCAAATAATACCAAGTGCTGGTGAAGATGTGTGGAAACAAAAACCCATGCAGAGTTATGGTTAAAGTATAAATTAATAAAACCTTTCTGGAAAACAATAGGGCAGGACTTCGTGAAATTGATTTTTTGTGTAACTTAGAACCGCCCCGATGGATATGAACACGCACACACACATTGCCTTCATGACAAAAGAGAATATGCATAAAAATACTATAGTGTTGTTCATGGCATGGAAGAGGTAGAGATGGTTTAGGAGAGGGGAAGTAAAATGTGAAGGGTTCATTCTATGGAACTCAGAAATATGTTAGAGGTACATATGACAACTTAAATAGATTTTTAAAATAGTGATGAATATAAAACAAATGTTATAAATCAAAATGACCTTTTGGCACAATTTTGTTTTCTTTAGATTTAGCATAATTTTGCCTTCTTGAAAATATGCACAGACAAAAACAATATTGCAGTGATATATCCTTATTTGACGGTACAATTCAAGGATACTGCATTTAAAAAGAAACTGAGCTGCTGTTATCAGTAAATCTATAATTTGGCTTATAATTTAAGTTATACTTAACCCAGTAGAGAAGACCTGACTCTATATATCTTCACTACACAAACACAATTTCTGATGACATGTAGAGAAACTTATGTGTAATGTTAACTGCATTCCAATAGGGAAATTTGCTTTAGAAAAGCAATATTTAAAAGTTTAGAATACAGAAATACAAATGGACATATCCTGGCAATAACTGTTCTCATGCCTTACCTCTGGAAAATCTGAGTAAAGAGTCTGTTGCTAAAGGGCGCCTGGGTGGCTCAGGTCATGATCCCAGGGTCCTGGGATCAAGCCCCACGTCCGGCTCCTGGCTCGGCAGGGAGCCTGCTTCTCCCTCTCCCTCTGCCTCTCCCCCTGCTCATGCTCTCTCTCTCTCTGCATCTCTGTCTTGAATGAGTAAATAAAATCTTAAAAAAAAAAAAAAGAGTCTGTTGCTAAGTATGAGTTGCAACTCTGCAGATGAGTTGCCTGAATCCTGCACTACATTTCATTGCATAAATGGCCTTCGTATATTCTTTTCCTAGCAAGGTGTGAGACATCTATTTATTATAACACATTGTCACTATTTACATACATGAGGCTAAACAGGGTGTCTGTCTGCTAGGAATGCAAATTCTTTGACAAGAGGTTTATTATTTATTAATTAATTTATTTATTAAAGATTTATTTATTTATTTTAGAGAGAGAAAGCATGAGTGGGTGGGGCAGAGGGAGAGAGAGAATTCCAAGCAGACTCCATTCTAAGCCTGATGGGGCCTTGATCTCATGACCAAGAGATCACGACCTGAGCCGAAACCAAGGGTCGGACACTCAACCGACTGCACCACCCAGGCACCCTGACAAGAGATTGATTTTTCCCCAATAATTGTGTACCAAAGGAAATGCACGTGATGCTTACTGAGCTGTCCAATTCAGTTTCTTTTGATATTATATATACATATATATATTTTTTTTCTTCAGAAATGGCTCTTACGATGAGCAAATAGTGTGATAAACTCATTTACTTAGTGAGTTTCCCATACACCCTGCTGCCATATTTTTTTGTGGTTACTTTTATTTGCTTCTAAATACTTCTTAGGAAGATAGTCACTTGCTGGTAATGTACTACCTGTTCAGGAGAAATGAAAACATGATAAATAAAAGTTTTCCTGATCAGAAAGGAAAGCCAAGGTGAGGCTGAAACTGAGGATTTACCTGAGCTTACACCTGTGGTTACATACACAGACTCTCCATGTGAAAGGCATGGTTTTATTTGTAGCAGCAGCTCAGATACCAACAGTCCAACACGCAGTTTGTTCATTACAAATGAAGATTTCTCAGGATCAGTAACTGTGGTATGGACACTGCCCTTTAGGACTTGGGTTTGTGGGCGTCCTGTGAAGTGCCTGTGTCCCCAGTGCAGCTTCTAGATGAAAGGATGAGCAAGCATAAAAGTGGAATTTGAGATCAAGGGAGGTGTTTCAAAGGACTAAAACCCAAAATAAGTATCAAGCTCAAACAGAGCTGACTATAAAGTTGAAAAAGAAGTAAGAGGGATCTAAAACACCAAATCCTTTAAAACCAGGGAAATCGTGGTCACATATTAGAGGGGTCCTATTTCCTTGGTCTCATCACAGGAGGTGAATATGAGAACGTATTTCTAGGCCTTCAATAATTATTGAAAAGAGAAGACTGGGGTAAAAGAAATGGGTTAGGAGGATGAGAGAAGTACTAGGGGACAGTATCAGGGATGAGCTGATCAGGGCAATAAACTCCTTACAAACCCACAATCTCCCACTGATAGTCATAAATTCATTAGCTTGATATTCACAATCATTCATTTACTAAATCAATCATCCATTGATAATTTTAGTAATTTTCGTGGAAAAGAACTCTCCACGGTCCTGGGAATGTCCTGTTAAATAAAGACTATCTCAGTTCTCTAGAATTTCATGGTATAAAATAGAAAGTCAATTCACTCATTCATTTTTGCTAAGAGAAACTATATTTATTGAACATCTACTACATGCTAGGCACCATGCAAGACACTGGGAGTATAAGCATGAGTAAAATAGACCTAACTGATACTCTCACAGAGATTACTATTTAGATTGAGAAAGAGATATTATTTAAATAATCCTAAAAATAATTCCATGGTTATGAATAAAGATAAACACAGTGAATGAGGGAGACATGGCTCCCTGAAGATGTGGACCAGAATGCTAAGAAAGGTTTCCTCAGGGAAGTACTTCTTGAGCCACAATCCAATAAAGGAGTCGGAGTTAGTTTGGTGAAGGTGGGGAAGATAATATTCCAAGCAAAGGAAAGAAAATTTGTAAAGACTCTGTGTAGGAAGGAGATGGCATGGCATTTTTGAGTAAATGACAGAAGGCCAGTGGGATTTTGGTAGAGAGAGCAAGAGAGAGATAAATGTAAGTTAAAGTGGAAGAGAGAGACTCCTTGTCAGGCTTTGTGTGAAATGCAAGGATCTTTGTCTCCTGAAAATAACAAGAACCTTTTGAAAGGTTTTAAGCAGAGAATAGTCATCATACTATTTTTGTTTGGAAAAGATCTTTTTTGCTGCAGCCTAAAGCACAGTTTGGAGAACAGCCAAAGGATGCAGGGAGAGTAATAAAAAGATTTCTCCAGTAATGTGGATGGAAGCTAATAGTGGCCTGGAGTGGGCAGGTTATGATGGCCTTGGAGAGACTTAGAGAGTCATTGGTGACTGAGTCAATGACTCAATATGGTGAGATAAATACCTCAGAAAGTGGATTGAAGGAACAGGGACCCTGAGGGGAGTCACAGAAATCAAACTGCAGGAAAGCCTCCAGAAATAAATACCTCTTAATTGAAGTCTTGAATAAGGAATTATTTGTTGAATGGAACCAAGGAAAGGATGTGGTATTCTACCACCTGTGCGAAGTATGGGGGGAGATGTAGAGCTAGACCAGGGAGGAAAGCACAGTCAAGAGTTTGTGCTAGAAGTTGCAAGTGTAAGTGTAGACCTGATAAGTTGATGTGGGTTCTTTTAGAAGGAGTGAGTCAATGACAGAAACTGGCCAGAAATCTTGAGGCACCGCCATTTATGTGGGAATCAGAGAGTGGGCACCAGGAAACTGCACTGAGAAGGAGTAGCTGGTTTTGTAGGAGGAGAACACAGGAGAAGGGCTGACACAGAGAAGGAAGGTGCGTCAAGAGTCAAACTCCAAGAAGAGGTCAAATAAGAAGACAAAAACTGGATTTTAGCAACATGGGGTTTATCCATAATATGGCCCCCAAATATTACACATAGGAATCACTCACTATGCTCCAAAAGTACAACTTTTAAGCCCTTTTCTTCTCTCCTCCTCTTCCTCATTCTTCTTTTACTTTTTCTTCTTATTCTTCATGTCCTTCTCCCCCTTTCTTCACCTTCCTCCTCTTCTTCCTCCTTCTTGCTAGCAAACCTTGTTTTTGTAAGGGACTCAGTCACAATTGGTCTAACACAATCATAGCAAATCCACTGCCTTCCCCATGATTAGCCTGGAGATGGACTTGAGACTCAGTCCCAACAGGGCAAACTGCCAAAGAGCCAACGTGCTCAGGATGATGGAGTGGAACAGGAGAAGGCTGGGTCCCTGATGACACAGCAGATCCCAGGACTGACTACCTGCAGGCTCCTTGGAGAATAAACCCTGAAGGTCCTTCCAGGTTAAACTAGTTTAACCCTGTTTGTTATTGTTCCATCTGAAAACATTTCTAACAGATATATTACCTAACTATTCACTCTTCCCTATACAGACTCCATTGTGTGTTCACTTTTCCCTTTATTCATTCTGATTCCTCTGCCAGGAGTTCCTTTACCAAACATTCATATGTCCCAAGTCAACCCAACTTTCAAGTATCACTTTCATTATGGGATTTTCTCTCTTCTTCCCTGTCCTAAGGAATTGTTCCCACTTCTCATCACTCAACCATCTATTTCCCTTTCTCTAAATCTCTGACTATTTAAAACGTAAGTATCTATACACATGTCCTATATCCCTTGCTGGATCTTAATTTGCTCAAGGACAAGATCCGTGTTCAAATTATTTTAATTTCCCAGTGCTTAATACAATGTTTTGTTCATAGTAGGCCCTTAATAAATTGAGCTACTTAATAAAATGTCTAAAAGTTTTGCTGTACATGAAGCTAGTAATAGAGATGTATGGAAAATGTAATATTTAGGAGAGTTATGATAAGAAAAAAAGCTCCTCGTAGAATAATCAAAGTCAGAGGAAAGAGTTAATAGCAATTTCAGACACAGTTTCATGGCAAATGGCATATTACTGGAACTGTGGATCCGTATCTCAGGGCAATTTAGTGATCATAGTACACTTCTGGCACTTGGATGCTTATGATGCTTCGAGATAAGAATGCAACCACTGCTGATTTCATTAATAGCCCATAGATCAGGCATCCCACACCCATGGCTGTTTTTGTTAAGCCAGGGACAGGCAACATTGGCAATAAAGGAAGGTTTAGCCTATGGAGCACAGACATAGTGAAAGTGACAGATAAAGGATGTGAAGAACAAGGGCCACAAATCTCACTGGGTGGGACCCTTCACCTGGACAGATGGCACGGTGGGTGGTCAACCTGATTCTGAGACAGTAAAGCAGGGTCTGTGGTACAAACTATGAAGTGAGGTGAGGGATACAAAGAAATGTGTCTATAAATGCCGTTCTCAGCCTTTGACAAAGCTTTCCTTGACAAAAACCCACTGCACTCCCTTCTTCTACTGCCTTTGATCAGTGTCTTAGTGTCACGGATACAGTTCACACCGATCTTGCACACGTTTCCGCAGAGCCCTTTATCTGTCCTTCAGCTGTCCTTCCCTCGTTCTGGGTGTTTTGCTCTCCTAAGAAGGTTGCAAGCTACACCTCCATAGAGAAAGCCACCTCCTCACTAAAGATAGTACCTAACTGTCCATACAGGAGTATGGAGAGGAGAAGTGAAGGGACCAAAAAGATCCTTTCTTAAAAGTCTCTTGAATTGCCAAGGGGCAAGAAGGGGCATTGGGGTACTGATAATGGCAATCTTTTCTCTTTTTCTAGGTGTTTTTTATATCAGTGTGTTACTTTGTGGAAAGTCATCCTATTATACACTTCCAATCGGTGTATATTTCTATATGTACATTATACTTCAACAAAATTTCAACTTAAAAAAACATTTATTTAAAAAGCCATGCTCAGAAATCTCTATCCTGAAAGAAAACTCGTAAGGAAACCCACAGGATGACAAGGGTCTGGCTGAGAGGTGAGGACAATGAGGGACTAAATCACCACCATTGTAGAATATTGACTATGTCATCTTGGAAGAAGGTCTTGGAAGCTGGCCAAGCATTTAGAATCACATTATTTTGGGGGCTCCTCCCAACAAACCCATGAAATAGGCACATCTAACTGGTCCCCAGCACATGAAGGGGCTTGTCATGGCTTGGCATGGCTCCAACCGTGGTCACAAGAGCCACAGCCTAAACTGACAGTGAACAGGACATTGGTGAAGTGCAGCAAAGGGAGATCGATGGTTGCATCTTGGCTTGAGTGAGCTAGAAAGTAAAAGAGGATCCAAAAAGTGGTGTCTAAGGTAGAGGATGGAGGGGCGAAAAGGGTCTAAAGCAAAGTGTTGAAAACAGGGAATGCCCTATAACTAACCAAACCCGTTCTTCGGTTGTGAAGCCTTGGCGTGGAACAATTCAGGTTTAGCATCTGAAAGGACTGCCTTCCGCTTCCTTGTGCTCCTTTGCATTTGTGGGGAGACCTCACTGCTCTTTAACCAAAATCTCCAGGTTTTCACAGACCTGCTTCCTTCCCAGCCCAACACACAGTTTTCAATGACTGTCTAAGGAGGAGGCATAAAAGGAATGATTTTCTAGAAATAATAATGTACCGGCTTCCATAGGGAAGCCCAATCACTAAGTTAAGACAGATGTCTGTTTTAGCTGAGCCTGAGAAACAACACACCAAGATGTTTTTCATCACTTTCTACTGTGGAACTATAACACAGCACCTTCAGGCACCAAAGCATGAGCTCACAGAACCTCTTGGAAGGTAACCTGATGCCATCTCAGCCCCATCTCTTTATATGTCCTTTCTGCAAGCCCTTATTTTTATCACTGGCCCTTGGCATGGGCAGCCTGGTACAAGGATGGTTACTTTTACAGATCCCACATGGAAAAGCTTTTAATCTGCTGAATAATTTGTTCCAACTGTGGGATGTGGAAGCAGGTTTATAATAGAAAGGAAGAGATGGTCATATTTATGATGCCTCCTCCATCCATCCTGGGACGCTAAAAAAAAAAAGAAAAAGAGACAGATGACAGTTTTGTGGCTCCAACCAGTGGTGTATAATTTTTAAATGTGGAAGAAGATGATAGTATTCAGCAGAGAGCCTCGTAAGGAACTGGGAGTGGGCATCAACCTGAGATATGTCATGGACAACTGTAGTATGAGACACTGATCTGACAGGCATGTCAATCATTTCTACCTGATTCAAATTGGGTTGACTGGGAAGAATACCATCAAGCAGCTGTGGACTAGGGAGAAAAACTGAAACATTATTTTCTTATTCAAATAATAAGTATGTATTGAATCTCTACTGTGTGCAGAACCAGATGGATGCTGAGGTACTAATTATACTGGTTTTAGATAAATCCCAGTGAAGAACTCATAATGCACAAGGAGCATTGTATGCTTTGTTCACATTCCAGACTCAGATCGGAAATCTTCATCCATCTGGTTGCATCCACAGTATCCAAGATGGTTTCAAAAGTGAAACTGACAAACACATAATAGAAATATGTTTTTTTAACCACTCATACACTTTGAAAAACAATGGGACATTATTCACACATTGCAAAATTATCTTTATTCAGAAGATCACGTAAGCAGTGTGTTCACAATCAAAACCATTTTACATTAGCAATAAAAACCAGTCATTTCTGCAAGAGCTTCCCAGCACTGGTAGGTATTTATATTGCTTCATTTGGCTTCTATCAAAGAAATGGAGTACATGCTTTTAACCCATTATCCATCCTATATCAGGTGTAGAGTAAGGAAGTGCAAAGCATTAGAAAGAGATGGGGGAGGAGGGGAGGGACCTCCAATCCTCCCTGTAAGGAAGCAGATTTAGACATGGTCACCCCAGACATTCTCTTCTGATTTCTAACCTTGCAAAACAGGAGAAAAATGTATGTGACCTGGTCACACACGCAAACACACCCCTACATAATTAGCCACGGATACTAAGGAAATATAACTTTTGTTGTTGTTTTAGGGAAAGGGTCCAGACTTACATCATGGGCTTTGCTCCCCTGAACAGATAGTTGGGAAATCACGATCTCCAATGTAAATTAGAACATGCCAGTAAAATGGTGTGGCCCCAAGAATAACGGTTCCCAAAATGTCCTCACACTAATCCTCAAATTATTGGATATATTATCTTGTATGACAAAAGGGACTCTGCAGATCTGATTAAACTAAGGAGGTTAAAACGAGAAGATTATCCTAGATGATCTTAGTTGTGCCCAATCTAGGCACATGGGTCCTTAAAAGCAGAGGATCTTCTCTGGCCGTAGTCACAGGGAGATGTGACTTTGCATTAATGCCCGGAGAGTTGCAATCTCACCAGCTTTACAGACGGGGAGCACAAGCCAAGGAATGTGGGTGACCTCTTAAGTTGGAAAGGGCAACAAAACAGATTCTGTTCCATAAAGGAACCCAGTCCTGCCATGCCAACTATTAGCCCAGTACAAACTCTATGGGACTTCTAACCTACAGAACTATAAGAAAATAAACGTGGTTGTTTTAAGCCACTGTTTTGTGGTAATTTGTGATAGTAACAATAGGAAACTAATATTATGGACTGGCAGATACAGGTTTCTTAGTGTCAATATCTCAAACGAATGCACAAAACCATTTTGACTGTGATGTCAATGATACTATTGGATATGGGTTTGGCTATATTTGGTAAAAAGACTGACAAAATCAGACAACAGTGCTTGATTTCAACAACCATTTAACAGGTCTCTACAACACAGTGGGGGATAGTAATTGCTTTTCAATATTATGCTTTAATTAACAGACATATAAAGCTATGCTCCTATTTTTATGATGAAAGCGTTGTTGAGGTCCTTATCTCTTGTCCCACTCAATAAGGCCTACATAATGTCCCAAATGGGAAATTTCTCTCAAAGTTTAGAACCAGGAGAAATTTTGCTCTTCATGATGAACTGCCGTATATATTTCTCTGTGACTATTTCAAGTATATGACTTATTCCTGTAAATTTTTATGACTTATTCCTGTAAATTTTTGGGAGTAGGAGCCAGAGCTTGCTCTTAGTTGCCTTCCAATACCTAGTGCTATGCATAAGTGATTCACCCCAAATTTATTTGTGAAGTGAATGAATTAATGACTAAATCGGCTAATAAGTGGTTCAGAGCTAGGTTTTGTGCACGGTTATAGTAATTGCCTTTATTGCTGTACTGACATTATTATTGGCACAATTGCTTTTCTTGGTTCTTCTTTTACCATTTTTATTTCTTTTTTCTAGCTTTATTGCATTTGTCTTGTTTGCTCTCAAAGGACTTAGCTTATGGGGAAAAAGAACACTTGCACACTAATTACAATAGAATGAAAAAGCACTAAATAGATATTCAAGTATTATGGGAACCAAAAGGAAGAAGTGGCTAAAAGTAACTGGCATTTTGTTTGAGGAAGAAGGGCATTCCAAAGTGAAGGGATGCCATTAACCTAGATAATTCTTTGGGGGATACTGAATCATCCAGTGTTACTAGAGCATAAACTAGTGGGAGAAGAATCTGGAAAAGACAGTAGGAGTAACACTGTAAAGGACAATGACAGGTAAGCTAAGGCAACAGGAGCTACCGAAGGATTCTGAGAAGACTAACCTGTTCATTGCTATGTTTCAGGAAAAAAAACAACACAAAACAAAACAAAACCCTGATGGCAAGATGATGGCTGCTTTGGAGAAATGAGAAACTGAAAGCAGAGAAATCAATTTGAATGTTCCTGCAATAATCCAGGTAACAAATAATAAGAACCAAGACATAGGTAGTTGGGGATGGATTCAAGGGAACCTAAAGAAGTGGGAACAGCATGACATGACCAGTGACTGGATGTGAGGACTGGAATAGAGGGGAAGAGAAAATGGCCATGAGATGAGTACACTGGTCATGCTCTCTATGCTGTTCTTCACAGTCCAATTTCCTATTTTGGGCATGTTGAATTTGGAAAGCCAGAAGAACATCCATGCCCAGCAAGCTGATGCAAATGTGCATGTAGTGGCTAGGAGAATAATCGATGGACACAGATTTCAAGTCATCTGAGAGTAGATGATGGCTGAGAAGTGTCTGAGGTAATTTGGGGAGGACACGGGAGGGCAGAGAAGAACCAAGAATTTTACACTTAAAGGGCATGTGGAGAAAGAGAAGTCAGAAGGGGAAACTGAGAAGAAGTAGAATGAGAAGTGAGACAGGAAAGAGAAGGGTACAGTGTTAAGGGGGGGGGATGTCAAGAAGGAAAGGGTGGTCAGCTGGAATAAACTAGAAAAATCACAGGAGGCTGAGAAACAGGAAGGGGCTGCCGAATTTTGCAAAAGGAAATTCATTAGAGACTCTGAAAGGGCAGCATGATGTCAATCATCAGGTATTGACTGACCCCAGAAGCAAGACTGTAGGTGGGCTGAGTGGTAAGGATTAGTGAAGAAATGGAACCTGTTGTTTATGGTATTTACCAATGACAGGAAGACTAGAGATGGGACAGAGAATGAAGAAATGAGGAGAAGAAAAGACAAAGTATTTTTTTCTGTATATTTAAATGTCTATAGGAAGGCTCATTGGGTATAACAATGCAGTGGAGAGGGAAGAATATAAATAAATGAGAAAGAGAGATTCTCCTCACTGCCTTGGTAGATCATCTGGAGGCTGTGTGAGGGATGCATTAGTGCTGGGCCATATCCTGTTGATGGCCATCTGCTATGACCACGTGGACTGCTGCAGGATGGACTGCAGACAGAGCTCTGGGAAGCTCTAGGGCACATCGAGAAAACTGGGACCACTTTAAACCCTCTTTAACTTAAGCATAATATCCAACGAGGTTATATTGGTATTTAGAATGCATCCACTAAGGAAAAATGCTGTATTCCAGACATGACTCATTACTTAGCATAGTTATATTGTTAGTAAATACCAAGGATAGTCACTCAAGTTTATGATTTTTTTTGCATACATATAGTAGCAGTGATCTGAATACTTACACACAGTACATGGAAGTCCAGTGCCTTATGTTTGCTACAGAAATCGAGTTCAGCTTTTAAGTGGGCAACTGCAAGACAAATAGAGTACCATAGGAAGAATCTCTGCGAAGGTCTAGGCCCATGCTGTACAGAGTACACAAGAGTAATAATGCACATTTTGCATAATGGCTAGACATAAAGGGTGGGGAGAGTAGAATAGGGCTCTACTTCAGATGGGGAGCTCCAAGAGCAACAAAACTTTGGAACCAACAATAAATGTGAGAAATGAAGAGACCAGAAAAGACATGAGTAACTCGGAGGGAATTGAGAAAGCAAATGAAAGATAGCAAAATATGCATGTCAGCCCTGTGGAGAAAGCCCAAAAGGAACAAAATCAATGTGGCATCCTAGGTTACTCTGTCCCAAGAAGAGGGATTTTAAAAAGAGAAAGAAGAGGCAGATTGAGGAGGATTTGGTAAGCGTTATGGGGGTGGGACCTCCGAAGGCACTCACCCTATTCTTTCATACATCTGATATTTTTCATACTGAATGCATAAAACAATACCAGGGGATTTAGACAGAATACAATTGTTCTTTGCTGGGGTGAAGTAAAAAAATAACACAAATGGAATAACTAGAAAAAAAGGAACATGTGTAAGAATATGTGCATATGTGTATATTAGCATAGCAAAAGAATAATTGCTATATTCTCAAAGTTTGAAACATTGAAATGCTTTGCTTTTGTGTAGCAATCACATACGGCATAGCAAACCCCAGTTCATCCCCCACGACAGCCTGTGAGCCATTGCTCCCTGCCCCCAGGATGAACAAGGACCTGCCCACATTCCCCTCCTGGTGCCTTTCAGTCTTCTGCCTTCTCCGGTTCTCGCTGATGACCTCCGTCTCCCTCCCAGCAATATCCTCCTCCCTCCCTGTCAAAACCCATCTCCCTCCACACTGACATTAAATACAGCCTGTTCTTCAAGGTCCAACTCCAGTGTCATTTCCTTGACCAAATCCTCCTCAGTTGCCGCTCCCCTTGGTTTAGTCCTTTCTACTGGTATGCGATGCCACAGAGGTAACATCTAATTGGTTTCTGATCGTTTCTTATCTTTCACGATAAAGCCTGACATTTTTCTCCTGGGATTTAAACACTTGTAGCATTTGTCCCTGGTTAAGAAAGACATGATAAATGTCATTATCTAAAGCTTTCAACTGCTGACGTAAATCTCCAAGAGAGGTGACAAGATTCAAAGAGCAAAAGATCAGAGATAGAATATTTGGGTTCAAATCCAGACTCTGACACCAACTCACTGTATACTCTAAAACAGGAGAGTAACTTCACTGGGCCTCAGATCACTCATATGCAAAATACCAGGGTTGAGGATTATAGAGTTCTCTGTCACTCTGCAATGCCAAGGCCCCACGACCTTGCTCAGCCAGAGACAGACAGTCCACATGCTCAGACCTATCCAAACACACCTATCAAGTGTTCACTGAAGTTGGTGTCAACCTGAAACTGTTAGGTCTGATCTTCCTCTTGAAATAAATCATCAATTCTCCCCTCCTGTTATCAGTTCTTAGAAGATGCCTCAACCATGACAAGACATAATAAAAGGGAAGATTAATTGGTGAACTGAAAAATCCTTGCAGTGACAAGGACACAAAAAGAAAAGAAAGAGTGGGGGGTGGGAGGGACCTAGCTGCAGCATTTTTTTTTTTTTTTTTACAATCCTTGTTTATTTTAGGTTTCAGGGTTTTATTTGTAGGATGACCACTTACATCCTTAAAAGTGTACTGCCTGAATTATTAATAAAGGGAAATAGTCCAAATCCTGTTATTAATGAACCTTGATTAAAGTACCTATTTATAGTGACTTTCATTCACTTGGAAGATACGATGCTGTATCCTTTGCTGCTTTATTTCCCCTCCACAATGGCACATGAAACATTTTTTCCCTAAATTACCATAAATAAAATTTAATTTTTTCTGGAGACTAATCAAATGAAACACCTCTTGGATAAATTTGAGAGACCATGAGGATTGCAAGGTTGGATTTGGGAATCATTTAATGGCATTCTGTCCTAGACAGGTGACAAACAGATCAGAAAATAGTTTCTATCTTCAAAAGTGTGATACTCGATGACTTTTACGGAGGTCTTGCCATGGGACAGAGAATACCTTTACATACTTAGAGCAGTCCTCTGTGTGGGCGCTGCTCTTACCTGTACCCTAGTTACGTTTAGGACAATCACAAGGCACAGTCTGACAAGTACCACAGAGCTACATATCAAAAAGGAATCCCTTCGTGGCTCTAGAGGATCTGAACTGATAAAAGTGGGAGAACATAGAATAAAAAGAATTACAGTTGGGAATCAACTTCCTCCAGAGGTGACATTTGAGTCACTCTTGAAACTGTTAGTAGATATAAATAAATGGTATTAAGGGGAAAGGACGCTGCAAAAATAGAGTGTATGGCGAGGCAAGTCTTATCATAATAATTATCACACCTGTCCTTTGTTCCCTGTCAGTCATTGCCATTGCATTGTAAGATTCATCAACTCTGAGACTCTTGTCTTGCTTATAGCTACAATCCCAAGTCCTAGGATATAGCAATATGAGTTGAATGAAGGAAAATACATGTATTGCTTAGTAGATTTAATTGAATTCTCTATTCATCATGTGTCTAGGTGTGTGAGTGTAACTTTATAGTTCTCCCCTAAAACAGTAGAGTGAACTTTACCACTCTGTTATGTTACTCTTTACCACTCTGAATGTTTGTATCCACCCAAAACTCATATGTTAACATCTTAACCCCCAATGTGATGATATCTAGTGGTGGGGTGTTTGGGAGATAATTAGACTGAGATTAGGTAATGAGGGTGGGACCCTCATGGGTGAGATTAGTGACATTATAAGAAGTGAGATATCTCTCTCTCCCAGCACAGGCATGGAGGAAAGGCCATGTGAACATACAGTAAGAAGGCAGCTATCTGCAAGCCAGAAAGAGGGCTCTGACCAGGAACCAAATCTGCTTATGTCTTGATCTTGGACTTCCCAGCCTCCAGAACTAAGAAATGAATGTCTGTTATTGAAGCCACCCAGTCTATGGTATTTTGTTATGGCAGTCCAAATTGACCATGACACACTCATTGACTTTGGACTTGGCCACGTGATTTGCTATGGCCAACAAGATTATCTTCTGTGATCCAAGCAGAGACTTGAAAATCACTTACCCTGTCCCTTGTGCTTCTGCCAACACCGAAAGGAACATGTCGCAGAGAGCATACGATGGTAGGGCGCTGAGGAGGCAGTTGGGCTAATATAACAAAGTTGAAGCAGTGTGACACTCCATGTGTTAGAGTAGTTGTAGACAGGAATGAGGTGAGGGGAAAGCAGTTGAGGAATAGTCTTCATCAACAAATTTAAGATTTTACATTTCATTAGGGAGTCGGAGGAGAAAAGCAATTCCATTATAGAATGTTTACAATGGCACTGGGTGAGATAAAGCAGAAACCAGATACTATGAAAATAAAGCATTCTTCAGACGAATTCTGTCTGCACTGCTCAATGATAAGGATTGCAATCTGTTATCTTTATGTCACTTTTTTTTGACAAAGCAACCATGGATCTTGTTTTACAATGTGTTATACCACAGGCCTGGCTAAATATCATCCTCAATCCAACCCAAAGGTTTGATTGGGTTATGAACCTTCCTTACTTATGCTGGTAGACTACACTCATAATCCACGTTACACCTGTTACACACACATACTGGCAATGTTCTAAAAGCCCAAAAAAAGAAATTAAGCAACAAAAGAGGATTTGAATTCATGAACGCCAAGTAACTTAGTCACTTTCTCCTTAACTACTCAGCCACTTCAATGGTAGGCACCAGCAGGCTTACTGATGTTAATCCTAAGATTTTTGTATTTTATAGCTAATAAGCCCAAGCTGACAACACCAGAAATTCAGCCTGCAGAAATTAATAAACCAACTTCTCTAAGACTGGGAACCCACAGAGCCATCAGTGTCCAAGGGAATCGGAATCAAAACCCCAATAGCATAGCACAGGACTCCTGGACTTCAAGATCAAGTTCAAATTTGGCTGCCAGTGTATATTATCAGGGATGTTGTGGGCCTCTCCTAGACACTTAGAATTGGCCTCCTGACAGTCCCAGTTGGAACTGGCTTCTTTAAAACAGAATGAAAGTCTCTGGTATGTCTCCATTGAAAATAAGTCTGGAATCAAGCAGAGATTTATAGGAGGGAAGTGAACTGTAGGATTAGCAGAGGATTTTCTACTCCCATAGCAAGAGTTTATTCTAAATTAAACTGCCTGAAAGGCAGCAGACACCTTTACAACTACAGCCAGGAGCTTGATAAGAAAATTCAGGGTGTATCTCAAAGTCATTGCCCACATATCTTGCATTTCAGAGAACATTGCTTCAATTATCATTATTTGTTTTTATTGCTGAAACACAATACATAGCCTATCTTCCACTATTATTTAGTTTCAAGTCTACAACTGAGACAGATTGTCTATGTTTAGTAGTTCATTTTTCTATAATTTGTCATTCTTTTTCCTTCAAATTCTATATTTTTATAACTAAAAAGTATTGAGTTACATATTTTGGTAGTTTTTTTTTTTTTTCCTTTTTGAAATAGCAGGCAGAAAGCATTTCAAATACTTTAAATTTGGTCAAGGTAAGAAATAAAGAATTTATTTTAGCCTTAAACTTCTTTTCCAGATTACCAACTCTTTAGTTAGCAGCCGTATCATTAGGGAAACGTCT
Source organism: Phoca vitulina (assembly GCF_004348235.1). Lineage (NCBI taxonomy): Eukaryota > Metazoa > Chordata > Mammalia > Carnivora > Phocidae > Phoca > Phoca vitulina. Next base: position 14,185,230 of record NW_022589728.1, on the reverse strand, counting down.
TCTTCTTTTCTTTTTAAGACCTTGAACTCCAATGTCTTCTTAATTGTGAAACTCATTAAATGTTCAGAAATGGCATTATTCTCTAAAGCTCATACCCATTAAGCACAGCACATCCATTGTAGTTATTAAGATACTGGGGAACCACTGCATCGGTAAGGAGGCAAGAAAATAAGAGGCCACAGACCATAATTAAAACATTCCCACTAAGAAACTAATTGCATAAGCAATACAGAGCAAATGAAACTTCTGCTCCCCAAAAGAGGAGTTAAAGTCAGTCCAATCTACTCTAATCACATCATACAACCCATTTTAGCTCTGTTTCTTTGAAAGAGGGTCTGTAGTAGCCTTTCAGAACTCTCCCCATATCCCCCAGTATCACTGAAATCTACCCTTCATATTATTTGTGTTGTGAGGTCTGCTGAATAAATAAATGCATGTGTGAATCAAAATGAATGAATGGTCGAGTACAAGCTTTGAACAAGCAATACTAGCGTGACTTCCTACTAAACTTCTTTCAGCAGTTTTATGTGTCAAGCAGGATCGGGTGGCAAGATGGTGGTCTGTGGAATTCCTTTCTCTATAGTGCTGCTCCTTGGCAGGGGTTCTGTCCATCCCTGATCAGCCAGCAAGGACAACCTGCACAAGCCTTGATACCCCGGGCTTTCAACACCATTCAGACAGGACTGAGGTAAAGACCAGAAACTCACTGGAATTAGTGAAACATGAGACTTTTCCCCATAGGGTAAATCTCTGATGAGAATACTGGCTATGTCAGCCGTTTATGCCCAGTGGAAGGCAATAAAAGAAGATATCATTAGTAGTCTAGTTTAAAATAGCTTATTTCTTCTTGTATGTATTTACAGTTTTCTGCCTTTCCTTTTATGTTTATACATTATAAGCAGTAAGCACATTGTTAAAAGCTGTGAAGTTAATAAGGCATGATGATTTTAATAAAAGCATATGCCACAGATTATCCTTACAGATAAAAGGTGTCCACACTCAGTATCTGGTTACTAGACTCTAAACTCCCTGCTTAGACCAATTTAATGAAACAAACTTTGACTTTATTGTACTGTGAACTCTGGGCTGGTGTCAGCACAGCTGGGGCTCCTTGGCAAAGAGCTTTCTAGTGGGAAGGAGCAGGCTTAGAAGTCAGCCCTTGGCTAACTTACTAGCTGTGTGACCTTGGGCAAGTTATCTTGCCCTTATGAATCTCAGTTCTCTTATCCATAAGGTAGGATTCTTAGCTCATTGAACTATTGAGATGTTAAATTAGGTAATGTGGATAAATGGCTTAGCACAGTACAAGTCAATAAATGATAAAGACATCTATACTTTGGGTGCTTCAGTTAACTCTCTGTAGTTCAGTTTTCTTCCTTGGTTTTCTTTTTTTCATCTATTAAAAAAACTAAGACACTTCTTATCCCATAAAAGCATATTTTTAATATATTTTTGTATATTCTTTGCTTAATTATTCTCCAAGAACAGACAGCAGGTCTACTTTTGTGTGCCCCTTAACACTGGGACCATTGGTCAAATGAATTTGCTGAAAAAAAAAATTAGCACAAAAAAACAGGAGCCTGGGTAATTCTCAAACATAGTGCTGATTTTTAACATTTCATTATATTCTGCACACATTTATTTATTTCTAATTCTCAGCTATAGATTTGTTTTCCTTTTGCTGGGATTGTGAATTTTTTGACTATATAATCATGCTCTTATTCTATTTACTTCAATCTTTGATTTAAACCTATTCTTACTTTTTTAAAAAGATTTTGTTTATTTATTTGACAGAGAGAGAGAGAGAGTGCACGCGTGCACGCTCTTGTGCGCATGAGTGGGGGTGGAGGGGCAGAGGAAGGGGGAGAAGCAGACTCCCTGCTGAGCAGGGAGCCCAATGAGGGGCTGGATCCTAGGACCCCAGGACCATGACCTGAGCTAAAGGCAGGCAGAGGCTTAACTGACGGAGCCACCCAGGCACCCCAAAACCTATTCTTACTTTTTGATTCCAAAATATTTAATAAGAATTTACATAACTTACATGTAATTGGGCATGAAACAGTTACAGCAAAACTGCAGTGCAGCAAGCAAACAATTTTAACTACAGCCGCTGTAGTAAAATATGATAATGGATAGTGAGAGATAAGAGGTAACCATAAAATAAAAGAGTTTCTGATAATGGAGGGACCAATTTCCAAGGAGCCCTTAGACCAGACGTTGCTCTTGCCCTCCAAAATTGCTACTAATTAAATTACTGATAGCCTTTTCTGTTATTCACATGCAGCTGCAAAAAGCATAATTGCAAAATTGGTAGAAATTTGTACTTCCAACATTTTCACAGATTTGTGAAGTAACAAGTCAGAACATTTGAACTAGCTACGACAACAGAACAACGGTTGGAAGGTACGTGCTCAGAGTAAAATTTGAGCGATTGCAAATAGAGTTGGGTAACATCATGAAATTAGTATGTTAGCTCAGATACAAAGAAGAAAACAATCCAATATGGTGGGTCATGGGCCATACATACAGACAGATATAGATATAGATATAGATAGATATATATAAAGATAGGAAGAAAACCAGGGTCATGTGCCATACATACAGATGTATACCCAGTGCTTTCAATACCATTCAGATAGGATTGAGGTAAAGTATAATATATATATTAGATATATATATAATAAAGTATAATATATATATTATATATATAAAAAAGTATTTTATATATATATATATATATATATATATATATATATATATATATATTATATTAAGATAAGAAGAAAACCAGGACCAAAGAAGACTCCCTCCAGTCCTGAGATACTGGTTCTTAGATTTGAGGTAGGCCTTGGGCATCTATTATTTTCAAAGTTTCACAGGTAATCCAGATAGAACATCAAAACCAAATGGTATCAAATCCCATCATTATACTCACTAGACAAATATTATTCTCTTCACTTCTATAGAGAAGCAACTGCATCACAGTTTTTGTTCAACACCATCATGGACCATTAGATCTACTGAAATACCTGGCATGGCCCTCTCTTCATTCTTTCCTTCTTAGCTGAACATTTGGGAAAGTTTTCTACAATTCTCTATGTCTCCCTTCACTTACCCTTCTTGATTCAAACTAATGCAATTCATTGGCTATATTCACAGCTCCAATTAAACTGTTCTCATTAGGGTCATTAGTGACCTCCTAAATGAAAAAAATCTAATGAGTGCTTTTAGTCCCAATTTTCTTGGCTTCTTCCCTCAGAAGTAACTGACATTATTGACTATACCCTTTTTCAAACAGTCATATTCTTTTATCTCTTCTTTCGGCCTCCTCCACGGGCTTCTCTTTCTCTTCCTGCAGCTTAACATTTGGTATTCTCCAGTGTTCTATTCTCAGTCCCCCTCTCTTCCCACTCTAGATGCTTTTCCCAACTAATCCAGAATATGGTGATAATGCTCAGATAATTCTCATTAGCCTTGTTATTTCCTACAGTCACTCAAATAGGACTCAATGTCCACGATGAAATTATCTCCATCATCCTTGCCCTCCCACACATGACACCTGCTCTTTCTCCTCTATTTATATGATTTGCAATGCTTTTAAAATTTTACAGAGGCTGCAGTAAACTGCTAGTATCTGTCTGTGTCATTAAATTCCTAGAGGCCATTATTTGTGTTTGCCTCTATCAAGGAAAAGGAGAAAATTCTAGAGTAAGTCTTTCAAGAGATAATTCAGATGTAGTAGTTTGAGAGAGCAAAGGAAGCCTCTATACTCAGTTACTTCTGAAACACTTAATGTATAAATAGGTAGGAATACTAAAGTGATCTAGGCATAATAACAGAGCAGACCACATGGACAGAATCTAGAAAACCAGCTGACCATTGACCTGTGGGATCAATCTGTGGTGTGCCTGCGATTTCAATTGTCTGGTATGATGTAGAGGAAACCATACATTGTCAATGGACATGGTAAGGGGTCCCTGTCTTGGAGAAAGTATGGTGAGATTACTAATAAATCTTTCTACACAATTGGAGAAGCATCATCTGATCACTTTCTTTGGACATTTACTATTTCTTCTTCCTTGTGGACCAATAAGTAGGGGATATGTAAGTGCTCTTAAATAATAAACAATTACCCACTAAAGATGCTTGCTGGTTCTTAGTAAGAAGTTCAGAGAATGCGGAAGAGTATAGTGTGTTGAGAATCCACAGTTCCAAAGGAATACTATTAGTACTATTTATTGTTTATTTTCCGCTGGGCCTACACATGTATTATCTTTTGACTCTTACAACATCCTTTGAGAGAAAGGTATTATTATTCCACATTTACATTAAAAAGTAATATAAGTGAGCTTTAGAGAGGTTAAAAATAACTTCTCCAAGGTCAGGCAACTAGATATGATTCACCAAGACATGATTCCAGTGCAGGTCTGTTTGATTCCAAAGTCCTTGCTCTTTCCACTATGACTTGATATGCTGCTTCTCCCACATGATATCAGCATTATGATTTGATTAATGGTCTGGGCCTTTCGTTTGCACCCATGGGTCAGCTTTACACTTTATTTATTTAAAGATTTTATTTATATGTTTGAGAGAGAGAGCACGTGCACACGTTGGGGGAGGGGCAGAGGGAGAGCGAGAGGGAGAAGCAGACTCCCCGCTGAGCAGGGAGCATGATGCAGGGCTCCATCCCAGGACCCTGGGATCATGACCTGAGCCGCAGGCAACCACTTAACCGACTGAGCCACCCAGGCGCCCCTAACTTTACTTTATGAAGCACAGGTAAACATTCATGGATTTCTGTTTTAAGTGAGTTAATACATTCCCACGTTCATAAACTTGGCTTCTACAGTTGTGAGGCCTAGATAAGCAAATCTGCAATCCATCATAGGCCATCCCAAAGGGCAGGTTAGAACCCACAGGCAAGGGCACAAGTGGAATTTCTTCTCTCAGGGAAGCCTTGCTCTGCTTTTAAGGCCTTTCAACTGACCGAATCAGGCCACCCAGATTATCTAGTATAACCTCTCTACTTAAAGTCAACGGATTATGGACTTTAAACACATCCATAAAACTCCATCACAGTAACACCAAGAGTAGCGTTTGAATAACTAGGGACTGTACCTAGCCAAACTGACATGTCAAAAAGACAACCATAGCTACTATTACTACTTTGATTATATTACTTTACATGTTTCCAAATTATTTAACATCTAATTCTCAAAACAACCCTGAGAAATTTGGATTAGGGCTTATTGTGCCCAATTTATAAAACAGAAAACTGAGGTCCAGATGACAAATTTATCTAGGATCACAGATCAAAAAACAATGCAGCTGGACCTGAAGCCAAATCTCTAGTACCACGGGCTACTCTTGGCAGTATACCCTGATATAGGTCATGCTCTAACTATTCACGGAAGGCACCAGGCAACATTAAGGAAGGGATGATGTTAGAATTTCATTTTGCAAGGTAGGAAATTCTGTCTCAGATAACACTTACAAGTTATTTTAAATTCAGTGTGTCATGTACTTGGTTTATTGATTGCCTTATTGATATTTCTTATGAGCAAAGAATATAATTAAAACAAAATGCAAACTCACAGCTATTTTGAATATGCTAAATGTTTTGTCTTCATTTTTCAAACTTGTTCTTTCTTAGAACCTACCTACAGTAGAGTTTGGTTTTTAAAAGTGCTCCATTATTCAGATATTAAAAGCAAGGCATAGGGGAGCCTACAAAGATCTTCAGAAACCTTCAAGTTTTCATAGACTCTCAGACACCTCCCTATAGAACATGTTATAGATCATGGATAAGGTTAATATGTTTCTAGAATTTAAAGGTTTACATAATTTTAAATATTTCAGTATATAGTTTTTAATTTAATGCTATTAATGTATAATTCAAGACCTAAACAAATGTGTGTTTAACTTTTAACACTTCAAAGATTTTATTTATTTCTTTGAGAGAGGGAGAAAGAGAGAGAGCAAGTGAGCTTGAGGGCGGGAGGGGCAGAGGAAGAAGCAGGCTCCCCGCTGAGCAGGGAGCCCGATGTGGGGCTTGATCCCAGGACCCTCAGATCGCGACCTGAGCCAAAGGCAGACGCTCAACCAACTGAGCCATCCAGGCGCCCCATTACTTATAAAATTTCAAATAAATAAATTGATGATTAAGTCATCTATTTAATAGTAATAATAATGACTAGCATTTACTGAACTCGTAGCATGTCTGCCATTTTGCCAGGAGACTTCAGCATGAAATGTCATTTAATCTACTCAGCAAACTTAGGCGGCGGCTGCAGTTACGGGGGATGCCAAGGATACACAGCTGCTAAGTGGCAGAGCCACAGTTTGAATCAAAGTCTAACTAACCCCAGGCCCTCAGTTCCCAGCCCCACTAGCTAACTACCTCTCAGATTAGTGCAGCCCTACACATAGATATTCCTCAACAGCTCAAGTGTTATAAAGACTTTGTACTGCTCATAGTAGTGGATTTTTCTTTATCTTCTATTAGCAACAGCCCTGCCAGGTATCTTCAGCTGCCTCTACTGATCCCATTATCCCAGGATAATAAGGAGCCTACACATTCATGTTTACCATAAGCCTTGCATGAAATAAAAGGAGAACAGGACTCCCAGCACTACCTCACTCATTCACTCATTCATAATAAGTATTTACCAAGATGATGTGCTACCCATTCAGGTGGGTAATAGTATAGACAAAAAAGAAAAAATTTCTGCTTTCAAAGAACTTGTCTATTGGGAGGAGGCAATGGAACAATTATATAAAGCGAGAAGTGTTATGATAAAGAGGCATACGGGCGCTATAAAATCCCAGGGAAGTTGCCACTTAGCTCATCCCTGAAAGATAGGTCAGAATTAGGAAGAGGAAAGAAGGAAAGGCTTTAAAACACATAGAACAGTATGTATAGTGGCACCAAGATAAGGTAGAGTCTGAAATGCTCCCAGAACACTGAGATGTTCTCTGTGGGTAAGCAAGCAAAAGCAGGTAACGAGGTAGTGTCCTTGGGCTCTGAGGAGGCTGGGCTAAAACTTGGTTGGGTTATTGCTAAATTTATTGCAGCACTGGATTCCATTCAGCCAAAGTCATCTACCTTTATAAACTTCAGTTTAAAGATGCAATTCTTAGCTTATAAAAATACAAATTAGATTTTAAAATAAAACAATGCCAACAATGAAATGGACCAATAAATCTCCCCAGTGGTCCAGTTGCTTTCCTAGAAATCTAACAAGTTACAAAGTGAAGTTCTCACATTTATTGATCACATCAGGACTCCTCGAGGATGGACAGATATTTGTTATTTTTCTGGTATATTCCCCCAAACTCTATTCCCACATGTAATTTGTAGCAGGCAATGGAACTGGCCTAAATGCAGCTGTTATAAAGAATGACAATAGGCACATTTCAAGAGAATGCGATAGGTTTACAGGATGCGTGGTCATAATGGAATTGCATTACACTACTATTAATAGCTTAAGAATAATCCTCTTCCACCAAGTCATTATTTGTTGAATTGTCACATGTATTTGTGATCAGATTTGACAATGCAGATATTCAAAACTCTTGAAAAAATAAAATTTCAAATGAGAGTATCACTGAAACAATTAGGCAGTAAAGTCACCAACTGAGCCAACATGGAAACTGAATTGTCTCTCTATAACATAACATTACTATTTGAATTAAAACATGGTATGTGTCTTCACCTCCAAAAAATACCATTTCTTTGAGATTCTTATTTAAAAAAAGAGGAATGAATTTTCATTTTACACAGCAGGCCCCTCAATTTGTCCATGTCCGAAGCCCACTTATCTCTTTGCCTCCGTGCATAGTATTTCCTCAAGGTTTTTCCAAACTCTTGTCATCCATGAGCAAATGCATTGCTATCCTTTTCCCATTGAGCAAACCCGATAATTCTGAGTTTTTTATGATGACAAAGGAAGTACAGATTCTTTCAGTTGCTTAGCACTACCTGTGCCATTTTGGAAACCAAACCAGAGCACGTGCTCTGCCTTTGCAAGCTCATCAATGCACCATGGCCAATGACTGCCTGAGCTGTGGGGTGAGTGCAGGGAGGCTAATTAATTCATTTTATGATATTTTCAATGTTTAGGCCTTTATCTTGATTATGTGAACTCTCCGATCTGCTATGGCCTGGAACTCAGGAATTCTGGTTGAGAGTCTAATGGAAAGAAAGAGACAGTAAAGGTGGGAAGGGGGTTAGTGCTTATGGATTCAGGCTGGGTCTGCATGAGATGACTGATTCCATTAGCCTGCTTGCCCCCATTCCGTTGCACCATCAGATATCCAAACAGTAGCAAGGGAGCTCCCCAAACTGTCATCTCCCCTATTTTATATGACCCTCCTTCCCATTCCTTTCATTCTCCCCTTTGCAGCCTTTCCTCAGAAAAAGGATGTGGGATGAAGTTGTTGCCATTCACCATTTATGCAGCCTTAAGAAAATCACAAGCAGTAATAAGAATAACAGGAGAGGGGCACCTGGGTGGCTCAGTCAGTTTAGTGTCTTCCTTCGGCTCAGGTCATGATCCCAGGGTCCTGGGATCGAGCCCCACATCGGGCTCCCTGCTCGGTGGGAGGCCTGTTTCTCCCTCTCCCACTCCCCCTGCTTGTGTTCCCTCTCTCACTGTGTCTCTCGCTGTCAAATAAATAAATAAAATCTTAAAAAAAAAAAAAGAGTAACAGGAGAACTGTCCTGGGAAGATTAATAATGTCTTTCTCACTTTTTCACTCCATGGTGTGTGTCAGAAGTTTTTTCTATGTGTGTTTGTGAAACTGTAATAAAGGATATTACTTTCTCATATTGCCTTAGGTCAAAGATACCACATCAAAAATCAAATGCAAGTGAGCAAGACATCCTACTCAGCTTGTGGTTAGCTCTCCCAGAGATGAAACTTGCTTTCAAGCTTAATTTGAGCAATATTTCAAATTACCATGAGGAAATGTTCCAAACACATAAAAAGTTAGTTCCTGGAGCACCAAATATTCAGATGAAAGAATTTACACAAATATGGTGGGAATGCAAGCTGGTGCAGCCACTCTGGAAAACAGTATGGTGGTTCCTTAAAAAGTTGAAAATAGAGCTACCCTATGACCCAGCAATTGCACTACTGGGTATTTACCCCAAAGATACAAATGTAGTGATCCGAAGGGGCACATGCACCCCAATGTTTATAGCAGCAATGTCCACAATAGCCAAACTATGGAAAGAGCCAAGATGTCCATCAACAGATGAATGGATAAAGAAGTAGTGGTATATATATACAATGGAATATTATGCAGCCATCAAAAAAACCGAAATCTTGCCATTTGCAATGATGTGAATGCAACTGGAGGGTATTATGCTAAGCGAAATAAGTCAATCAGAGAAAAACATGTATCATATGATCTCACTGATATGAGGAATTCTTAATCTCAGGAAACAAACTGAGGGTTGCTGGAGTGGTAGGGGGTGGGAGGGATGGGGTGGCTGGGTGATAGACATTGGGGAGGGTATGTGCTATGGTGAGTGCTGTGAATTGTGTAAGACTGTTGAATCACAGACCTGTACCTCTGAAACAAATAATACATTATATGTTAAAAAAAAAAAAGAAGATAGTAGGAAGGGAAAAATGAAGGAGGGGAAATCAGAGGGAGAGATGAACCATGAGAGACTATGGACTCTGAGAAACAAACTGAGGATTTTAGAGGGGAGGGGGTGAGGGGATGGGTTAGCCCGGTGATGGGTATTAAAGAGGGCATGTACTGAATGGAGCACTGGGTGTTCTACACAAACAATGAGTCATGGAACACTACATCAAAAACTAATGATGTAATGTATGGTGATTAAAATAACATAATAAGATAAAATTAAAAAAATAATATTTAAAAGAAGAATAAGGAGGAGAAGAAGGAGGAAGCGGGGGGGGGGGGGGGAAGAGGAGGAGGAGAAGAAGAAAAAGAAAGAAACCCTATGACCTTAAGCGAAGCAGACAGTGAACTAACTCCTTATATGACTTTCCATCTTTGAGATAAATAAATACCAACTTATTGGAACCCTCTTTTTCTTGACTTCAATGTCTACCTCTCCCTCTTGAAACTCTCTTATCTCACATCATCATTCCATCCATTTCATCTGATTCTCCTTTTATTCTTTCTCAGTCTCCTTGCTGGTTCATTTAATTTGCCTCTCCAATGTTGGTCCCCCCTCCTTCCGCTCCCTCCAGGACTCTGTCTTTGGCAGTTTCACTTTTGCTTTGCATGTCTTGTGTGATTTAATCCTCTCTCATAGCTTTATTTCCCAAATTTTCTTTCATCTCCAGGCCTGATCTTACTCTTAAGCTGACACTCTCATTTGCAACTATTTTCTAATTAACATGGACTTATTGTCATCACTCAGCCCTGCCCCATACCCATAGTTCCTAAATCAGCTAATGCATTATCAATCCCTTGCTCCCTCAGGCTGAAACACTTCCCTTCAGGCTTCCGATCTGATCAGTCATTAAATCCACGAGTGGACCTCCAGAATCATTATCAAACCCATTTTCTCTTCTCTTTTACCAGGGTCATAGCCCTATTTAAATTTTATTCTCTTCTCCCTGAATAAATGCTGTCGCTTCTTAATGGATCTCCCCAGCTCTCCACTCTCATTGCTGAACCTTATCCTCAAAACTGCTGCTCTGCATGACACAGGGTTATGTTCCCATCAGTCCACTGTCCTCTTGGCCCTACACACTTAGAGAATAAAGCCCAGAATCCTTAGGCATGGAATAAAAAGGTCCTCAAAAAACTGATCCCAATACATACAACTTAAGACAATGAACATAGCACACAATGAACATCTACTGAATGATTACATGAATGAATGATTTGTTTAAACAGGATATAGCCTATTTGTGCTATAAAAATGTTATTTTCCTCTCAATGTAGTGGAAACAAATAAAAATCATCTAACATATCTGACCTGAAATTATACATACAGACCCCATGTAGCTTTCCAAACCCCTTAGGAATGACTATGAAGAAAATACACCTGAGTTGACCCATGGATTCTCGCGACCACTATTATTGATGCTCTCTCTAGGATTTTTGTCCCCATTCCAATGCCTTGAGGACAGAACAAGCCAAGTATGAGTTGCCCCAGCTGTGCATAAGCTATGAAAAAGGACTCGACCCTGGGACAATCATGGTCACATCTCCTTCTGGCTCAGGGGCATTGCCCGGCCAGGACTGTTCAGTTCCTGTTGTGTCAACAAAAATAAGTAGATAATTAATATATAAGGTTATGAGTTCAATGATAGGGTTGAGCACAGGATTTGTTTGTTATGGCTGGATGAAGGGCTGCTGGCACTAAGGCCACAGCCCAGTGAATACCTGTCCACCCCTGAATGGAGTCCCTGCCAGCATCATTGCTGATGCAGCCCAAGCAAGGGCTGTGCCTGCCTGGCGATGACTTGCAGGTCTCATACTGGGCTCCTCTGTGCTGTACTCACAGCGGCATGAGGAAGTGAGGCTGAAGACTAAAGTTTCCCCACTCTGGGTCCCTTATCTACATCTGAGAGGACAGGAAACTTACAAAGTGAGAAGGAAGGAAAGAGATTCTTATTTATCCTGAAGGATAAACCAGAAGTCATTTTTCCATTCTCCCCACCCCACCCATTTCTCTCTCTCTCTCTCTCTCTGCCATAAAAAGCACTTAGTTTTTGGTTAAGCAAATTGTCCTGCATTGCCAAGGCTGTGAGTAGAAATTTGAGATTTGAAATTTGATCCAGCTCAGAGTAAAGGCTATGCCACCTCCCCACTAAAAGTCATAACAAAGAGCTAGCTATGACGGAGATCCGCATAGAGCAAAGACCCCACACAGCAAAACGCAGGATTAGTTCAACTAGTGGGGAATGAGGAATGGGTCAGGAAGACTTTCATTGAGAAGAACTTCAAGCTGAATAATTGTGAAAAATGAGTAGACGTTCTTTAAGTGGATGAGTGGGGTGGGGGGGGTAGTGGGAGCTAGAGTAGGAAGAAGGCTGGGCATGAGGTATCCTGGGAAGAGGGAGACTCATGGAGACATGGAAAAGCTGAGAGTCTGACAAGAGCATGTTGTGGGAGATGAGATGTGATAAGAGATCAGTCCAGCAAGGAAAACAGCAGTCCATCAGAGAGTGCCAGAAAGAAAGGTAGACTTTACCCCAGTGCACGGGAAGCCAGCAAATGGTCTTACATAGGAGGGCAGTACTTGCAGATTTGACTATCTGCCCGGGATATGTCAATAAGTTTCTGTATCATCCCTTCACTTCATGTGTCTATTAACAGGTTTGTTTGCTAGTAACAGCAACATGTGTCTGCAAGGTGAAGAATAGATTTGGGGAGGGGTTGAATTGAAACAGAGGGACCAATTAGTACACTACCATGAGAATGCATGTTCCTGACTTAGGTAGTAGATATAGGGATGGAGAAGAGGAGACACTTGTAAGTGTTGGGAAGTCAGAATCTAGGTGCTATGGACTGAATTTTTGTGTCCCCTCCAAATTCATTTATTGAAACCCTAAATCCCCAGTGTGGTGGTATTTAGAGGTGGGGCCTTTGGGAGGTAATTAAGGTTAGACCAGATCATGAGAGTGGGGCTCTCCTGATGGTACTAACACCTCTATAAAAAGAGGAAGAGACTTGAAGTCTCTCCACATGCACATAGCAAGGAAAAACCATAATGAGAAGACAGCAGTGTGCAAATTGGAAGAGGGTCCTCACCAGACATAGAACCTGCCAGAACCTTGAACTTGGACTTCCCAGCCTCCAGAACTGTGAGAAATACATGCCTGTGATTTAAGCCTCTCAGTCTCTGGTATTTTGGTATAGCAGCCTGGGTTGTCTAAGACACTAAGACAAAAAAGTGGGAAAGGGAGTGCAAAAGAAGAGGACAGAAAACTGCAAGGGAGGAAGAAGAGTTTTGTGTAGGAATGGAGATTACCATTCTGAAAGTGACAACGGGGAGATAGGAGGCCTCCAGGGTCCATAACACCCTTGAGTGAAAAGAAACAACATAAGTATTCTCAGGGGAGAAAAGTCAGCTACACTGTGGATCACCTAGGATTTTATGGGCTAGTGAGCTGGTGTGGGCACCCTCCCTACCATCTTTCACAGCATAGACTCATTTAGTAATACATTCTGAGGTTTGGATAAATGAGATATTCAACTGAGTGGAATCTAACCTATTCTCAAGTGAGGAATGCTCTGCATAATATAGGATTTTATCGCATTCAATATTTAATTGTATCTCAAAGCACAGGATGATTTCTTTGGTTAGTGGACCTATTGTTTGTATTCTGACAAAGCATAAGGAAACAATACAGTAAGTTTTCAGCTTTAGATATTTCTGCAGATTTCTAGATGACCTATAAATTTTCACTTGTTTTTATTTCATCAGTTATTAATAAACTGACATTTACCAAATGCTACCATGGAACTGCTCTGTGCTAGTTGATGGGGATTTAAAGATGACCAAGACTTAGTCATGGCTCTCAAGCAGCTCACGGTTCTAGTTGAGCTAAAACAAATAAATAGTTAATATATAATGGGTTAAGTCCAATGACAGAGTCACTCACAGGAATTTTTATGTCTATATGGGATGGATACATCACCCAACCTAGAGTCTTCTTAGAGAAAGTGTCACCTGGGAGGTGTCTTAATGGATGAGTAAGAGTTGGCTAAACAGTGGGAGGAATAAAAAGGAGAGGGCATGAATGTCAGAACGGTGTGCTGTATGTAAGGAATTAAGGCAATTAAGTGTTGCTGGAGCTGCAAGTATGAGAGGAAGAATGGCAGCAAAGGATAATTTGAACAATTATTAACATCATTGTGAATATCTAAATCAAGGGGCAATTTAGCATTACCTGTCACAAAATGAATCAAAAGTATGAACTGACAAAGATTCCATGATTGTAAATATGAAAAGCATGAGAGATATTGGGTTTTTAAATGTCTCTGGCCAGCCATTCACAATTTACAGTCACTGTCAGTCCAGGAAGGGGGGGCTGTTCAAGTTTTCTTGGGATGAGTGACTTCTCTGTCAGTATCCTTTCTCCTGCCTCTTGGCAGATCCCTGGGGAATGATTCTACTCTGATCACTTCTCAATTTTGTCTCCAGAAATTCTGCACTCTATACACACTGAGAAAAAACACCCCTGCTCTGATTTCTCCCCTCACCATCTCAGAGCCTACTGCTCACCACTCCTTAGTGGGCTCCATAAGTCCATGACTTTGGGGTCTACCTTCAAAGAAAGCTTCTTCAAAAGTTATTCAAGAAATGTTTTTTTGTTTTGTTTTGTTTTTTTCTGAGTACAGTTCAGAACTGTCCTTTATTTAAATAGAAACACAGGGTTTTTCTCAACAAGCCCTGAGGCATTCCTCTTCTAGGAACATTTTGAAAGTGTCTTGAGCTGACTTTTCCTCTCTTTGGGTGACTTTGGGAAATCCCAATTCTCTGTCCTCTATTGTTTATATCTAAACAGGAATAATAATTTAATTACTTCCTCTCCGACTGTATCCTGAAAACACTATAACATGGCAAACTATCAGTGATTGTATTTCCATTTAAGTTCCTGTGAAGAGAGAGGTTATATAAAAATCAAATGTTGCTTTAAAAAAAAAAATCTTTGGTTCAAAATAAATAAAATTAAATTCTAGAATATTCTGGGAAGTAGCCAAGATTGTTCTCATTGTTTCTCTTCATTCCCATTCCTTTACCTTGCTCCCTTGCTTCCTTGTCGTGTAGAATACCACTGCCATTAAGGGAGACACAAATATGCTGACTGACCTTGCACCGAATGAAGTTTGTTAAAGTAACATTTCTAAGATTGATTTACTTCTGAAAGTGAATTCTGGGCCTTTAAGTTTATCTCTTATCTCTTCTTCTAAGAGCAATAACCGTCTGGATCAGAGAAATAATACACATATTTTGTCTCCTCCCTCACCTTTGAATATGATTCTTGTTGACAGCATCCACTATTTCCAGAACCATCTTAGTCTCTATGGGCACACCCCTCTCCTCAGGAACCAAAATTGATCTCTTATTCTCAAGATTAAGGACAATTTGGGGTGAGTCCAGACCTGACAAAATGCTGCCGGCAGTCCAATGGTGACTCGGGCAGTCTTATCCAAGACAATACAAACATTGTGGAGAGAGTGGGGGATTTGGAGCTAGGATGTGGGTTCAAATTCTACCACTTAGAAGCTATGTGAGTCTGGGTAACATGATTTCTCTCTGCATCACTTGCTTCAGCTGCAGAATTTGGAGAATAGCATCTATCTCACAGGGTTGTTCTGAGGATTAAATGAGACAATGTATGTAGAACCTGGGATGGAACAGATGCTTAATAAACTGTAGTTCTAAAAATAGTGATAATAATAACAGAATTAATCCATCAAGATTTAAGTCACTTCCCGCTAAAACACTTATATCCTGGAATTATGAGACTCCTTATATTCAGTGAACAATCAGCTTAAGTAACATGACCCCAGAGGCTAGCCCCTGCCAATCACACTGGACATACAGTAAGGAAACAGACCCAGCAGATTAACAGATGAAGTGGTAGAGACCCTGTATGAGGCCAGATTTGCCTGATCCCAGGGTCTGTGTAATAAATCTCCACACTGTGTGCTCGACGTATCAGGGTGCTGAGCTCAGTGAGAACCTCTTCAGTGCCTATCATGGTGCCCAGAACACTGCTACATCCAACATGCTGTCTTGCAGGTCATATGAATATTAATTGACCAATGTTATTCTTAATCCTGGCTGCACTTCAGAATTATTTGGGGAGCTTTACAAAAATACTAATAAGCAGGCCCCATCTTCACCCCTCCACCCTTAATATTCTGGCTTATTTGGTATGATATATGGTCTGGGAAATAAGTATTTTTTAAAACCTTTCCAGTTAATTTTAAAGAACTACCAGGTTGAGAAGCACTGTGGAAAAGGGCTACTTTACTTACTACTACTTTATATTATGCTATATTATTATTATTTTATATTATACTATATACTATATTATTACTTTATATTACTTTATTATTCATAATAAAGATCATTAATAATAGTGATGATAAGACTAATATTGATATGTATTGAATGTTTACTCATGATACTTACTATGGTAAGTGCACGGTTATACAACTTGGTGGTAGATTCACAATAGGAAGCTGGGTCTGAATGACTGTATTTTAACTGGTACCATATATGTGTCTTATATTAATCTTATATTTGATGGGCATTTATATAGTATAGCTGAATATTAGCATACTGTATGACTTTATTTTCTTCCAAGGTAATGTACAATCTATGTTAGCAGTAGCAACTGGAGCCTGTCTTGACTTTTTACAAAGGCATCAAAAGGTGGTAATTAAAAGCATGCATAGACTCTGGACCTGGATAGCATTGGTTCAAATACTGGCCCTACCACTAGCCAGCTGAGCACGTGGTTACATTTGCTAGTTACATTTGCTTAACCTCTCTGTTTCTCAGTTTTCTCATCAGTGAAATGGGAATAATAATAATAATAATAATAATAATAATAATAATAATAATGGGACCTTACAGAGTTCATTGTAGAGGATTATATTACTATACATATATAACGCTTATAATAGAGTCTGACATATGGTAAAAGCTATATATGTTTTTTGGTTTTGTTTTTATCATTGTATACCTAACTAAGGCAATGACCAGTGGTGAGAATTTCAGGAGTTTCAGGAAGCCTGTCCAAGGAAACACTTTGGAATGTTTAACTCTTTGCCATATTTCTAGGATCATGCTACATTTGTGGCAATTCAGCTCTGAATCTTTAGCACACATAGTGAAATACATGTGTTAGTGATTCTCAGTGGGAGTGGTACCACCTTCTAAAGAGAATTTTGGAATGTGTGGAACCATTTTTTTTATTTTTTAAGGTTTATTTATTTATTTGAGAGAGAGAGAGCATGGCGGGGAGAGGCAGAGGGAGAAGGAGAGAGAAACTCAAGCAGATCTCACCACCCTGAGACCATGACCTGAGCCAAAACCAAGAGTTGAATGCTCAACTGACTGCACCACCCAGGTGGCCCACGTGTGGAAGCATTTTTATTTGTCACAAGGGAAGGTGGAGCCCTACTCATACGTAGTGGGTGAAAACCAAGGGTGTTCATGTTCCCCTCAAGGAAGAACTACTCCACCTCAAAATGCAGTAACATCCCCTGGATGAACATTTAGCAGGCAATATATAGTCCAGAGTGATGTGCATATGCAAGACTTCAATCAGAAAGTCAAAGAGATTCCTTTAACTTTGAAAAGGAAATGAAAAGTAGAATATTTGGAGTGTGAAAGTGGCAGCCCATGGAAATGCAGTTTTGCTAGGCAGGAGGGGGTGCTTCAGGGCAAGAGTATAATAAAGACTGCAACACAACAATGGTTAGTCTGGAAATTCAGGGGCCCAGGCTGTAGGTAGGATACATTCTTTAAAAAGCTATGCTATAATTACTGTGTCAGAATGTGTAAGCTTATGAACAAAGAATAGACAGGAAAAAGTAAAAATAAGTGTTACTCTAACAAGCAAGTGTTAGAGTAGTAGGACTATGTATGATTTTTCTTTCTTTTAAGAGTAAAAACATTGTGGAACAGCCATAAAATGAAAAATTGATAAGCATATAATGACTTTCTAACAATAGTGGTGAGGATGAAACTAGTGTTAAAAATAGACACTCTTAGACAGGCGAGGAACCCAAGTAGACCCTCTTAGACAGGCGAGGAACCCAAGAATGAAGATAACATTCTTTCTTTTTTAAAAAAAATTGTTTTTTGAAGTTTTAGGTAAAAATTTTGTATTTTTGACTTGTCTTTTTAATTAATTGAATGCACTTTCCTTTATCTTTGCATATATGAGAGTTTTTAGAGTTTATGATTCTTTAGATAATTAGGTGACCCCTCTTGATTTCATAATTTACTATAGTAATGACAGTTAATTTAGGGTTGGTGGATACATCTGTGAGGACATTACTTCTCAATTTCAAATTCGACTTTTCCTTAGAGAAGACATTATTTGATTAAGAGAGGGTCCATCCTGACTGTGAATCTTGTGCAATTTAAACATTTTTCTAGTTATAGCCTACTTTCATTTCTAAATTATTATTTTATCATGAGAAAATATCTCCCTCCCTCAGGGCCAATATAAAACACTCTGCAGAGATTTTATCCTTTTTAACTTGGTATTATACAGAACTAAAGATAATATAAAAGTACACATAAAACCCCAACATTTCTATAATTTTGATGTCTTTCATTTGCATTGTTTTCTTCAGTGGTTATATTTTCCTGTATGTGATACTCTGCAAAATGTTATCAGGTTTTGACATGTTTGTACCTTTAAATTGAATTTTTTTTGGAACGAAACCTAGAACTCTCTTTCCAAATATCTCAGGATTTTTCTGTATTTTATTTGAAGTGGCATTTTCTTCCCGTGGAAGTAACTTACTATTCTAATGTTTACCACATTTTCACCTACTGTCCCTCTTGCGCTTGACTTTTAATGTGGGCATTTTTTGCTTTCCCCAAAGCACACAGTATATGGATTCATTTTATAAACTATCTTTTTTTTTGCTAATCTTTTTCCTATAGAACAATTTTTGTTTCAGGTCTCGGAAGCATCTAGGTATAAGATAGAATGATCACAAAAACCTGGTTATTTCCAATCCTTTTTCTTATTTTATTACCCACAAAGTACAATAAAACAGAACATTCCTCCATTTATATTTTCTGCTTATCAATTTTCAGGTTATGTCAGTCCAATAAAAAGTATGATATTGAGGGGTTTTTTAAGAGCTTTCCATTTTAGATGCCTCTATTCTAAAAATAATCATTTCTATATTTAGAAATAATCGTTTCTATACTTTGAGCTCATAGAAGTTAGTTTCCTAGGTACAAAGTAGGTTCTGAAAACTACTTAATATATTTTTTCTAATATTTCTTCAATCTCCTATATTTCATGGGTGGGCCTGTTCTCAGAATGTCCTAGTTCTCAGAACGTCATTCCTCTTTTTCTCTACTTCTGGCCTGCACTCGCATGAGTTCTTGTCTTATTGGTTATATTTCAATGAGGGTCACAAAAATTGTTTCTGTTTTACTGCTAAATCCCTCTTTTCCATTTTCTTTCTCTGTGGGACTTTCTGTGTCCTAAGATATACATCTCCTAAAAGCCCCCTTCTCCCAATAAAGCATGTACCCTTGTCTCCTAGAAAAACTATTTGTCTCACCCAAGGAAGCTCATATATGCAAGTATAAAAGAGAAAGCCGTAAGAAACCATCCTATTGGGGGCATTGTTTCCTGGGCTCTGTGGCCAGGATGAGAGAGCAGCAGTGCCCTTTGAGAGCCATGAAGTCAATGAAAATCACAGCCTGCACAACTCTTTCCCCAGGTGCCTCTGCAGTGGCCCGCACAGAGATAGCCCACAGTCCTCCATTCATCGCAGCACCAGGGGAACATTTCTCACTGCCCCTGGAAACAGAATGTGCTGTTGTTGCTGTCCTTGGCAAAGGACTCCAAAAGATGCCTCCGTTTGTGTGTGTGTGTGTGTGTGTGTGTGTGTGTGTGTCTAAGCCCATCCTTGCCTTCATTCCAGTCCTGGCAAGGAGCCTGTACTCTCATGCTGCTCAGTTCCATGTATATTTGCCCACATGATTGATACTCTGTACAGTTTTAACCAGCTGTTTCCTCCTGGCATGAACATTTCCTGCACTAAGTTTCCCCTCTGCCTGGGAGATTTGTAAGAGTTTCCTGATTGCTCTTGTAGTTTTTCTATGTTTTCCCCAATCAAAGCTGCCTCTACGTTTGCAGTCAAACTGCATTTCTTTCCATCCTAAAGTCACAGCGTACTCCCTCTCCTCCTGTTTCCCCTTGTCTTGATGTAGCAATTCATTTTAAAATTCCTGTGACCATTTAGAATGTCAGAGAAAAGCAGGATCTTATTTATGAAACAAGAGACAGGGACAAACAGATAGAAGTCAATAAATAAATAACCCCAAAAAGGTGTATGTGGAGGAGGGTACAAAGGCTTTTGAATTACCATAGAAACAAACAGATACTAACCGTACAACATGCACAGGCTTCTAACAATCCTTTAATAGCAAACAAAACATGGTTGTATTCGATGCTTCCACAATAATAGTTTTAAAAATCTGTACACTCCACTTTTCTAAATTCCATCTGAATAAGATGAACACTTTATTACCATGCCATTTGGCTCTCTGTTTCAGATATGTATTCCCCAGTGACAACAATCCTATAAAATAAGTGCCACGGTTATAAAATTCTAAGCCTCTTACTTGATCATGGAAGAGAGCAGTGAAATGCTTCAAACTGGTCCCAGTATAATCCTAAGGTGAACTATTAGCCATAAACTATAATGATGATAATAATTAACATCTAGTGAGTATTTACCACATGCCAGTATTTTTCCAAGTAATCGACTTCTTTTGTTTCATTTTATTCTCATCACAACCTCATGAAAAACATGTTGTTTTGGAGAGCAGACATGTGGTTCATGAGTTTGAGAAACTTGCTCAAGTTCACAAATACAGTAAGCCACGTTTGACCAAGTCACACTCCACAGCCCTTGTTCTTAACCACCTACGCTTTATATTAACTAGTTAAAATGTTTGTTCATATCCTTTAGCGAAAATCTTACATTTTAAATCAATGTGAGTTGTCACGGGCCCTCAGACCGCACCACCCTGGGGAGCCATCACAAACAATGCAACGTAAGGTGTGCCTTGGGGGCTGAGCTGTGTCAGAACCCCGGACGTACTATTCATTTCAATAGGACTATTCTCACTATTGGAGAACGAGATCTTTGTGAACTTCCTAGATTTCACGAAGAGGCAAAATGAAATGGATTTGGTGAGAAAAGAGCAGCGTTACCGATGCGGTTGTCAAACTCGGGTGTTGTCTAAAATCACCTGTGGGCGTTGTTACACATGCAGACATTCGAGGCTACCAGCAGGCATTTGGTTTCAGCGAACTCAGAGGATCCCACGACTCCAAATTTAAACAAACAGAGAAAATAGAAGAAAAGGGCTGATGCAGAGAAGCTTACTTTGGGCATGATGAAATATTTTTAAATTAGGTCATGGTAATGGTTGCAAAACTCTGTAAATATACTAAAAATATTAAATTATATTCTTTAAATGGGTGAGCTATAGGGCATATAAGTTGGATCTCAATAACAGTGTTGAAAAAGTCATGAGCAAAAACGACCACAGACTCACACAGGGTTCACAAAGAACAGGGTTGGAATGGATCGTTTCTCTGAGCTGGAAGTGTCATGGTTTTTTCACTCACTCTGAATAATTAAAGTACTTTATGACAAAGAGAACTCCAGAGGGACACATGATCTGTGTTCTCTTTTTGGTCCTTTCTATTCTTTGTTTCTTCTTTCCATTTTGTTTTTTTTTTTTTCCTGAAGAGGAGTGATATAAACAAGTATGTTTTCATATCTTCTCTACTGGCTTTTTAGCTATTCCTCTTTTTATTATTTTTATAGCAGCTGCTCTAGGAATTTTAATAGGCGTTCTTAATTTACCATGATCAACCCTGAATTACTATTACAAGTATTCACATACAATGTATGTACATATAATGTATTTAGACATTTTAACCTAATTTTTAAAAATTTAAGATAGAAAATAATCTTTTATATTCACCCCTTTTAAAAAAATCCTTATCAAGGTTCTTTGTTTGTTATTGTAGATCTGAATTTCCATCTGGCACCATCTCCCTTCAGATTGAAAAACTCTCTTTAGCATTTTTGATAGCGTGAATCTGTCAGCAACCATTTCTCTCATCTTTTGTTTACCTGACAATATTTTTATTTAGCCAGAATTTTTAAAATATATTTTTACTGTGTGCAGAACACTAGGTTGAGAGTATTTAGTTTTGCATTTTCGCACTTCAAAGGTTTTGTTCTATTTTCTTTTTGTCTCCATTATTTCTTATACTGTCATATTTATTATTATTCCTCTGTAGGTATTGGTCTTTTTTTCTGGCTGTAAGATCCTGAGGTCATTTTCCATTTTCCACCCCAGCTTCCAGCTTCTGCTTACTCAGTGCAATTCCCAAAGAGGGAATTACTAGACAAAGAGGATTAGCTTTGTGTTTGGGGCGGCATGAGATTCAAATACAGATTTGCCCCGCATGTGCTGGTTTCTGCTAGTCAAAGCAAAGACAGTCCTTCCTTAGCTGGTGGTCTCCTTCAAGCTCTCTGATCATAGCTTAGAAACTGGCCTCACTTCCATCCACCTTCTCCCTCTAGTGTTTTCTTTAACATTTATTTGTAACCCACAACTCCTCAAGATATTTAGGAAAAACGAGGGTTGTTTTTGTTTGTATGTTGCCTGGGAATTTCGGATTTTTACCACAGGAATGGAAGATCTTGCACATCCTTCTGTATCCAAACTGGAAGTAGAACTCCTCTCTGTTTCTAAGGGGTTTAAGACCTGTCTGAAGACATACAACAGAACTAGCTGGAAATGTCACTGATAAGTGAATGATAAAGACGATTAATCTCCCAAGAGTTCAGAGTAGGAATTAGGGTTGCCAGATACAATATAGCGCATCCAGTCAAACTTCAATTTCAGATATGCAAGGAATACATTTTTAGTTAAAGTACATTCCAAATATTACATGGGATACAGTTATTTTGAAAAATACCCCTCGTTTATATGAAATTCATATTTAACTGGACATCCTGTATTTTTCCTAAATTTGTCCCTAAGAGGGAGGGGTCACTAGTAGGGAAAGAAGTCTCTAGAAGCAAGTAAAAATTCAGTCAGCCTCTTAAGGCAGGACTGAGATGTTCAAAAATTACCACATAACGTGTATGCAGGTAAGTCATGGGAGAAATGACCAGAGAAATATGTCAAATTCAAAACCCCCGAGGATTCTGAATGGCAATCTAAGAAGAATGGACTCTATTTTGCTGGCAAAGATGAATAAGAAAGACTCTCTGTAAGTCTCTCATTTTTGACCTCTTTAAAGGTAACAGTAGCAATAAGAATCAATTTTATGGTATAGGTCTTCCATAGCAAAGCCCTTTTCAGATTTTATAGGGCTTTTTGCTTCAATAAGATCCCATTTTCCTTTTTATGTTTTTCCTTAGGTTTTACACTCTTCCTTTGTTCAGGTATAAGAAATGATCGCTCTACCTCCAGGAATGTGAAACAAATAAGACTTTCTATTTTTGCCAAAGAAATGAAAATCTAGATCGTGTAGAAATTGACAAATGCCGAACAATAGACTTTTAACCATGTTTATTTGAACCGACTTGCTGTACTTCAGTGCACAATTACAAATCATCTTTCAAGCTCTTCAGAATCTCAGACCTGCCAAGAGCTAATTAACTGCTCTGACAGTGGGAAGATGCAGCAACATAAGGCACAGTTTCTGAATGACTGTAAGGTATTTAATTTGAATAAAAGGAGAATTAAAAAGCAGCAGAGAGCAGGAGTGGTAGCAGACAGAGAATGCCTGTATTAAAGATTCTTACTTGATTTCAAAATCATCCGCTTGAAACTTATATTGGGATGCGTGTTTTAAAGCATCAGACTGCCTTACAGAGCACAGGGACAGAAGCAGTGATTGTGAGTCTGGGTTGGTGCAGCTCTCCCAGAAGAGACGGACACGTCCTCCTGGAGTACCTTTCCTCTCCTCTGACCAGCGGTCAGAACATGAACAAGGATGCTCAGTGCTGAGCATCATGGTCAGAACAGCCAAGCTACCCCTAACATGGAACTGAATCAACAGACTACTGCATCCCAACCGATTTGAGGAACACACACATAATCTAATAAATACCCTTATTACTAATTTGCAACTGCTTTCAGTCACTGTACAATCTAGCACTTCACCCCAACCCTACTCTCTGGTCTGAGAAAGGGGCAGCAGGGACGGGATTTTTTTCTTAGATCCCTCCTGCACGGGCACTTCAGATGAGATCAGCGGAAGTCTTCTGGCTGCTTCTCTTTATCTCCTTCCTATTTTACCCCCAATTACACTCACCTTATCGGCGGAGAGGAAAAGATCTTTTTTTAAGGGGCACCTGGGTGGCTCAAACGGTTAAGCGTCTGCCTTCAGCTCAGGTCATGATCCCAGGGTCCTGGGATCAAGCCCCACATCGGGCTCCTGGATTGGCGAGGAGCCTGCTTCTCCCTCTCCCTCTGCCTCTCTCCCTGCTCATGCTTTCTCTCTCTCTCTCTGTATCTCTGTGTCTCAAATGAATAAATAAAATCTTTAAAAAAAAAAAGATCTTTTTTTAAGGTGCCAAGAACTTTCACATGTTATTTCATTTGACTCTGATACGAATATCATCCAGGGTGGGGTTAACTCCTGACTTCGAGGTAAAGAAACGGAGTCTCAGAAAGCTTTCATATCTTGTCCATGATTCAAAGTCAGATGGGCTGACTCCAACCATACTGGCTTCCCACCTTACCACACAGTCTCAACACACAGATGTGCCTGTCTTGTAGACTCAACTCCAGTTTTCTTTATAACTAATCCCTGACTCGGTTCTGATTTCATGTAGAATTAAAGGGCCCTGTCACTTCCTTCCCACTCAGAGGCTGAGTCCTGCCTGTAACTGAGTCCACCTCATCCCAGGAAGGAGGCTGAATGGTCCTTAACAGGTCACGTGTGTCAGCTCCCTGAACACCCAAGATTTCTGGGCGCTTACCCTGGTTCCAGCCCTCACCCTAAGTGAGTTAAGGTACAAAGTGCTATTTAGGTTGATAGCCATGTGAATCCTTCTGCTATGTGGGGCTTTGATCATCTTTCATATCTAGTTTTCCAACTCATATGTACCTCCTCCCACAGGACGCAGCTGAGTATATGCATACAGGATTTTTTACCAATAGTTCTAATGCTTTTATGGTACATCCCCCATTTTCCCTTTTCTAAATAATAGCCTGCAATGTTTCATAGAACTTACAAAGCATTGCAAACATAGTTAAAAGTATAAGAAAAATACGATATCTACATAATTATCTCACCAAGATTGAACAGATGTTAACATATTGCAATTTCTTCCAGATCATTTTTTTAAAGAAATATGTTACAGATATTGCTAAAATGTTACTTCTATCTCTTACCCCTTCCTCCCTAGAAGCCTTCTCCCCTGAAGTTGGTATGGATCATTTCCACGCATGTTTCTGAACTTCTGTAATATGAACAAATTCACCCGTAAGCAGTATGTTTGTGAGTTCTAAAGATTTATATAATTGGAATCCAGCTGCACTATCTTTTTGCAATTTGTTTTTCTCCCACTTTTTATGGGTGTCTATCCTAGAGAAATTAGATGAGCTCACTCAGGAGCTATGTCTAAGAATTTTCACTGAATCATTGGATGCTAGTAAAACAAAAAATGAAAACAACCTAATTGTTCCTCTCTTGTGCAATGTTTACAGAAATGTGATTTGTGTAACGGAATCCAAAAAATGTTATCCAGCAGTTAAAATGGATCAACAAGATCTACACATATTTATAGTACTTAAGTCCTTTTTAAAAAAATGCATTTAGGCCAAGGAAAGCAATGAATATAAAGTGAGTTTTTACCATAGCAGGTTTCCGTTTGCTTCTTTTTACAATTGATCCTTCGATAATATAAAATATTGAATGATTGCGTACATAAAGATTCTTAGTGTTATCACTGGTGAAAAAAACACAACAAATGTTTCAGTATTTTCTGCATCTAAACCTCTGGTCTGTCTTCAGTTCGTGTGCTGAACCCTGCAATGCAGGTAGCGGAAAGATGCAGAATTTTGGCACTAAATTAAGTCATCATGTTAGCAAACTCACATTCAGTCCCTGTCATTGACTCCACTGAAAACTCAGGATAAAGGCAGATACGTCTATGTTTCATTCTTAAAAAAAAAAAAATCGTTCCCATCTGCTCTATTTGTGTATGGCAATCAGATCAGTGATGCTTTTCAGAGACTTGGTCTTTCCTGCTATCTGATTTTATCAAGTTAGTTCTGAAAAGACTTTAGATAACTAATTTGAATGCAGGCCAGAATTTCCAAATTGGCAGCTCTAACTACCACAGCATTCAAACCGCCGTATATAGATGACAGTAAATTACTTTCAATATTACCTCCAGACTATTAAAGCTATAGTGGTATGAGAATAATGCATGTGTGCATATTGCTACCGTCAGTAGGTACCCAATCAATAAAACAATATTGCTCAGTATTTCAGCAGAGCAGAGGTCTGATAAGGTAATGGTAGCCTGAAATATGTTAATATATTTAGTAAAACTTCTATTAGTAGAGTTGAGGCTGCCGTGAACTGAGAGAGCTGCAACGCATGCTGGGAGCTGGGCCGCTCAGAGCTGGAATTCTGCTAAAGGAACTTTGTTGTGTTTGAGCCAGGAAGGGAAGTCATGTGTGAGCCAGACAGTAAGTACTAAGCCATCCACCTGAGTTGGTGAGGCCAAGCAGCAATTCTCTGACCTGCCAGAATAGGTCAGGGCGTCCTGTTGTAGGTTTGTTTTTTTGTTTTGTTTTGTTTTGTTTTTTGTGCACTGCAATCTTCCTTAGCGAGCTTACCACAACACTAAGGAAGCAATTCTTTGTAAAAGTATGTGATTAATGGTTCTTTCCTCTGCCAGATGCTTAAATGGATGGGACTGTGCCTGATTTGTTTGTTATATGTCCCCAGTACCAAGCAAAACTCCATGAACACATTTATTTCATAACAGAGTCCTAAAAATAGCTAAAGGGATGTGAGGGGAAGCCTCCCAATGGAGAGGTCTTATTGGGCACCAGTCCTGAGAAGGGAGGTCTTCCCTATGTACCCACCCTACCTGTGACCAATCCAGCAGGAGCAGTAGATTAGTAATTCCAGAGGAACAAAAAGCAGGAGCTCAGAGTACAGGTCTGGATCCAAGCCATTTGATTCCTATTCAACTCCATGATTCATCTGCTTTGTGACTTTAAGCAAGTAATTAACTTCCCTAAGCCTCTGATTTCCCATTTGTAAAATAAATACATCGTTTTTAAGGATGAGATAATCCAGGCATTGCTTCTATAGTACTTGCTGATAACATGATTTCTATTATGACCATTATTATTGATGATTAGAATCTATCCCTGAGAAATAAGGGTTGATAAAAGAAATAAGAGGGCATGATACAGGCTCCAGCCATTGGTACTGGTTTAGGATTGGATTCCAGGCTCAGGGATGTGAAGTCTCAGGTGGAATTACTAGCATATTTTAGAAAACAGCCTAGATTTATGATCCAGGTCAACACAGAGGTTGGAGAAGGGATGAAGTTCTAGGCCTTCAGGGCTTGAGGAAAAGTAACAGAACACTGGGTTGGATGAGAATAAGTTTGATTATTGGGAGGAAGGCAGAAATCCAACAGATCCTCCACTAGATGTTGGGATTAGGGCTGCCTTACATAGAACTAGTTGACCCAATCTTGAGAAGCTGGTAAAGACAGAGGAAACAAGTCAGGAGTTGACAATTCATTCTGGTGGTGGAAATTACTATAGGAAGGCTTCTCCAGAGGCATAGATAGGACATTAAGAGGAACTAAGAACTTTTAAGGACATAAGAAAAGGGGAGTAGTGGCCATATATTTATTATAAATTTCTGGAAACTGAAGAAGAACAAAATAGAAATCAGTGTGGATAAATAGTGGATTTAGATTATTTTTTACTTTTGGTAAATGGTTTTCCACATAGTAAAAAACTGTGCAAACACAGTGAAGAAACTTAAAAAGAAACACTGAAAACTCTCACCCTGCCCAGGAATTGCCAATATATGGCACAGTTGCACCATTTCTGAATTCTGTGTCCCTGGCCAACCTCAAGGAGTAATCTGCATTCTTGCCCAGTGAGCCCATATATGGCCTCAAGACACTTCTTAATACAGTGCAGCAGCTTCTTCGAACCGATTTCATTTGGCACAAAGAGAGGCCCTACTTGCCTTCCCTGATCTAGATTAATCCTTTAGTATTTACATGAGAAAACTGAGGCCTAATGAGGCCAAACAACCTTTCTCTTAAAATCTCTGAGCCAGCTCTGGTACCCCTCCTGGTTAATGTGTTCCCCTACTCTTTTCATGATCCTCATTTCTATTCAATTAACATTGTTACACAAAATACGTTTAGACAAAATATCAAATACTAAATATATTCATTTTTCAAATGATCTTTCTTGAAGTCACATGACTATTGTTCATAGACGTAAGACTCGGGGCATACACTAAGTACCTGTGGCAAATCCACTGGCCATGTTAAAAAAAAATGGGAAAAATGTTGAGTAAGCTCAAAAATAAGAAATTTTTTTCAGTGGATGAGACGTAATATTTGAGCATCACAGTGACTCTCCTTGATGTAAAGAAAGTCACAGAGAGACAAAGAAGATGACCACAACCTACTTCAGCAATTTTTAAGAGAGATCTGGACTATCCAGATCAGCTTCCCTCAGTCTTGTAAATTCTCAACAGTAAAAATAATACTTAATGAAATGGCTCATGCTTTACTGCTTTATGTGCTTCCATATTAACTTCAGGTAAATTTATGACAGAGACAACTGTACTTTTGTGTCAGGTACTTATAAGCACTTATTATATACACTGATCAAAAAGAAGCACTGATTTACAAGGTGTTTCAAGACTATTAAACTGGTTACAGGAGTTTAGAGTGTGTGTATCTTTGTTCTCATAAGGTTGCTGATCATGCCTGTGATTTCTTTGTTATAAAATCCTCAGTTAGGAATATTTTCTTCTTTTTTCTGGGGACATATATGATCTCTTTGTTTTGATACAGTTTCTAAGAAATCCTGAAAGTAATGTGAATAAAGCACTGCCTAGAATTTCTGTCTTATGGGGCCTAGGGAGGTGAGGAAGCAAGAGCCAGCTTTCCAGACAGAAGTAGCAAGAGCAAGTGCAAAGGCCCTGAGGCAGGAATGTGTTAGGCACCTTTTAGGAATCAAAATGTATCTCCTGTGGCTACTGCACAGTAGAGCTGGAGAGCAAGGAGATAACAGAAGGGAGAGGTCAGAGGTAGGTCACATAGGGTCTTAAAGGCTATGGTTAAAAGTTGGATTTGTATTTAAGCCCCACGGGGAGTCATTGAGGGAGTAAAGCAAACAAATGCAGGATTTTATTAACCTTTTAAAATGATGGGGTCTTTTTTTTTTGAGTTAGTGTTATTTAAGCAAGCAACTTAACTAGATTCGGGACAGGGACTGTTTCTGTTTCTCTGACACCTCCACACGGTCCAGCTCATAACAAGCTCAGAATAAATGTTTACTAAATAAATAAGATCAGATGGCTTATTGAATTGAGACATGAATACAGGAATAAACTATCAATGTGGATAGAGTCAAAACACATACTGGAACAATTCTGGCCACATCTAAGTCTAAGTGAACAGGAAAAAGAACTTTTTATTTTATTTTATTTTATTTTATTTTATTTTAGGAAAAAGACTTTAAGATAGTACGCATTTATGATTTATTGTTGGAGATGTAATTAGTTCCTGATTTTTTTCCTTCTTCAAAAGTTTGTTTATTCTGTAGTTGGTGTTGTGTTAGCATTCTTGTTTTATTTAAGTATTTTCTTGCTGATTAGCATGCATTTATGTAGCCAGGGTAATTAGGTTGAATTACATCAATTTGGAGAGGTTAAATTCTAGTAATTACACATTTGCTACTTACAATTAGAGTATAAATCTGATGATGGTATATTACTTGCAATGCATATGATAATGGCAATTTAAGAAAGATGTTGTAAACTTAGAATTCTGGATACTATTGACTTAAGCAATCCATTTAGTCTGTAAAAATGTTTGAGTTGAATATTCTAAAAAAAGAAAGCTGTGAATTGATACTTCCCATTTTATAGTCGAAAACACTGTATTGTATCAGTCTTTAAAATGTTTTCCAAATAGGCAGAAAGCCATTTAGGAAACTGCATTAGAAAACAGAAATTCCTCCTACATGCTAAACCCAGTATGTTGAAATATCCATTCCATGTTCATGTATGAATTATAGTGCCAGGTGTTTTTGCAAACAAATTGTAAGTTGCACTATTAAATAGCTTAATGATAGATCATTCACAGTATATCTCTATTTTAAGGTATAAATAACTATATTATATATTTAGGCATGTGAAATATCATTGATATCAAGAAAGATTCCACCTCTGATGCTTTCCAGTGTCAGCAAGGAATAACTGGAAAGTTTAGCTGATAATAACAATTTTGCTTTCCAAAAATAGTTGTACGTGAAGATCCTCCTGACTCATCATTGGGGTATTTTTCTTATATCAGAATATTTAGAATAATATTGTTAGGATATATCTGTGAACATCTTCAAATGGAATATTCTAACTAGAATTTAAGACACAGTCTTCAGCATGACACTTCTAACAAGCATTAAAATGTTGCTGAAAAAAACAAGATAAAATAAAGGCCTACATATTAATTGATTTTTTTTAAAATGTTCTTTTATAAATCAAATAATATTAATTGTGCTCTTTTTAACTTGCTTCTATGTGAATCCAAACACACACACATACATGTATATTTATACCTAGAGGGATGATACATTAATAATTATTCAATAAAATATGCTATTATCAAGAGTAATTCTACTGACTTCATGATCTAAAAGAAATTGATCGATGCACCAGTTTTCTAAGTTTTAATTTGAGAATACTTTCTAAACTCTGCACCTTTCACTTATTTTTTAATAAACTTAATTTTGGAATAACTGAAGGTGTACAGGAGGGTTGTAAAGACAGTATAGAGAGTTCCTGTAAATCCCTCACTCAGTTTCCCATTGTTAACATCTTGCTTTTTGCCCTGGAATATGGAGATATATATCTACAAATACACACAGGCACAGGAAAGATTATATATAAAATGAAAGCAGTTAGTGACAAAGATTCAGCTTTCAGGGCGAGGAAAATGAGCAAATTGCCAAGAGTTAATATAGTTTTCCATAGTTTTTAAATACCAAAAAATTCAGTCCAAGGGCTGAGTTTTAATACCAAATCTGTATTCAACAGACCCTTGGTGCATTTTAGGATATGTCTGCTAACTTCTATGACAGAAGATACACAATATTCTAATGTAGAACATACTAGGGATTTTTGTATTTCTGCTAAGTAGCTATGCGTTGCAAGATGAATTACATTGTTTTTAAACATTTACCAAGGTAACATCAATGCTAGTTGCTAATAAGCCTTGTACTGTGCCTAAAATAGATGAAAAATTTGCTGGATTCTATTAAACTCAGTTTTAATAGACCAAACTTACTTTCATTGCACATTTTGTTGTTTCTTCCTACATAGAAACATTTATTAGCTCTGAGTAGAAATAACAAACTGAATAGAAATGCCAGCCCTCTGTTTAAGGAGCTCAGAATGTAAAAGGAGACAGAAAGGAAGAGCAAACAAGATTTCATAAAAGACCAAATATGAGAAATGCTATACCAGTTGAGCCTACAAAATTCAGTGGGAACTTTGAGAACACATGTAGCTGGAAGAAGCAGCCTTTAGACTGTGGCGATGACTAGAATGTTTTGAGTACCCTGTAATATGAGAAAGGTCATTCTGTGAAAAGAAAATGTTATGAACCAAGGTTTGCAAAGCGGGCATATGGAGTACATATGCCCTGGGAAGAAGCTAGTTGTCAAATGGATGGTCAATATTTTAGAGGACCTTCCATCTGACAAATGCATATTGTTCAACAAAGGCAAAGACTGGGAAAACCATCTGTCTCAGCTGCTTTTCCAAATCAAGATGACCAGCAGGACGTGCTCTCTTCCTGTCTTTCATAGTGACAGCTGATTCAGGATCTGGAGCTAAATTATCAATAGCCATTATTCACACCATCAAAGGGTTGGGTCAATAACTTCCAAGCCCAACCACACATCACTCTCCAGTCTCCTTTCTGTGGGCAGGTGTTTTGACATGTTTGTATTTTTAAAATGCCTCATTCCTTTTTTATAAACAATAATCCATTTAACATGTACACTTACACACACACCCTCTCTAAAATTTTTCTTACTCCGTAGGTTTGGCAGGTAAGTCTTTGTAGAGATAGCATTAGGAGTAAATAATCCAGTCAAATGGCTGAATTTAAGACACGGCTCTTTCAGAAGCAGGGGCCTCAACTAAGCAGCTGAATAACACAGAGAGATTAATCTTGACAGAGTCAGGCTTGCAGATACTAGACAGGAAGATGATGATATGCTTTGGGTTGTCTATTGTAGTGCTGTTATTTTTGTTTCATGTAAAACTAGAGCATTTGAAGACCAGATAAAACTAGACTAATACACTAACCATTCCCCTCTGGGACCTACCTGTAGACACAATCCAAACAAAAGAGACAGAAAATCTGTAGGTGATCAATAGTGAGCCTATTACAGTGTAGTGGCTTAGCTAATTTGGCTACATGCCTATTTTATCCACTTGAAAAAGACTTGAATAAATCCTCCCTGAAAAAAAAAGTTAACTGAGTATAAGCAGGTGCTAATGGCCATGGTAAGAAAAAGTAATTTATGATATATGACAGACTCAAATGGTTTCTGATTATATCCACATATGCCTAATTTAATATAGTAAGAACTACTGGTGTAAATTTGAATCAACGGTAAACTGTGCTTAAATCATGACTTACTCAATATTTTTTATCAGTCATTATCAACCTAGAAAAAAGAACTCACAGCTAGAAAAATGGGAAAATAGATTTTCAAATGAAGTTAGGAAGTGTCTTGAAAAGAAGAAAAATAAGAGTTACAAACCATGTAACCAGTGGAAATCATTGTGTGCTCAATCACATTAATGCCATACAATCATATATCTCAATAAAGCTGAAGTCAAACAAAAAAAGAATCACACGAACCACGCTATCCCCCCAAAAAGTCCACACGATCATAGATGGAGAGGATTTAGAAGTCAGCATGTCTATCCCACACCATCCACAAAAATAAACTCAAAACTGATGAAAGACCCAAATGTGAGACAGGAATCCATCAAAATCCTAGAGAACACAGGCAGCAACCTCTTCGACCTTGGCCATAGCAACTTCTTGCTAGACACGTCTCCAAAGGCAAGGGAAACAAAAGCAAAAATGAACTATTGGGATTTCTTCAAGATAAAAAGCTTTTGCACAGCAAAGGAAAAGGTTGACAAAACCAAAAGACAACCGACAGAATGGGAGAAGATATTTGCAAATGTCTCATCAGATAAAGGGCTAGTACCCAAGATCTATAAAGAACTTACCAAACTCAACAGCCAAAAAACAAAAAATCCATCAAGAAATGAGCAGAAGACATGAAAAGACATTTCTCCAAAGAAGACATACAAATGGTCAACAGACATATGAAAAAATGTTCAACATCACTTGACATCAGGGAAATACAAATCAAAACCTCAATGAGATACCACCTCTCACTGGTCAGAATGGCTAAAATTAACAAGTCAGGAAACAAATGTTGGCGAGGATGCAGAGAAAGGGGAACCCTCTTACACTGCTGGTGGGAATGCAAGCTGGTACAGCTACTCTGGAATCTCAAAAAGGTAAAAATAGAACTACCCTACGACCCAGCAATTGCACTACTAGGTATTTACCCAAAGGATACAAACATAGTGATCTGAAGGGGCACCTGCACCCCAATGTTTATAGCAGCAATGTTCACAATAGCCAAACTATGGAAAGAGCCTAGATGTCCATCAACAGATAAATGGATAAAGAAGATTATATATATACATATATAATGGAATATTACTCAGCCATCAGAAAATGAAATCTTACCATTTGCAATGACATGGATGGAACTAGGGGGTATTATGCTAAGCAAAATAAGTTAATCAGAGAAAGACAAATTATCATATGATTTCACTCATATGCGAAATTTAAGAAACAAGGCAGAGGATCATAGGGGAAGGAAGGGAAAAATAAAATAAGAGGAAATCAGAGAGGGACAAACCATAAGAGACTTAACTATGGGAAACAAACTGAGGGTTGCTGGAGGGGAAGTAGGTGGGGGGATGGTATAGCTGGGTGATGGGCATTAAGGAGGGCACGTAATGTGGTGAGCACTGGGTGTTATATGCAACTGATGAATCACTGAACCCTACCTCTGAAACTAATAACACACTATGTGTTAATTAAATGAATTTAAATAAAGAAAACAAAACAAACAAAAAAACAAGCCCAATTCAAACACTTCCCATGTGCATGGTTTCCTCAACTTTCATGATTTTTGTTGCCATCTTTATTCATTTAATATATATTAATTGAGTACATACCACATGCTAGGTATTAACGATATGCTGATGGATAGAACAACATAGTACCTGCACTTGTGGAGCTTAAAGTGCGCTAAGAAAGGCAAATGTTTTAAACCAGTTAATTAAAAATGTGGTGTGTGTTACAAAGCAGAAAGTCATGGATACTATTCAATCCTTTAAAAGTAGTGCCTTGCGTGGCGCCTGGGTGGCTCAATCAGTTAAGCATCTGCCTTCGATTCAGGTCATGATTCTGGAGTCCTGGGATCCAGCCCTGCAGTGGGCTCCCTGCTCAGTGGGAAGTCTTTTTCTCCCTCTCCCTCTTTCTCTGCCCCTCTCCCCCTCCCGTGCTCTCTCTCTATCTCTCTCTCTCAAATAAATAAACAAAATCTTTAAAAAAGGGAGTGCCTTGATCTTTATGTAAAACTCCAAGACTTGTTTTAGTGAAGTCAATGTACATTAGGATGATTTATTACCTTGATCCAACTTATGATTCTTTTAATTTGGCCAAGATTGAAATAACTCAGAAATCACATAGCAGAATGGAAAACAGTCAGACTAAAGCTGAGGTAAATCAAAATTTATGCATACAGTTCACAGTAACTGCTGCCTTCTATAATTATACCATGCTTCTCCAGGTAAAAATATAAACTATCCTGAGGAAAATTTCCAGAGGAAGCCACCTAGTTCAATTCGTTGAGTGCCCTGTTCAGATGACCAATGTGCGTATCAGGAACAGGGTCCTCATACAGGTAGAAAGAAGTTTGAGCCCTTCTATTTCTTAAGATTCTCCATATGTTAAAAACAATGAAGAACAGGGAAAAGGAAATCCTCAAGTTAAACTATTTTCTGCTAACAAGCTAGCAATTTTAAATCAGTATAAAGATTACTGAATGTGTAATCATATTCCCTGTGGACATCGCCCATAATTTCTTCCAACTTCATCCTTCCGGGACATAGATGCCCCCCTTTGTGTGTTTGTACTGTATTTTCCTGAGTATGGTGAATGAGTTGCATTATTGTAATGAGTGGATCATGTTGTGGTCTTCAGAGCTCTTAACTGCTAATCAAGGTATCCTAGAAAATAAACAGGTAAGCAAAAAGTAGTTTGCTGATTAATAGGTAGTGTTCTACTAAACTAAGTGTGTAATCTTCAGGCCGCTTTAGTTCTTCTGGTCTCAGATATTTTGCCTAGCAATTAAGATGTCAATTCTGAAGCTTTGTAGGTTGTGTCTAGCTTTAATGTCCAATGAATCTGAATACTGCTTAATTAAGCTTAGATTAATTTCCTATCACCATCTCCACAATGTATAGAAAAGAAACCCTTTGATAATTAGGAGACTAACCAAAAGATTAAAAAATAACAAATTTTTAAAAGTCTCAGAAATTTGACTACAAATGATGTTATCTATTTCCACTATTTGGAACAATCAGTTCTTATGATTCTATAAAATGTTTTTATGGCAGATTTTAGCATAGATCTTCCAATCAAATATCTACGAAACAGCATGAATCTAGAAAAAGATTACTCACATGGTGTTTACTACCCCTTTGCATATTCTGGATGAGTTGTCCAGCTAGTTAACTGCTATTTGGAATGTTCTGAGAGTAATAATCAATGCAGAAAAATGGCAGATGACAAGGATGTTGGGATTTTATCATGCATCACTTTGACATTTGTTTGAACCCAATTTTTGTTTTGCGAACTCAATAACTTCTACTTAACTTCCTGCCTACCCTTGTGGTTTTTTTTTTTTTTTTTTTTTACTGTAAAGAATCAAATATTTTTTTTTTTTTTTTTTTTTTTTTTACTGTAAAGAATCAAATACTTTTTTTCTTTTAAATTATATCACAAGTTAGGAAAAAAAAGAGCATTCTTTACAGTCAAAGGTTTTGCTAATCATGGCAATTATTTTGGGATCTGAAGCTTAAAATGAAGCCCTTTGAAGAGAGAACTTTAATTGTTTTTACCTTTCTTTGTAAATTATCGGATACAAGTGGTGACCTAGGGTCAAAGGTCAGTTGAAATATCTAATACCTACCACTTTGGAGAAAAAGGGAATTGCTAATGTTATTCTGGGTCTTGAAATGTACATGAGAGTGTGAGTGTGTGTGTGTGTGTGTAAATAATGTGCTTAGGATGAGATTGGTGAGGAAAAAACACAGAACTCAATGTCTTTTTCATATACTATTTAGGAAATATTTATTTCCTTCAGAGAGTAGCAATGTACATGTTACTTAGAAAATACATGGCAAATTTCAGTTTGCTTGTCTTCTAAAAAATCTCATAAGAAAACATGTACTTCTGAGAATTGAAGCCTAATTCCTACATAAATTGTCTATCTACCTAATCTATAAATCTATAATCATATATAATGCATGATTTGGATAACTATCTAAATAGTTACAGATTGATTTGGGGAATCCTCTGAGGCTCATCACATTGCTGTCTGTGATATTCATGTTGGAATGGCCACTGGATTTTTTCAGCATCTGGGACTGTTTTCAAAGGAGAAGTGAGGATGAGCACATCCAATGGTGAGCACTTGATTTTTAGTTAATTGTATTTTATGATACGTATATGCTGCTTTAAAAGTACTGTAACCAGAGCCATGGATGACAGCTGCCTCTTCTTCAAACAAATGTAATCCAAACTAATTTAAAGAACTTAAATTAATAAATTAATTAATCATCTCCTCCTTACTCTTATACACGGTTGTAGTGACATGCTTTCAAAGTATATCACACCAAAATAATATGACATTCTTCCAAATTACTTTAATTATTTAAGAATTGGATCAAAATTTCTTCTGCAGGGATTCAAGGTTCTAGTTTCTGATCCTGAGCTATGTTGTAGATATATGAAAAGAGAACACGGCAGAGATTAGTAGCCAAGACTCTGGAGCCACACTGCCTGGGTTCCATCTCCTGGCTCTGCAGTTCACTTGCTGTGTGACCCAGACAGGCTACCTCAACCTTTCTGAGCCTCAGTTCTTCACTGGTAAAGTGAGGATAATAACATCATCCCCTCGTTGTGTTTTAAAGGTGGGATTAGTCATTATTTAAAGTGTGTACTGAGGGTTTCAGAGGGGAGGGGGTTGGGGGAATGAGGTAACAGGATGATGGGTATTAAGGAGGGCACGTGTTGTGATGAGCACTGGGTGTTATATGCAACCAATGAATCATTGAACACTACATCAAAAACTAATGAGAGATGTTGGCTATTTGAACATAAAAAAAAAGTGCATAATGCAGTGCCTGTGCATAACAAGCCCCTAACACACACACATATAGGTGTGTGTGTGTGTGTATGTGTGTGTGTGTTATAATTATTATCATTGTATTGATTAAGTGGCATTTGCTTTGGGGGAGCAGACCTAAGGCAACTATTGGCCTGTTGTAGAATATTTAAGATGTCTGAGAAGTAACTGGGGCAGGATCCCAGCACTTGTCCCTGTAAATTCTTCTGGGTCTGAGAAAGCCATACTTTTTGTCCTTGTCCTACTTTCTTACCTTACCTATCCTCTGACAGCAAGTATCATCCTTGGTTCACATTACTGAATACTTCTAAAACAATGTAGATGTTAACACCATATTAAAAATAAGTAGCCATTTACTTGCTTTAAATGTTGGCGATTAGGATTCAGGTTAATTCAAACATCATTCCCTTCAAACATCATTCAGATGATTTTAACACATCTAGATGGTTTTTTTTTTCTTGTGTTCTTACCAGTCCTTAAATAAGGTTCTAGCTAATAGTGAAGGCACGCTAGAACTTTCATTAGCTCACTCAACCATTAGAGCAGCAAAAAGATCGCTGTTCAAACTAAAAATTGTAACGCTATCGCTAATAACGCTAAAACTTGGTTATCTGATTGATGAAGACAGTGACTTTGCAGATTGACTGGAATTCTTAAAGTACAAATTGACACATTAAAGTAAGTTTTTAGCCTCAGTTTTTGATTTGTAAAGTTACAACATTCTGCATGAATTAACAAAAGACGGCAAGGTGACGGCAAGAAATGATTGAAATAAAGATTGAGAATAGCAAATCAGTCACCAAATGCACATTATAATTACCACCCCCCACCAAGGTACAGGGAACAATAAATAGGCATTAAAACTCACTAGTAACCTCAGTACAAAGAATTATTGAAATTAAAAATATATCATTTTGCTTTTCCCTGAGGCTCTGGTTTGAGATATTGTGGATACACATTTATCTTCTCGCTAAGACTCACTTGGGTCAAAGCCATTTATATCCACTGACAGATCACAAACCCAGTAAGGAAGGACCACATGTGGTGGCTTTCCTTGTGGTCTATGTCATGTACTGTTTTAATGTGGCTTATTAAATTTCAATAAAGACAAGTTTTTTCTGACAATTCAATAAGGCATAAACTCATCAAGAAGTAAAGGGAGTAAATGGGGGATGCTTGGGAACTGTTCTCTTTCTAAACTATAAACATACCTCTCAGTATTTCCACACTTAAAACTCACTCATTCTGAAGACAGAATTCTACCTCTCTCAATCATGTACACATGACCCAAAGGCTGGAAAAGAAAGGGGGGAAAAAAACAGAACTTAATGGCATTTCAAAGTTTATTGTTAGCTTTATGATAGAACTCAATGAAATCAGAGAAAACAGCAACTGTAGCTATATTTGACATAAATGGACAAATCTTACCTAAAAGCCCCAGCATATGGCCATATATGTGAAATAGATCACTTTGACAGTCCTGAGTGCTTCATGGGTTCTAAATATTTTATGCCTTCCCCATTTGTTAATGCTTCCAGTCAAATACAGATAAAGAGAGAAATACAGCGGGTTGACGTTCTAGAAGTCAGACACATTTAATAGACTATAGATAGAGTAAGCCTGGCTTCTAAACTTAGGCTTGTTTCATTCACTTAGCATCTCAAAAAAGTATTTGTAAACACAATAC
This sequence comes from Phoca vitulina, assembly GCF_004348235.1. Lineage (NCBI taxonomy): Eukaryota > Metazoa > Chordata > Mammalia > Carnivora > Phocidae > Phoca > Phoca vitulina. The sequence continues at coordinate 14,145,964 of NW_022589728.1, read as the reverse complement.
TGTTCAATCCTGGAAAAGTATGCAGACTAGTGGGTCCCGGAACTTACTAAGTCCTCCTTCCAAAGGCCAGTTGTTTTTCACTTAAATGAAGCTGTCTAACCCCAGATAAGAAAAGCATTCGAGATTTCTGGTGTGCTTTAAATATTCAGAGTTCCTTCCAAAGATCACACTGTAGACATTTTCTCATGGTAAACATTTGAGTTAGCAAATAGAAACCCTATAAAAGAAAAAAGATCACATAGTTTGAAAATCCTAAGAACATTTGCTTCCTCAACAGACATTGATAAGACACTGTATGCTCCAACTCGGAACTGTATTCTCCTTGGCAACAGAACCAAAGAGAGAAAGCAAGCTGGAAAGATGCTTTAAATGGAGTTTGAAGATTTTCCATGCATTTTAAAAATCCATACTGTATCATATCCCTTATAACATTAAAAATCAATCTAGACTCTAGTTCAATGGCTCTTCTTCACAAAAAACTCTGAGATTCTTATAACAATCGCTTCCTACATCTTCTGTCATTGACTTGCAGAGTCGCCTCTTCTAGCTCTGCTGTCCTTTTTCTTCGGTTTTTCTGTTTTAAAAATACCCTTAAAAATATCCATGATATTAAAAGAATAAAGTGAACTATACCATGATATGTATTGTACAATTTTAGTTGTATAAAAGGATAGACACGGGCAAATAGAGGACTTCCAATTGTGAGTGGCTTTTTCTTTAATTTTTCTGCATTTTCTTTTTTTTAAGATTTCTTAAAACATTTTTAAGTAATCTCTACACCCAACGTGGGGCTCAAACTCACAACCCCAAGGTCAAGAGCCACATGCTCTACCTACTGAGCCAGGCAGGCACCCCGCTGCCTTCTTTTTTCATTTTCTAAAACTTCTAAAATGTATTGGTATTGTTTTTATAATTCTAAAAGTAAACATTAGTATAGGCTTTTAATCCATCATCCACATATCTGAAATCTGAAAATGAAGTTTTTCATGATTTTAGCACTCCTTCATTCGGCAGCACAACCTAACCTGACCTAGCAAGAAAACTATTTACAGCCTTTATCTAACTTGTGAGAATTCTGGTATATTACTCTGCGGAAATACTAATGTGTTTGATTATGGAGTTCTGTCTCAAGGTTTTACAAAATTTATAGTCTATGTGTCACACTTCTAAAACCTGAAAAGTTCTGAATTCTGAAACACATCTCACCCTAAGCATTTCAGATGAGGAACTGTGGACTTTTAATAAAGTAAAAAAAATTAATAAGATCTTTCACAAAGCCTAAACACTATATATTGAGATGGTCATGATCCAATGCCATTGAGAGCTCAGATATGACCTACTAGACATTTTGTTCCACGATGAAATAGGTTATGGTAAGGAAGATACCAACAATCATTCATTTTTTAGAGTGCTGCTGTAAGTTCTATTTACAATAAGATCCACTAGCTCCTTACCTTTGAAAGTCCTCATAATTTTGAAAATGCTATAATTGGACATTTTCTTATCTGATGCTTCCTTATACGAGATTCACCTAGGGAGGCTGGACAAACAGTACTATTCCTAAGAGCTAATGTTCAGAGAGGTAAAGTCATCAATCCTGCTAATAATCAGCAAAACTCAAGTTAGACAAGCTCTTCTGATTCCTGTGATCATGTGTTTTGTTTTGTTTCTTTCCCAGCATACCACGCTGCCTTAAAATCTTGGACAGAAACTTTTTTTTTTTAAAGTTTGGGCTTCTTAAAGAACTTTTCCCATCCTTCTAAGTAGACACTATGAGGTAGAGCAAACACTATGAGTGCCGAGGTCAAACCAACAACGATCAAGTTCTGCCTCCCCCACTTAAGAGACCCTGACCTTGAATAAGTTATTGAACCTCTCTGAACCAGCTTCTCATCTGCAAAATGGAAATCATTATAGGTAAACTTTACAAAATTCTAGTATATAGGCTGTTGGTGAATACATGATCCCCACTAGCTTTGATTTTCCAAAATAGTATCTGGTAACTCAGGCAAAGACAGTTAAATGATATTTTATTTTAGATGACAATCTGGCTTTGTTTGTTTGTTTTTATACATCAAATTTTAGGGCTGGTTCATCTTTGATAATTTTATATTTATTAAATTGACTTCAAAGACCATCACCAGTTTTGAGAAAAATAATCTCATTTTAGTATATGCACGAATGGCTGGATCATTGCACAACTCAGTCACTTGTTTACAAGTTGAGTTTTAAAAACTGTTCTATTCTCTTCAACTGTCTTTCTCAATAGTCAAATTGTCATCCTATCTGTGTTACATAAATGGCTTTTTGTAGCCTTAAGTTTGATTTAGAAATTGAGAAATTGAGAAATTTTAGAAATTGAGAAAATGTACATATTACATTATATATAACACATATTTTATATATATAAATAAGTAAGCAATATGAAAAAAATATATATAGGGCGCCTGGGTGGCTCAGTTGGTTAAGCAACTGCCTTCAGCTCAGGTCATGATCCTGGAGTCACGGGATCGAGTCCCGCATCGGGCTCCCTGCTCAGCAGGGAGTCTGCTTCTCCCTCTGACCCTCCCCCCTCTCATGCTCTCTCTCTCTCATTCTCTCTCTCAAATAAATAAATAAAATCTTTAAAAAAAAAAAGAAAGAAAAAAATATATATATATGGAGAAAGAGACAGAGAGAGGCAGAGACAGAGAGACAGAGACACACAGAGTGAGTTCACTACATAATTTCCAAAAATGCTTTGAGTGTATGAACAAGTGAGGAAAGCATTTACATACGTATTTTTCCTTTATCAATAAAGCCTCATGAATCCATAGGACAACTTATTTAAAAAGGGATAATTTGGGCTAAGTAAGCAGGAACTCCTGGAGATAAAGACTCAGGAGGAGCAGATCGCTGCCAAGAAACACAGCGCCAAAAACAAGTGGGCAGCCCTTTGGGTGCTAGAGCGCAAGAAGAGGTATGAAAAGCAGCTGGTGGAGATCAAGGGCACACTACAACCATCGAATTTCAGCGAGAGGCCCTGGAGAGCGTCAGGAGTGACACAGAGGTACTCAAGAACATGGACTATTCCGCCAAGGCCACGAAGGCTGCCTATGACAACACAGACATTGATAAAGTTGAAGAGTTAATGCAGGGCATTGCTGACCAGCAGGAACCTGTGGAGGAGATTTCAACAGCTATTTCAAAACCTGGAGGATTTGGAGAAGAGTTGGATGAAGATGACCTCCTGGCAGACTTAGCACTACGACGGAAGGAACTAGACAAGAATGTGCTGCAAATTAGTGGACCTGAAACAGTCCCTCTACCAAATGTTCCCTCTATAACCTTAACATCAAAGCCCACCTGCCTGCACCACGTCCTGCCTGCCCCGCATATACACAGCCGGCACTGGACCAGTTCAATGGATCCAGCCCTGTTCTACAATTCCTTCATGTCATCCTCGTCCTCTTCCTCCTTCTTGGTGGTCTCTTGAATCTCCCTCCAAAGCAGCAGGGCCACATCACTGTTCCCTCTCTGCAGAGAATGGTCTTCACCCAGCCAGACTGGGATGGGAAGGGGGGAGGAGAAGCGAAAAGGGTGGGTGGGATGGGAGGTGCTTGCTGTTTATAATGTGGAATTTCTGTAAAATAAACTGTATTTGCAAATCCAACATTGAGATTCTGGACTACGCTAACTCCACTGCTGAACCTCAAAGGAAGAGGTCTACCGTTTGAAGTTGAAAGGATCTGAAAATGTAGATGTCCTGAAAATGTCCTTTTCAGTCAGTTGACTTGTCGCACATCTCTTTGTAAGACTTGTATGGGACTGGCAGAAAAGTCAGTTTTTGAAAGCCGTATGCTCTTCCTTGTCCTTAGCTGTAATAAAGCATCTGATTTTGCTTTCCTTGAGAGCTGTATCTCTGTCCATCACCTGTGTACTGGCCCCTGTGTTTACCACTCTGCACACCCCTCGCTCATACTCCCCTGGTCTTTTGGAGTTTGTGACACTGATTTGGAAAGGATGATGTTCTCTTGAGAGCAAGTGAGACTGCAGAGTTCAAGTCCAGCTGTACAGTTTTCTAACATAGCTCTAAGGTCCCTGTTGCTATTTGTGATAACAGAGAACTCATTGGAAACATGTGCATTCATTTATATTCAGATGAAATTATGGTTTGCACTGTCTATTAAATATCACAGTTAATTTTCATTAGAAAGGAATAATTTGGAGATCAGGTCAAACAATAACTTGAAGTATTTATAAAATAAAAACTTCTAAGAAAGTTAATAATATTGTGTATGTCCCAATATAAAATAACCATGATATGCAAATATTTACTTGAGTAATACTTGGAAAGTTGCTTAAACTGGTTTCCTAAAAATAAGGTTATTTAGAGATCATCTTGAAATATGAGAGACTTAGCAGAACTTAACTATAGGGTGTCCTTTGTTTTTGTGGAAAAAATTTTATTAAAAAAACTCACCCTAGATGTAAATGTGGCATGTCACAGAGAAAAGATAGTTATATTATCTTATATATAGTAACTATCATATAAAATAAGCAATTTATTAATTATAAGTTTATCCACTTATTAATAGATTCAAAAAAGCAATTCACAATTTTCTATCTTTATCCAATAATGGTTTCTATATGAAATAAAATTTATAAAACTTCATGTCTTAGATTCTGAAATTCAAAATTTTGAGAAATCTAGGTTTTTCCCTTATGTTAACTTACCAAGATTATTTCCTTTCATTAGTAAAAGTAACACCTAATACTTTCCATCCCTCCACCAAACAGTATTAACCCACAGTAATTCTACCAAAGAATTAAAGATGGCTAGATTTAATTATCTTATTTCCATTTGACTTGGAAGACTCATCATATAGATATAATCAGGATTCTCTCCCTATACTCTGGACATTTAAAGGGGGGAAACCAAATTGGCTACCAGGATCAATGGATCACTGGAATGTCTGAATTTCTGCTTCTGATGAATGAAGGAAGAAATCATGAGAGCCAGACATTATTCATTACTTTTAGAAATAATTATTAGACTTTTATTATGTGCGTCAGTTGGCTGTGTCCATGTCAGAGAATGAAAAAAACCAAAAGCACAAGATTATTTTATATTGTGTCCAATTACTCTTTTCTCATGGAGAGTATTTGGGCTGACTATTGACAAAAGTGCTAGCAATGGAAAACAACAGATACCTAGACATATCTGTTTGATGTCAACTCTATTAATAATCACCACTTCCTCAAAAAACAAGGAATTTATAAGTGGTTAACTCAAAGGAAATAGATGAATTAGACTTTATTTCACTAAATAGAATCTTAACGGTTTAACATTACTAACCATACTTCCTAATAGACCTCACTTTCCAATGAGATTAAGTAAAATAATTCCATTTCACATTTATCAGCCACTGGTAATAGAAACTAAAGATTCTATTCAACTACCTCTCAAAAGATGAGAGGACTACATGGCCTGGTTTGCTTGAGACAGTCCTGATTAATGCCTATTTTCTCCGGGTAATATTAATCATACTATTTTCTGTTGTCATCCTGGTTTGAATGATAAATTATACAGTCATCTTAACTATAAGATACTCACTAACTGATACTCACAAAATACTTCAAAAATCTCACCAGGAATGGCACCCTAGTAACACAAAGCATTATTTTCATGTCTTGTCAATTTGCACTGATGCCAAAAGATATATTTTTTAGATATCCAAATCATATGCATAAAAAGAAAACCTTTCACACCAATGTTTATAGTAGCATTACTAACAATAGCCAAAAGGTAGAAACAACCCAAATCAACAGATGAATGGATAAACAAAATGCATATATATATATACACACACAATGGAATATTATTTGGCCTTAAAAAGGAAGAAAATTCTGCCACATGAGACAACATGGATGGACCTTAAAGACATTAGGCTAAGTGAATAAACCAGATTACCTAGAAGAATCAAATTCACAAGTATCGATAGTAGAGTAGAGGTTACTAGGAGCTAGGGAGAGGGGGTAATAGAGAGTTACTGTTTACAGGGTACAGAGCTTCAATTTGGGATGATGAAAAACTTCTGGAAGTTGATAGTGGTTGAACAATAACGTGAATGTATTTAATGCCACTGAAGTGTATATTTAAAAATGCCTAAAATGGTAAATTTTATATTAGGTACATTTTACCACAATTAAAAAAAAAGGTATGTATTAAATGTAGGTGAAGGGGATTAAAAGGTACAAACTTCCAGTTATAAAATAAATAAGTACACCATGGGGAATGCAGTCAGTAATATAGTAATAATTTTGTATGGTGACAGATGGTAACTAGATTTATCATGGGGATCATTTTGTAATGTCTAAAAATATCAAATCACTATCATGTACACCTGAAACCAACAGAATACTGTATGTCAATTATACTTCAATTTAAAAAAAGAAAAACTAAAGAAAATAATACAAGTTTTATTAATTAATTTCGACATATGTTTTAATAATTTATTATTTTTATGGAAAACCAGTAAAAGCTAGCCATGTGTCCAGATCTTGATGTCACACAAGGCGTTTTGACAACACTAGCTGCATCTCAAGTGCCACAATCATATGCCTAAGATCTCTTCTTTATGCTATTATTAAGAAAGACTCTACGACCATTTTACAGAAACTTTTGTCAGCTGACTCAGCAACTATCAAAAGCATTTTGTTAGTTTCACTTAAACTTCTTTGACTTAAGGTCAAATCTTAAAATCAGCAACCATAACGAACACATATGAGCATTTTAACTCAGACCAGAACAGAAAACCCTTTCAGGATACTTAGTTGTCACCGCCTGTAAGTTACCAATTGCTATTGTAACACCTCATCACCTTCTTGCCACTCTGAATTGCTGTCACAACATTTCCTTTACTCATCTCTTTAAAGGTACGTTGTAATCTATGGTTTTCAGTTTCTTGCTTATCAAGCATAACTATCTATAGGCCTGAAATACTCTGGAGTCTATAATTTTCCTCTATTGTAGTCTCTTACCATTAGACTCAGAAGAAATAGCTAACTCGCCAGACCCCACACTTCAATATGAATGGTTGTTTCAGTTCCCATTTTGAGGGTAGATTTTTACTGGGGTAAGGGGAAACCATATGGAAGACTAGAGAAAGGACTGCAGAGGCCAAAGGCTGGGAAGGCCAGTATAAAATAGGACTGCCACTATCCTTAGCCTCTATTCTTAATCTGCCTCCTCTGTTTCATTCCTTGATTTCTTGGTACCTCCCCAACTTCTACGGCCTCTTCTCAGCTCTGTGTAATTGTATAATAGAACAAGTAAAGCAACAATAGGAGAATGCACTCAAGAATCAGATGCTCCAAGTCCAAATCTCAGCCCTAGCATTTACTATGTGGCCTTGGACAACTTCTTTAACCTCTCTGGGGCTCCATTTTGTTTGTTTATAAAAAAGGTGGATATAATAACATCATTTACTTCTGAGGGCATATGTAAAATGCTTAAAGTAATGCTTGGCATATTGCTAGAAATCAAATATTATTAACTCTATTTCCTTTATCACTTGATAATTCCATACCCAGTCTTCATGAAAGATAACAACTCAAGCTCCAAATATTCCAAATAACTCAATCATTAGGTATAAGCCCTGAGTAACCCTCTTTCTTATTCCCTTTATTATATATTTACAGTTATTGAGAAGAATATATCTACTTTATCCCTCCGAATATATTATAGTGGTTAATAATACAGTATAAGGGTGTTAGTAGAGTCAGAATGCGAGTGTTCTTTTTCTTTTTTTAAGATTTTATTTATTTATCTGACAGAGAGAGACACAGCGAGAGAGGGAACACAAGCAGGGGGAGTGGGAGAAGGAGAAGAAAGCTTCCCGCGGAGCAGGGAGCCCGATGGGGGGTTCCATCCCAGGACCCTGGGATCATGACCTGAGCGGAAGGCAGACTGAGCCACCCAGGCGCCCCTGAATGCGAGTGTTCTAATCCTTGTTTCATTACTCATTTAGTTGCATGAATGTGAACAAGCTATTCAATCTTTTGATGCAGAGTTTCCTAATGGGTAGAATAGGAATACTTTTAATATTTATCTTGTAGCTTTGCTGTGTGTATTAAAAACATTATCCCAATACCTATCAAATAGTGCCTGATGTAAAAAAATATCTCTGTAAACTGCAAACATGAATAAGTAAGAAAACCTTCATAAGAGGAAACAGAAATAGTAGAGGAGAGACAAAATAATTTTTAATAAGCATAAAAAGTATCCTCAAAGATATAAGTGAGGATAATAAAAAGAAGAGGTAAAAATAAATAGTTTAAAGGAGGAACTAACTGGAGAGAACAGGTGTGAAAATATAATAGTCAAAATAAAGACCTAACTTGATAAGTTGGATGGCAAAGGAACACAGCTGAAAATGGTCAGGTGATGGAATTACAGTAGAAAGCATCAGGAGGTCAAAGAGATGGAAAGAAAAGAAGGGCTATGGAGGAGAAAATACGTATGTCTACACTATAAAAAATAGTTGGAAAATAAGAAAAAATAATGGAGGGGAGACAATATATTTAAACATATTTAATATTTAAATATATTTAATTAATAATCAGCAATTTTCCAAAATTAAAGAAAGATATAAAACCTCAAAATGGCTCACAGAATGACAGATTAGATAAGAAAATAATCCAAACAAGTCATATTATAATAAATTTAAAGAATACCACAGACGAAGAGAAAATTCTAAAAGCTTCCAGGGAGAACACTACCAACAAAAAGAAAAAATAACTCAAATTGACATTGTACTACAGAATAGCAATAATGTAGACAAGAAATATACAAATTATATTTAAAGCACTGAAGAAAACTTGAGCCTAAAATTTACAGGGTTAAAATTAGTCATTCTCAAGTATACTACATCTGAGAATTTCTTCCACAGCAAAATACTCTTTAAAGCATTCTCAAGAAGGTAAACCAACAAGAAGAGAAATAAATTCAAAAAGGTACTAGAAAATATGGAAAATAAGGATGAATGAGTAAATAAAGTTTACCATGGTCTAAATAAAAATTCGCTCCATCTACCAAAGAAAAAAATTATATCCATAAATACCCAAAAACAATTTATTTAAACTATATTATCCAATACAGGAGCCATTGGCCTCATTCGGATATTTAAATTAAATTAAATTAAAAATTCAATCCCTCCCCCAGTCATAGTCGCCATACTTTGAGTGTTCAACAGACATGTGGCTAGTGGCTACTGTATGGGGCAGCACAGTTATAGAATGTTTCCATCATCACAGAAAGTTCTGTTGTACAGTGCTGTTGTAGATGATATGCAACATGGGGATTAAGGGTGATAGTTGGGAAAAGAGGGTCAATAGAGGAAAGACAGTGTCTCGGGATACATATCTCTTCCAGAGGGAAGATGTACATAATGATATATGCAAGATACTGGTATGGTAAAAGAACCATAAATACATTACATTAGGTCTAATTAACAAAAAGGTAAAAAGCAAATACATAATTTCTACAACTAAGAAACTCCACCACTTCAAAGAAAGAAAAATTATTTTGTATGTAATAGAAAAATCTGATATAATAGAAATAAATTATAACATAACTAAAATTAACATAAATATAAATGGATAAAACTGTTTAATAGTGACTCTCTGGGGACACCTGGGTGGCTCAGTCAGTTGGGCATCTGCCTTTTCCTCAGGTCATGATCCCAGGGTCCTGGGATCGAGCCTGCATTGGGCTCCCTGCTCCGTGGGGAGCCTGCTTCTCCCTCTCCCTCTCCCCCTCCCCCTGCTTGTTCTCTCTCTCTGTGTCAAATAAATAAAGTCTTTAAAAAAAATAGTGACTCTTTGATAGGATGCTTAAAAAATTGATTTAACAATATTACCTGTAAGAGTTACACATTAGTGACAAAAAGATGCAGAAAGAATTAAAAATAAAGGGAGGAGAGACGGAAAATGATAAAGTAAGAAAATAGTATGAACTAATTGACAATTGTAGTGGTAATTAAAATAACTAACAAAATGGAGTTTAAGACAAAAAGTAAATCAAAAGCCACAATGAAAGACTATATTACCAGAAAAAATCATAGGTGAAAAGGTCCTAATATCATAAATATGTATACATTTGTCGATATTGACACAAAACTGCATCAATTATCACATCTATAGGAAAAATAAATTAATGAACAACTGTGATTGAGATTCTGAGGACAACTCTTTCAGAAACTGATAAAGATAAAAGAATAAGAAAACGTCTAGAACTCTTGAATAAGATGACTCATAAGCTTAAATTAACAGATACATACATAATTTTATACCAAGCAGAATAAACATTTTAAGTATGTATGGAACACACACAAAAGTCAATGGTGAAATTACTCTCAAAGGAAACCTCAGTAAACTTCAAAGAATTGATATCATACGTATTATATTCACTAGTCATAGGAATTAGAAATAAATAAAAAAATAACTAAAAACTGTATATATCTGTAACTAAGACTTATGACTAAGTAAATGAGCTAAAATGGTATTAGCATGGGAAATTAGAAAGAGTTTAAAGCTAAATGACAAAAAAACTACACATCGACAAATGTGGGACACATTTGCCCCTAACAAGGGGCACAGAAAAATTGCAGTTTTAAATGGATTTATCGGAAAACAAAAGGAAATGAAAACACATGAGATAAGAAACAAGAAGAGGAAAAGACAATAAAGCCAAAGAAATAAAAAGAAAATAAAATTAAAGTCAGCAATCAGTGACATAACCAAGAAACACTAACAATTCAAAGAGATGAACAAACAAAACTGATTTTTTGAAAATACTAAGTTAGACAAATTTCTGTTACTACTTTTTTTCAAATGTAGATGGGAGGTGAAAAGATCTAGGTAAACAAATTAAGAAAAGAAATACTTCCAGATATAAGAGCTTAAAATAATATGACCTTCATCCATATGCCAATAACTATAAAAATCTTTTTTAAAAGATACATTTCTAGGAAAATACCAAATGCCAAAACTGGTAACATTGGTGTCTAATGAATATGACAATGACTATTGAAAAATTGAAATATGAATTAAACATTTTCTTTCCACCAAATAGATCCAAGGCTCAGACAATTTTACAAAGAATTCTACTGAACTTTCAGGGGACAAATAATACAAACTGGATAATGAAGAAAAAAAGAATTTGTATGGACATTTCTCAAGTGTGAACGAAAATCCAAATTAAATAAATTAGCTCCTCTACATCAATTTAACAAAAATAACATATTATGTACAAGTAGGATTTAATTTAGGGATACAAGCATGTTTTACTGTCAGAATATCTATCAATTCAATTCATCAAACTAATGAATTAATGGGAAAAATATAGGATTTTCTTAGATAAAAGGCATTTGATGAAATTCAGTATCAAAATAAAATTCTGAGAAAAGTAAAATTAAAGGGAAATTCCTTAACTTGATAAAGGCAGTGCACCAAAAACCAACACAAACATAATGGACCACCTTTGGTACATTTTTCCCCCTGTTTTATTGACATAACATTGATAGAAAGTACTATATAAGTTTACAGTGTACAGCATAATGACTTGACTTTACATATATCATGAAACAATTACCACGAGTTTAGTTACCATCCATCATCTCATATACAAAAAAAAAAAAAAAAGAAAAAAAACAAGAAAGAAAGAAAGAGAGAAATTGTTTTCTTATGATGGAAACTCTTAAGATTCACTCTCCTAACAATGTTCATAAATATACAGCAGTGGTGCATATTTTTTAAAAGAGGAAATGAGGCAAAGATGTTCCTTATCAATTTTATTTTATTTTATTTTACTTTATGTTATTTGTTTCTACATAGTACTGAAGGTCCTAAAACGTGAAATAAGATAAAAAAGAAAGGTATAAGGACTGGAAAAAAAAGAGATAAAATAGTCATTATTGACCAATATATGTTCTTTTACAAGGAAAATCCAATAGAATTAACAGATAAGTTCTTAAAAATAATGAGACAGTTCTGGAAAGTTGTTGGATATGAGATCAACTTTAAAAAATCCTTCTACACCAGGAATAACCATATAGAAAATAAAATAGAAAGCAAGATACTATTCAAACTAGCAAAAGGACAAAATATCTAGGAATTACTGCAATTGTAGTATAATGAATGCATAAGACATTATAGAGAAAATTTTTTATTTTAAAACTTTACTTATTAACCCTACTGAAAGATATAAAAGACCCAAATAAATGGAGAGTTATACTCTGTTCACTAATAGGCAACATTGTAAACATATTAACTTTTTTTTTTTTTTAAAGATTTTATTTATTTGAGAGAGAGAGTGAGCAGGAGCAGGGGAGGAGTAGAGGGAAAGGGAGAAGCAGACTCCCTGCTGAGCAGGGAGCCTGATGTGGGGCTCATGCTGGGACTCCAGGACCATGACCTGAGCTAAAGGCAGAGACTTAATGGACTGAGCCACCCAGGTACCCCGTAAATATATTAACTCTCATTAAACACATTTATAATGAGGACTTGGGGGAAGTGACTTATCTAATGAGATAGGAACACATACTAAGAAGAAGCAAAATACACACAAAACAAAATACCACAGCTATAGTGAGTAAAAATAGTAGGGAGCTCAATTCTTCATTATCAGTTAGATTGCGTGCTACTTTAAATAAAAAGCATCACCCTTTGCTTGAACCAGTGAGACCTGTAAACTATAGATTATCTGTATTTAAAACTGTAGATACAATGACAAAAGGTAAAAACAAAATAGAAACAGAACAGAAAACAGATAAACCAAACTTAGTGTGTTGACTAATTATCACCAGATCCAGATGAAGCCTTCAGAATGGAAGAGCACAAGAGGACGTATTTCAGCATTAAGGATGATTTAGAGAGCAAAATGTGCGAAAGTCATGGAAGCTCTGAAATAAGTCAGGATATTCGAAACTGAAGTTTTGGGCAAACATTTATTGCCTCACACTTAATACACTCTTGCAATAGCCACAAAACTGATCTGCCTGCCTGTGGCACCCCCCGGCCAGATTAATCTTTCTGGAACACTGCATGTCAAGAGAGTAAAAAAAGTCTGAGGGTGAAGATATGTCATTGCCATCTTTATTGCACAGTCCTTAGCTCTCTCTTGATGAAAAAAAGAAAGGAGAGACAGTGTAGCCATGAGAAATTTACTGAAGAGCCAGGGAGCAAGCATGAACGTGTACACAGGCGGCAAGGTAACCAGCCGGGAGAAAAATGAAACTAGCCAGTATGAAGATGAAGGAGACCTAAGGGCAATGAAAGGAGATGGGAAAGGACTGAATGAAAAGCGGAGTTAGACTATGGCTCAGGACAGCAGGAGGGACCCTTATTTTCTAAGACTGTGCAGAAGTGACACACTTGTCAATATATTGGCTAAACGGATTCCTACCGCATCCACTGAAAAATGATGCCTTGTCAGCTGCACATTTTCTCTGAATCTTGACCAGCTTTTCATCCCCAGTGGAGGTTGAACAAGGATCCTTTGATTGACATTAATTTCTGAACAAGACCAAAGAAGTCATAAAATTAACACCTGAAGGACACCTTTAGTTTGGGTTGGATTCTGTCCTTGGTATTTATCTTCTGGGTCCTTTCAGTGTTCAGTATGGAAGGTAACTAAGAAGACTGACAAATCAATATTACAGATAATGATGTTTTCCTAATTCAAGAACTGCCCTGACCTTGGAATGGCCGAAAGGAGTAAACAAAATGCACATTTTAGAAAAGGCAGAGCACCGAATCCCAGCTACAAAGAGAAAGGCAGAATTCGCTGAAAAAGTGGGTCTGGAACATCTTTCTATCAAAATCATCATCCAAATGTAAGCAAAAAAGCCTTTCCCCCCTATTAATAATACCTGCTTCCCAACAGAGTGAGTAAAATAACAAAAACAACAATAAACCCGGATTGGAACAATAGTTCATTCAAAGCAGCAAAGTAAAATGCTTCCCCAACATAAGCACATGCTCATAACTTGGCAGCAAACAAATAAACAAAAACGCTTCTCTGTAGACTGCACCTCATGTTTGGTGGCAATGGTTGTTCAATGCAAATGAACAGAGGAAACTGTGAAAAGAGAACATCTTTGATAACATCTGCCTGCAAATGTTCCGAACACTCAGCATTTGAATCCATGTGGCTAAGTACAAATGTTAATGAGTCTGCATCAGATTGCATGGAGTACGAAGACTGCCAAGTCTGACACCCAGAGTAACTCGAGGGGGAACAATCTGTGTGCTGGATACATTTTTTTTTTTTTTAATTCAGGATGAATGCTGAAGTGCGGAGACACTTGAAGGAAATCTAGTCGTTAGCCAAAATGATGCTGGTATTTTTAATTTGCTTTCTTGCTTCCAGGCTCAAATACCTGCTCAGTTTGATCTTTTTAAGAAGTGAAAGCATGGGCTAGCCGGGATCAAAATTATACTAATGGAGAAGCTGGAGCTGCATTGTAATTGTCCTACCAGCCTCCTAACATGGGATGCCTCCCTTGCAAATTGTGATTTGCAAGTTGTGCTTCACAGAGCCTTCTTGGAAGTTGTGGGAAGCGTCCACATGTCATAACCCACAGGACGTGGGTGCTAACCCCGGTGCATCCCCACCCCACCCCCACTGCGCAAATGTGGACTATAGCCAGAGCCATCATTTACTTCTCACATCAGATATATCACTCTCCCCTGCTTAAAATCTTGCAAGAGCTACCTAGCGACCCTTGAATAAAGCCCAACATCCTTAATTAACTTGGCCTGGAAGGTCCTGCGTGACTGGCTTGCCTCCCTCTTAACCCTACTTTGTGCCACACCACTGATTGCTTCTATGCTTCGCCTACACTGGCCTTTTTCCCTCCCCAACACCAGCATCGCTCTGACACCCGAGGATCAGCAACTCTGGGGATATTGGCACTGCTAAGCACAGAGTGGCATTTTCATGGTGGCTGCTCCTGACACTGGCCTCAAGGGAATCTTTGAGAAGGGGAACTTGAGGAGAGAGACAATATGGTAGGGGACCCAAGGTGATTCTGGGTCACAGACTGGTCTGCGAGCTAAGAGACTCACCGGTGCACCCATAAGCCACAAAAAGGGGGAAGTGGGGCGCACAGCAACTGCAACTGGGTGTAAATGTAAATGTCACTCTATTTGTGAACACAACTTGCATCTCATTTGAGCGCACTGATTCCCCACACAAAGGACAGCTAAAGAAAGAAGGAACAAAAATTAATTGTATTATTTTCCTCCAGATAAGGATGGGACCATGACCTGTGGAAAGAAATACAAGGAAAACATGAAACTTGTCAAAAGAAGCACAGAAAAAGGGGCTCGAAGGAAGGGTGGGAAGCAGGAGGCAGTGATAACTATACTCTGTCTACCATGTCCCTGCTCATGGGATCCACAGGACCTTTTCAAATGAGGGAGCATTATAAAATTATAAAAATAATTAATATGTTCATTACAGAAAATTTGGAGCATTGGAAACATAGGAAGATAAAAAAGTATCACCCAAGATCCGTGCACAGAAGAACAAGTCATGTTAAACCTCTGCTGTATTTTCTTCCAGCCTTTTTTGACATATGTAGTTTTTACAATTATGTTTAGGCTTTTACAAAGTTGAAAATTTACCCCTTTCGTAGCACTTGCCCAAGCCATCATAAATTCTCCTTAATCTTAAATTTAAATGCCTATATTAATTCCATCAGGAAGATGGACCATCATATTTTTATCTAAGCTTCCTATTTGGATATTAAAGACCTTTCCAGTTTTGCACGTACATAAATATTCACTGTGGCAATTACTTTTGCCATGAGACATTTCTAAGTTCACAGTTTCTTTCTTTTTTTTTTAATTTTATTTATTTGACAGAGAGAGACACAGCGAGAGAGGGAACACAAGCAGAGGGAGGGGGAGAGGGAGAAGCAGGCTTCCGGCAGAGCAGGGAGCCTGATGCGGGGCTCGATCCCAGGACCCTGGGATCATGACCTGAGCCGAAGGCAGACGCTTAACGACTGAGCCACCCAGGTGCCGCAAGTTCACAGTTTCTAAGCATGGCTGAGGACTTCTTCCCAAATGTCTTTACTGCTCTCAGTGGCTTCCATAACTTAAGAGTTTCACAGACTCTTCCTTGCACAGGAAAAAAGGAGTTCTTACCCCGTAGCCTCTATAAGTCATTTTAAGTCATTGCTAGAAGTGACAGAAAAACACTTCCTAGTCATCAGTCAACACTTCAGGATGCCCACATTCACATGTAAAATGGAGACTGTGTATAAATAAAATATTTCAATATTCTGCTATCTCTGTGTATCTTTTAAGCCTGTGAGAGTTTATTTTGCAGAGCAAATTTAATTTTTCTTCCCTTAACTAAGAGGATTAGAGTTCTGTTTCTACTCAGGAGACATTTTATGATGATTCTTTAAGGAAAATTGTACTTATTTTCTTGTTCCAGTGGTTATTCTGGGTGATACTATAGGTCATTAATGGCCTCATGGTTTTTCATATGCTTTCAGCCCCTATATGCTGAAAGAAAGCTATTCTACTCCTGCCCATACTAATAATCTTGCAAATTTCACATCCCATAATAGCAATTTGTAATCATACATCTCTCCTTTCTAACTCATTTACCTCTATTTTAACCTCATGAAATGAAAATTAAAATGATTAGGAAAACAGTATATTGAAGAATCTAAAACAATCTTTCATTTACTTTGGCACATGTTATTTAGATTGAAATGTAATTACTAATTCATTTTAATATGCACCACCCCTTTTGGTGTATTTCACACATCAAAATTACGTTGTTTTTTTTTTTTTTTTTTTTTTTGCAGGGATCTTAATTCCTTAATTCTGTCTGTGCAAAGCCTGCTACATTTGAGAAGCATGATTAAACGCAAACTGCCAAGGCAAATGGCATCTGTTCAGTAGCCTGTGCCATCACCATTCAGTCTACAAGGTAGATTTCTGATTCTGTATTATTTCTATGGAAAGCTTTTTGACATTTGTATCATTGTTATTTAGGAAATTGATCAACATGTGATAACTTCTAATTAAGCGAACAAAACTAGGATATCTGAAGAAGTGTCTCCAATTTCTATGTGTTAATATAACTGCATGATTGTGCATTTAACAGCTAATAACAAAAACGATGAGGATTGGAATCTATCAATAGTTAAGTAGAATTTCTACATTCATTAAGCTGGTGCTCACAGCTGTTTTATAACCACTTAATCTGACAAGAAAGAATGTAATGGCTTTATTCTGCCTCATTCAAAATATCCATATTAAATACTACTTAAATAAATAAAAGATGTCTGCACAGTTTAGACTCTTCTCAGGAAATACCTTTAATGTACAATTCTTAGCTCTGAATTCAACTCCACTCAGGAACAGGAGAAACTTCACCTGACTGCCTTAATTAGAATACAGCTAGTAAGACCCAAGGTAAAATATGAGTGAAAAGAGACTTTAACAGAACTCTTTTTGACACTTTACAATCTTCATTTATTAGTGAGGATGGGGAGATACTGACTCTTTCATAAACCCTCTGGTGGACTGTGAGATACATAATATCCGAAGGGCAATTTAACAATCTGTTACATTATAGTTTTTAT
This sequence comes from Phoca vitulina, assembly GCF_004348235.1. Classification (NCBI taxonomy): domain Eukaryota; kingdom Metazoa; phylum Chordata; class Mammalia; order Carnivora; family Phocidae; genus Phoca; species Phoca vitulina. Next base: position 14,128,310 of record NW_022589728.1, on the reverse strand, counting down.
ATGTTCATATACATTGACCCAACAATTCCCCTTTGGGAATTTATTTTGACAGAAAACAAGAAAATCGAAGGCAAGTGAAAAGATTTACATCTAAGAATATTTATTTCAGCATATCTTTATGAGATTAAAACACTGGGAATAAAAGAGAGGATTATATGTTAAAGAATTACAGTATGTTCATACAAAGGCATACTGTGTACAATATTTAATGACTAGGGAAAGTACTGTCATTACATTTTTTAAAAAACATTTTATTTATTTACTTATTTATTTACTTATTTATTTATATATATATAGAGAGAGAAAGTGAGTGCGAGTGGGGAGGGGTAGAGGGAAAGGGAGAAAGAGAATCTCAAGCAGGCTCCCACTCAGCGCAGAGCCAGGCTGGGGCTTGATCTCATGACCCTGAGATCATGACCTGAGAGGAAATCAAGAGTTGGACACTTAACTGAGCCTGAGCCACCCAGGCACCCCCTGTCATTACATTTTGAATGAAAAAGGATTACAAAACAGTTTTTGTAGTATGACATGAAGTTTTAAAATCTTATACTTGTTTAGATGTACATCTTAGAAAAAAATTCCTAAAATGATGAACATCAAAATATCATTATTTATCACAAGAGAGGTCGTTTTTATATTTTAAACATTTTTTAAATATTTTCTACATTTCTAATGAACATATATTATTTTGTAATCTTTAATAACAATACCTATTAATTTCTAATAAGTTTAAGGTGGTGAAAAGAGGTGAACTTTATATTTGGGCCACTTATACATACTTATATACATGGACACAACTAATTAAAAATTAGCATAATTATTCTTAGCAACAACTCCTTTTCAGTGGGAGTTTGTAAGGATTAAAATTACTTCTTTTACTTTATACTCCTACTTAAGTTGGCTATTTTTATTTTATATGTGATCCATTTGCCCAGCAATCCAATCCCCATGCCCCTCACATGGTAACTCTGTCAGCATGTGGATTTGGTGAGGGTACACATAAAGGAAGCTGTGTTGGGAGAGATTTTATTGTGTCTACAACCTTCAGTTGTCAGAATCTGATGTTGCTGTGAATCACGAACTGGTTATTAGGCCCCCAGGAGGAATTGCCTTTAACCACCTAAAATCCTAGCCCTGAGGTCCAATAAAGTCTTCACACTTCCAGTAGCCAAAGGTAGGCCACAAAAAACCCGAGCAAACCCTAGGGTAGAATTTCAGAGCCTGAACTGTCTTACCTCAGCAGCTAGAAGTGTTAGTGATGACTGGAAATTTGTCAATTTATCAAAAATCCCCACTTTATTTTCATCCTCTTTTCCTCTCCTCCCCTCTTCCTCCCTGTCCCCATACTTCATCTTTCCACTCCCTTGCTCAGAGCTCAGTGTCTTCCAGCCCTCTCCTGGCTAATGTCTGCTATTGGGAAAGGGAGCCTATCATGATATGAAAGAATGATTGATGTATCTCAAAGCTCCTTCAGTGTTAACAGAGGTTCTGTGAAAAATCAGGGAAGAGAGAGGTGTTCAAGGTCAGCTTGTTTATTTTTTAACCACAGGATTTCTAAGCTCCTTAATACACATGGGTATAGTCGATTTTCAAGAGAGGTCTACAGACTGAATGCTTTCCAAGTTTAATCATCATGAAACCCTTTTCATCACAAAACATATCCAGAACTCATGCTTTTCAAAAGACATTTTAAAAAATCTTTGCCCAAATCCAGTGGTATTTCCTTTTAGGTAGAGTTTGAAGCCTTTATAGAAAGAAATGGCTTGATTGTGATGTAATTTCTTTCATTACCTATATCAGGTATAGGAGCAGAGAGTTGGGGGAAAAGAAGTGGCCCTTCCTTAGCCTCAAATTAGACATCCCTGTGTCTTTATCTTAACGTAGCCCTGGTTCTGATAAAGCAGAACACCCCTGCTGCCCAGCAGGACCTATGCAGGGCTGAAAAGCATGTAGCCATACTCCTGGTTACCTCCTGTGTCACTGCTCCCAGGAACTGTCCCCTGATTGCTCCCAATAGGAGTAAAGCCCCCATCTTTTGAACTCTCATCCCACATTTTGCCCATCACTCTTCCTTGTTTCATTGTGCTTGCTCTCTCTCTCTCCCTCCCGCCCCCCCCTCCAAGAGTAGAGCTCTTCTTCTATAATGTCAATACAAATCTCAATCAGAGCACTTATCCCAGGCTGTGACTGTGTATTTTCTGTTTATTTCCTTCACTATCTCTTGTCCTATTCACCTTGGTGTGCTCAACAGGAAGCTCACACAGACTATAAGCTCCATGAGGATGGAGAGTGCACCTGTCTTGCTTGTACCTGTATCACCAGGACTCAGCAAAGACTCTGCCACTTGGTGAGTGCTCAATAAAAATATGCTGGACGAATGGACTGTAGGCTGGAAATCAAATGCACAAAAGGCTGACAAGATCTGAAAGGTCAGATTCCATGCCTTTGCTTGACTTTCATATTCATTAAAGACTTAGTTTCAAAAACCACAGAAGGGAGAAGCTATAGATACTTCAGCCAAGGAAATTTCCAACTCCTTTTAGTCCACTTAATTCAATTAATTAAACTGAATGTCAATGAAATCTAAATAACCCCCAAATTTGGGACTTGGTTAAAGAAAAGATCTCCATCAACTTATAAAGAAAAAGTGTAATAGATATCTAAATTCCCATTTCTGAGAGCTTTTAAGAATGGATTCATTGGACATAGGGCTTAAGAAATCACTATAAAATGCAAATAAAGTTACCAAATCTGTGAAGACAGTATTTGCTATAATTTTGCAAATTATAATTCATAAGAGATGAATATGCAAGACTGTATTTTTATTTTACTAATATCTGTAAATACTCTGTCATTTGCATTTTAAGCCTTTATTTTTTAAGGCAGCAAAGTTGAGAGGAAGGTACAGAGGGGCTGTCCCCACACATGCATAGCCACCCCCATTAGCAATATACCCTACCAGACTGGTGAACATATTGTTTTTTTCCTCTGTCTTTTTTAAAAAAAGATTTCATTTATTTATTTGAGAGAGAGCGAGAGAGAGAGAATGAACAGTGGGGAGGGACAGAGGGAGAGAGAGAGAGAGAGAAGCAGACTCCCTGCTGAGCAGGAAGCCTGATATGGGGCTTGATCGGAGGACCTGGAGATCATGACCTGAGCCAAAGTCAGCCGCTTTAACTGACTGAGTCACCCAGGCCCCCTGTTTTTGTTTTTTTTTTTTTCTTCTTTCTTAACCAAATTCTATGAGTTGATCATTCTGGTTCCTCACCTCCTACCAAGAGACTGTCAATAACCTGAATTAGTAAACTGAATATTTTAGAAGAAACTGATGCTTCTGCTCAGAGATGGCCCACAAATTTGTGATTTGAAATTTAGCAGGAAATGCCCTATAATGACACTACATTTTCAGCTGTATTGAACTGAAATCATTAAAATTTTATTTGAATAAAGAAATGTCAGGGGCACCTGGCTGGCCTAGTTGGTAGAGCACGCAACTCTTGATCTTAGGGTTGTTAGTTCAAGCCCCACATTGGGACAACAGCTTACTTTAAGAAGGAGGGAAGGAAGGAAGGAAGGGAAGAAAGGAGGAAGGGAGGAAAGGAGGAAGGGAGGGAGGGAGGGACCGGGGGAATTAAAAAAAGAAAGAAATGCCAAGATAGTTAAATTACTTTTAAAGGGCCACGACATTTATTAAACTTTCACAAATATAAAACGCTTTGTCAAAGTAATTAATGAAGGATGACTCCATTTGGCATTGAGAGGGCAACAAACTACTCTGAGTGGTTAGTGAGCTGTCATATGCTTGGAATAAGACAGATTCATTTCCCTGGTTCTGAATGGACCAAGTCGCTGGAAGAGACACCAGTGCTCAGGTGTAATGGACAATGCTGAGTGCTGATCAAATATTAAAAATTGTTTTGGGATCAAGAGGACTGGGGTAGTATAAAATTCTTGGCCATCATCTAAATGACAAGTCAGATTCCAAGGGACAAAACAACCTCTAGTTCTTTGACTCATTACTGCATGCTCAGGTTGAGAGACAAGCAAATGTTTGGAGCAAATATTAAACCTATATTCAAAATTCATTTCACATGGTACAGGCTAAAGGGCTTAAACCAGGATGCATTCTCTGTTAGATAATGCATTATGCTTCAGATAGGCAATTTCCCTTGACAGGGCCCTTAAGAAAGATCAAAGACAGCATGGAAAAATATAATATGCAATATTATGACAGACATCAAATATCGTGCTAATTCTGTCACAGATTAATTTTATGCATGAGCCCTTAAGTCACATCAATATCACAGAGGGTTTTTCTGGGTCACAAATCTAGACCATTTTACAGTCTTCTCTTCTAACATAGAAGTAGTTCATTAAAATGATTGTCTATTTGTAAGGAAATAATTTCCCTATCTCTCAAAGTTCCTCCAAGTGATAAAAGAGCACTTAGGCTAAGTTTTTCCTTGACTGGAAAGGCAATACTCAGCTAGGAAATTAAATAAAACCACTTCTGCATGGATTTTTCATCTCTGATGATTTCAGACTTGTGAAGAGCCATCATAATGAGCCCATTTTCCCTTAGTATTTTTACAACATCAGAGACTTTCTTTGTGCATGTCTAGGGATTATTTTGAGTGTTTTGGCTATCTTTTAAGGACGAGCAAATTGAGGAGACTATAAAAGTGAAATGATCAAATTAGAAGCTCTTGGAGGTTAAACCCCTGTAGTCAACTGTTTGGTTCTCGATTCCTGTTACTTATTTTATTTCTTTTGCTACAAATGATTTTCTCTCACATACTTAAATATCTAAAAGGTTATGACATGGAATAACTATATGTCAGTTACAGTTTAATTGGGTGGATATAGTTCTTAGAGCAAGTTAATTAACTTTTTATATGCCTTTCTTTTGGTTGTTCTTAGAGCATCTCAAGCAGATAATTAAGCATTCTCATGGCACTTTTACAGTCCTTGTTACCATCGATTCCTAACAAGACTTAGCAGAAAATAAATCACCTTTTTTTTAAAGGTTACCTGAAAACATTTAAAAAATCCTTTGTTATTTTAGAATACAAGAAAATCAATTACTACAGCAATAATGCTTTTCAGATACAAGCCTTGGGTGAGAACAAACACAAAGATACTATTTGTTTCATTTTGTGATAGTTTAATCTAATTGTTAAAAGATAGCTAAAATTATTATTGTTTCCCACATTCACCTCTCTGAATTCACAATTACAAATACAATATTGGCTTATTGTGGGTCATTTATCTTAGTCAATTTAACATAAATCAGCTCAACCAGAGCTCTGGGCAAATAAAAGAATAAGGTTGACAAAGAAAATGCTATTAATATGTTTATTTTGAGTGCAAGCTATAGTTAACTTAAAAAGTGGACATACAAGTGAAAAACCCATCAGGTGCATGTTAGTTCTTTATGCTCTTTGTTAAATACATTTAGAGAATTAGTTTTCATGTTTTCAGAACACCCACTTTCAAAGAATACAGCCTGATTAGTGGTTAGAATTAAAGTAACCCAACCAGGAACCACAGGAATCTCTGATTCAGACTGTCTTTGGATGAGACATAAGAAAACTCACCTAATGAAAGGAAGAATGATTTCCAAGTAACATTAATATAAAATACAAAGTCATACATATTTGTAAAATGTTAAGAATGCACTATCTCCCTATTTTTCTAATATAAATTTTATCCTAAATCATATTGCTATGTCATTCCTCAGGAAGCCAGATTCTTTCCACTGGTACTCATTTTGTGCCATGTGTCTGTGGCGCTTGCTTCCCTCTTCAGGGTCTACAGAGACCCTACCAATTATTCAGTAGCCACATGGACTTCCATTCCTTCCGTGATTCTTTCCTGGCTGCTCCTTTCCTAATAGAAGTCCCCCACTATGCAGAGGCCTCCATCGTCATACATTCTTGCTGGTTGTACCACAGAGGAAGGAACTAACTCATAACTCTATTGTATGTGTTTCACCGCTAGGGGTTGATTTTCATAATACATTTACAGCCCTATCATATTTCTAATTTAAGACAGTTTCTTTAATCTACCTCTTACTTCAGAAAAATACCTACTCTTAAATGCAAAGTTTCTATTTTGGCTTCTTTTAAGGACATACTAAGAATGGATGCACGGCCCTTGGGTGGATCATTTGGTGAAGCTTCTGATTCTGGGTTTTGGCTCAGGTCACGAGCTCAGGGTCTTGAGATCAAGACCCACGTCAGGCTCTGTGCTCTGCGCAGAGTCTGCTTGTCCCTCTCCCTCCCCCTCTGCCCCTTCCCCTGCTCTCTTTCTCTTTCTCAAATAAATAAATATTTTTTAAAATCTTTAAAAAAAAAAAAAAAAGGAATACATGCAGTTACCAGTGCAGCTGTAGCTACAGACTGGAGTGTACTGGATGTGATAGTTATGCTCACATGGAACATCAACGTCTTCCACTCCCCAGCAGCGTATTCATAAACAAAGATGGCAGAAGATACCTTTTCAATGTACCTATCAGTGGGTCCAATGTTAGCAATAAATGGGCTCTTCTGAGAAAAGACACGGAAAACATGATTCGAGGAGTCAGAACCAAAGGCATCAAGCTCTGCACACAGAGACATTCTCTGTGCATAGAAAAAAATACTGATAAGTCATCTCTGTTATTAATGACATTCTTAGCTAATGATTATTTTGTACCTGGTAATTATCAGTATCACAATACACATTACCTCAATTCTTCTTCAAAAAATTCTTTAAAGTATTATCTATCCCTTAGGTGAGGAAACTGAAGCTGTCCCAGCCAGCAACTACTACAGCAAGGATCTGAGACCACATTACAGCCTCAGAGGCTTTTTCCCACCAGTCACGGTGTCTTTCCACTAGATGATAGCAGAACCTTGTAGAAATCTGGAGAGATCTAGGATATTTCCAGTTTTTGAGGATTTTGGAACATTTTGTTTCAATGCCAAAAAAAAAAAAAAAAAAACCAACCCACTAGATTTCCAAAAAATATAGTATGTTTGAACTTACATTTATTATTTTAATAATTTTGACATAAAAATAAGCTCATTTGCAGATAATATCAAAAGTGTGTATTTACAGCTTCCCTGGATTAATAAATAGCCAGGCTAAATGGCCATCTTGACCTCCCTTTGTTGACTGATAGCAACACTACCAGTAGCTCCCGTCAAGCACAAGGGTGCAAATCACCTCTACACACACTACCTTATACAAAGGTCTCAAGCTCGAGAGCATCTTTATCATCTACAGGTGCTTTCTGAGATTCCTGGATGATTTTTATTACCCATGCTCCCACCTTATCTACATGGTGGTCAAGCTAACTGACATAGGCAGATTACAATTTTTTCTTACCAAAGTCACCAGCTTCTGAAATGACATCTTAACAAGGACACATTTAATAAGGAACAGAGCAAAACAACAAACAAACAAACTGGAAAGCAAACCATGGAAAACTGAAGTCAGAAACTTCTTCAGTATTTCTTCTATGGAACGTCTCTATGAAATATTCACTCGAGGCTGTTTTACTAAAGCTCTTAATTAATCAACCATAAACAAAGAATCAAGAAGATAGAGCAAGTTTGGGAAAAGTACCAGAGTACACAAACTCTCTTAAGAGGAACTAGCCAATCAGAAGTGCTGTATTGCAAAGCAAATGTGTTTTTAAAAGGTAATATTGCCATATGCAAAAGGCCACCTTTAAAGGTGTCTGTCACCATGGCAATGACTACTAGCCACTACTGATTTTTCATACACACCCCTTCACTTTAAGATTACATTGTCTGACCATCCAAGAAGTAGATTCTCACTCTAAATTCATATTCTGAAATAATTAGCTTTTTAAAAAATTACAGCTCAGCTCACTGATTGGTGGAGTTCAAGAAGGTTCACTTCAAGAAATTAACAAGGACTTCTTAACAAATATCCATGATCAAATCAAATTTTTCATAAATGCCTTTTATCCTCATGAAAATGGAAACTGGGGTAATGAAGTCACTGCAGTTTCACTGTTCTCATCATTATCCTCTCAACATGGACCAGACTTTCATTTTAGACCTCAGAGACTTGAGCCGATATTGACCCGACATTCTCAACCTAGTGATTAAATGGTCTTGATGACCTCTCATAATAATGTAAGAAAATTTGGGGAGAATGTGAAAGACTTGTGACTGTTAGAATCAATCAATCAATCAACCAATCAAAGCAGATGAGATGTTAATTGCTATTTTCTATTCTGACAAGTATCCTAATTTTTCACAAAAGTAAAGCATCTGAGTACCTAAAGTCTATGTCACCGTATAGTATAACAGTAGATTTTCAAATAATGTGGTGTAGGTAAAACAGATATGTATTGTTGATATGTATTGTTGAGGTTGCAACACTAGAACAAAACAATCTACTCAAGGAAGCATGTCTTTGACACTCAAGGTCACACTGAATGCCAAGACTTGTATTTTGAAGAAAGCCAGAACACCTTTTAAGACCAATTGGTGCATTCATTCATCATTCTTTTTCAAATGACTTTTCAAGCGAAATTACATTCTCAGAATATTTAAAGGTTTGTTTTCATTATTAAACTTATCAGGAAAAACAACAAAAAGTGGAAAACATAGAATGTATCTTATCCATTGACTCCAAACCAAATCAATAGCAGACTTACAGCATCAGTCTTTTTAAACTGCATATAGCATGACCATTATTTTCTTTAAAGATTTTATTTATTTATTTGAGAGAGAGAGAGAGAGAATGAGACAGAGATAGAGCATGGGGGGGGGGAGGGTCAGAGGGAGAAGCAGACTCCAGGATCATGACCTGAGCAGAAGGCAGTCGTTCAAAATTGAGCCACCCAGGTGCCCCAGCATGACCATTATTTAACCACAAAGTCTATGTAACCAAATTCATTCACTCATATTTTCAAAAGAAACTGTCTAGAGCAGTGCTGTCCAAAGGACATATTGTGTAAGTTGCATGTAAAATTTAAATTTTCCTTTTGAGATACACTAAAAAAATTTTTAAAATATATGGAATTAATTTTAATCATATACTTTACTTAATCCAGTATATCCAAAATATTAATTCAACACCAAAAATAAACACAAATTTTAAAAGAAATATTTTGTTATCTTTTTGTTCTCAGTCTTTGAAATCTCATCTGAATTTGAAACTCGGATCTCATCTTAATTCAGACCAGCCACATTTAAACCGTTCAATAGCCACATGTGACTCATACTTATATTAAACAGTGCAGCCTAGAGTAATTCCTCCCTTCTTGGGAGAACGAGTTAAAGAATATGTAGGGAACCCTCTGCTTTAGCCCTCAAAATTCACATGGAGGAAGCAGAAGGTGGGGCTTCTATTCAAAAGCAGAGAAGATAAGAAACAACAGCTAGAAAACTACTCCCACAAAGCCAGTGTTCACCTAGAGAGAGTGAGAGGGAATGCTTCATGCCCCTGCATGTCCTGACAAGATGAGAAGGTGTCAGTGTTTACTGAAAAAGGAAACTTTAGTATAAATATGGAAATTTCAGTATAAAAATCGTATGTTAGAAAAAGTCATGGGGAGCTAAATTTGCCAGCAGTGAAAAGTATGTGATTTGGATGGAAATAGAACTACCTCTTGAGAAAGGCAATGATAATTTCAAACTGATACAGGATTGGGGGAATTGAGAAAAAGTATTAAAAAAATCATTGCCGAAAAATAATCTTAACATTATTTCTAAATTGGATAGACCTGGTTAAGTAACGGAGAGTATAAAGTGCCAAAGACAGGGGCGCCTGGGTGGCTCAGTCAGTTAAGCGGCTGCCTTCAGCTCAGGCCTTGATCCCAGGGTCCTGGGATAGAGCCCCACATCGGGCTCTCTGCTCGGCGGAGAACCCGCTTCTCCCTCTCCCTCTGTCTGCCGCTCTGCCTACTTGTGCTATCTCTGTTAAATAAAAAAAAAAAAATCTTAAAGTGCCAAAGACAGCTCTGTGATGGTAAAGCTGTGAAGAATAAGAATATCAATGATAGAGAGGAATACAGGTTCATGTTAAGAAAGATGGGTAGCTTTAAATTTAGACACTATATATATATATATATATATATATATATATATATGCGTGTATGTGCATGTGTGTGTATATATATATATACACACATACATGTAGTACATCTATATCTATATTTAAATATGAATGTTATGTTATATAAATATATAAATGATCTCAGATTTTTAAAAGGACACATATGCTGGTGGAAATGAAGAACTTGAGACAGCACAGATGGGGAATAACGCTTACATTAACCAGAAAATTCCATGAGTAAAGTACCATGCCTACTTTTCCCGAGTTAACTAGCTGACCACTAAAACATTCAGGCAGTCCTTCCTACACTTTCTCTTAGGAAGAAGTCCAGTCAGTAATAAATTTTCTAGTTTCTGCATTTAGTTGAGGCCATGTGACTTTTTCTGGCTAATGGATGTGAATATACATGATTGGTGTCACTTCCAGGCTGCCATGGTTCAATAGCTTACACGCTCTCATATTCTCATCTCAGCACACTTGGAGATGGTAGAGCCACGGGTTAGAAGGAGCAGGGTGTCTTGCAACACTCCTTGGGCGACAGCCCCCCATGGAGCCACCCAATCAGTAATACCTGCAACGGGCTTTGCACAAGTGACAAATTTTTATTTGATGAAGTCATTGAGATTTAGTAATTGGTTTCTTTTTTTTTTAACCTTTTTTATTTAAATTCAATTAATTAACAGATAATGTATTACTGGTTTCAGAGGTACAAGCCTGTGATCCATCAGTCTTACATAATACACAGTGCTCATTACATCATGTGCCCTCCTTAATGTCCATCACCTGGTTACACCATCCCTCCCCCCCCACCTCCCCCCAACCTCCAGCAACCCTCAGTTTGTTTCCTATGAGTAAGAGTCTCTTATGGTTTGTCTCCCTCTCTGGTTTTCTTGTTTTATTTTTTCCTCTCTTCCCCCATGAGCCTCTGTTTTGTTTTTTAAATTCCACATATCGGGGCGCCTGGGTGGCTCAGTCGTTAAGCGTCTGCCTTCTGCTCAGGTCATGATCCCAGGGTCCTGGGATCGAGCCCCGCATCGGGCTCCCTGCTCAGCGGGAAGGCTGCTTCTCCCTCTCCCACTCCCCCTCTTGTGTTCCCTCTCTCGCTGTGTCTCTCTCTGTCAAATAAATAAATAAAATCTTTAAAAAAAAAAATAAAAAAAATAAAAAAATAAATTCCACATATCAGTGAGATCATACGATAATTGTCTTTCTCTGACTGACTTATTTCACTTAGCATAATACCCTCTAGTTCCATCCACGTCATTGCAAATGGCAAGATTTCATTTATACATATATATATATATTTATGCCACATCTTCTTTACCCATCAACAGATGAATGGATAGTGATTGGTCTCTTATGACAAGTTTGTCTACTCTGAAGAAAAAATGATCTTAATTTTTTAACTGTTCTATTTCCATTGTCTAACACAATACATAAAAAACATAACAAGTAAGAAATCAATATTTCCTTTTTAGCCTTACGTGTAGCTGTGGTAGAGATGTCTATGTCAGAAATAGAAAATAAAGTTAACACCTGTACTAACTCCAGTCAACTGTTCAGTGCTGCCTCAAGCCCTATGCTGAAAAATGTCTGAGATAACATTCAGTTTCAATGAGAAAGAGTATGTGATTGATTAGTAATGCCTTACGTGAATGCAAGATGGGAGTGATGGGGCATGTGCATGTGTTCGCCATTTGTTATTTTCTAAGTCACCCCAGTAGGATCCTCAAAACCAAGTTAAAAACGTAAGCCTTCAGCAAAGTGTCAAGCAAACGTGGAAAGCTGAAATTTTGTTCTTAAATTCTTCTCACAGTCACTAGGGACCTCATTTGCTTGACCTGGCATTCAGAATGCTTTTCGCATTCCAATTTTGCCACAGTGTGCAGTGGTCATTACAAAGGGAAAGACTCATAATCTTAAAAATCAATTAAAGTATTGCTCATTCAAACCACATTGTTTTGCGAGGAAAGACAGCACAGATGAGAAATAATTCTTATAATAACAGAACATTTAAAAAATCTTGCCCCTTTAGATTTTTAATGATGTATTTCATTCAACAATCAATGTGAACAAAATATGTAATTTACTGCATGACATTTTACCCCCAAACAAAATAACACAACGTATCTTAGTTTTCTCTAGTTCTTTGTTATGCTTGTTATCTGAGTGTTATCTGTAAGACTGGGATAAAGAGCTCATCATACTTCTGGCCTACCTAAATAGCAATACCTCTAAAACCTCGGCTGTAACAACAGACCTAAATTTAGGCCCTGTTTGCACTACTCCGTGTAGTAGTGACGAGTTAGAGTTCTACAGGTTTCAGTTTGTCTCCCAGTTTCCCCATATCCCAACTAGAAGACTTCATAGCTACACTTTATTCAGTTAATCTGTATCTCAGTTTTTCCATATATAAAAGTGGGACAATAGGACCTCTGTCCGGGAGTTCTTATAAGGATTACATTATATAAATAAATATAAGGCATTCTGTAAGCATTCAATACACATTTGCTCCCAAATGGTGAGGAACTGTAGCCTCGTGTGCTGTGGAGAGCAGATTCTCATTGCTAGGCAGGTGCAGAGAGAGAGAGATGGACTCCCACTGAGAGCCAGATTCTCCTGCAGCCTTTTCAGCGGATAGAGAAAAATAAACTCCACCCCAGGTAAATGATATGCGGTGTTCTCCAAAGAGGCTACTTCCCCAAAGAACAAAGCCATGGGGGTTAGAGTCTCCTGCACCACCCAGAACATACACAATTAGACTTCAATTCAAGAATGCTAAGTCACTGAGGGCATGGGGAAACAGGTATTCTCAGGAACTATCAATAGGAGTAAACTTGGGATAAACTCTCTAAAAGACATTTTGCTCCCTAACCACCCAACTGAAGTGGAGCTGAGGGGATTGTGGGGAGTTGATCTCACAGCATTGTTGTATCTCTCTCCCACTTGCAACACCTGCCTGGCGGGGCTGCAGTCAGAGTTTAGTACCAAAAGGCACAAGAAATTTGACACTCTCTGCTTAGGACCAGGCCGCTGGAGGAGTGGGACTCAGGACAGGAGAAAGATCCATCTCCTGGTGGGGACTGTCCTTCTAGGCACCTGGCTGTTCTGGCTTGCAATCCCTAACCCTGTGTGCTGTGCTTTTTCAGCCACAGAGGCTAAGATGGATGCCTGACCCTGTTGAAAGGATTGCTGGCCGTGTTTAAGACCCGACATAGTCGTCTGATGAAGTGATAAAGAAAGTCTGCCTTTTGATGTTCATGTTATTCCTAAGTAGCATGGCTGTCTAATCTCTGAACTCAGTTGAATAAAAAGCAGACATTAACAAAAGCCTATCTTAGTAAAATTTTAAGGATCATACTGTAATAAAATCCACTGAAATATTTTTAAAAACTAATTTATGGTTATGTATTTAAAGACATCCGGAAGGTGACCTAATTCCTATTTTAGCCTGGTTTTATAAACTGTGCAGACAATATTTTTCCTCTTAAAATTTGGTTTACTGTTAATATAAACAGTGGGGTAATCTTCATTAATGTAAATCTTCAAACTTACTAATCCAAAAGATACCCATCTGAATGGTGATTTGGGTAGTTTCTGACAGTTTCATGAAGCCTAAATTTGTAAAACTCTACACACTTATTTTTTAAAGGCTAAATAAACTCCAAATTTTATACCACTTCTCTATCTCCTTTATTATTGATATGCTTAAGGCCAATAGCTTCAAAAGGAAATAAGAAATTTTTACAAAAAAGTTATTTTTCAAACCTAGGTTTTATTACTCTAATACTTAAACATTAAAATGTGTAACATGGCAATACCAATTATATTTTTTAAATGAATGTCTGGCTTTAGAATACAAATCACCTATGCAAATGGAACTACCTTGAGAAGTTGGGTGTAATTGTATCTGCTGAGGCATGAGTTCAGGTGGACATCGCAGTAGCCCATCGCTTGATGGAAGGCATATATATCTGGGACTGGACCTCCGCAGGTCCAGAGAACATGAGTAAATACGAATAAGGTAACCCGAACTTCATGTTACCAACTTTAACTACCAAGATCTCTCCCTCCACTCACACTTCTGGTCTCATGTGAGATTCCCTACCACCAAATGATAGAGGAGGAAAGAACTCTGGCCTGGCTCGTATTTGATATACTGGAGCTAGCTAAAAGCTGACTGTTGATACATTACAGCTCCACTCAAGTTTTGCCCTAAAAATGTAGTAAGGAAGGGAAATGCTTTCAGGTGACATGTTTGTGGATTACAGAACTAGCCGTCTACTTTATATGCAACTAGAAGTGTCTTTAATTATAGATATGCATGTACTCCTTGGGAAGGTAGCAAATGTCCTGGCTGGTTGGTCATGAGCCTCAAAGGAGCAAGACTAGAAGACCAGGGATGGATATCTGAGGAGGTAATCTGCAGTTGGATCCATGGGAATGAGTACAACTCACTTCAAATTTTGCATCATATATCAATGCCCTTTGGAAAGTGTCTACCAATGTGGAAGCTCTAAACAAGCAGGAGGGCTCATCCTATAAATGCCACCCAGAATTTCTTCTTGATTATCTCAGGGTTATACCAGGTACAATGGTACTATGAGCAGAATGGCCCTGATGACAGAGATAAAGGGCATGAATAAATGTACTAGCACAGACTCTCTCTCTCTCTCTCTCGAAGACTGATCTAGACTACCACTGCCGAACGCCCAAACTTAATAGCAGCAAACACTTACCCTGAGCCCTCTCTATGACATCATTACTTGGGAATACCATCTGGCCTTTATCAGCAAGTCAGTTACATTGGACGTCTTCCACCCTGGAGAATGAGGACTTGTCCTTCCCCAAAGTAATAACTCTTCCATATTTCCTCCCTGGCCGTAGGGCCTCTGGAAGCATGACTTTCCAAATAGGTACCTGAACTGTCGATGTGGTGCTGCACATAGCATTGCCTCACTTAAAGGAACCTATTTTAAGAAAAAAGGAAGTGTACCAATCATGACACACACATTGGATTCATGTACATAGTCACCCAGAAGCAGGCAGCTTATAAACATGACTACTGAAATGGCCTGATGAAGTCTCAAAGTACAAGCTTATAAACAATACCTTGTGGGGTCGAAGTGCTGACCTCCAGGACACAGGCCATTCACTGAATTGATTGCTGATATATACTCCCGTGTCCCCATGAGCTAGACTACTTGGGTCCTGAAGCCATGGGATAGAGTAGAATTTGCCCTTTTTTACTATCACTCCCCGCGACCCACTTGTAGAATATATGCTTCCCATCCCAGCAGCTTTAGGCTATGCAGGGTTAGAGATCCTAAATCCCAGTAGGGAAATGCTTCTGCTAAGGAACATATTAAGGTACCACTGAACTTGGAGTCACAACCTCCCTGATTCACATGGTGCTCCTCATCCCAGTGGATCCACAAGCAAATAAAGGAGCTGCCGTACTGGTAGAGGTTAAGATTCATGATTACCATGAAAAGTCAGGGTTGTGGCTACACAGTGGGGTGAGGGAGGAGTAAGTCTGATACCCAAGGGATCCCACAGGACATCTCTTGGTACTTCTATGACCAGTTTTGAGAGTAAATTAGAAAATGTAGTGACCATTACCCCAAAATACCAAAGAAAAAGTAGCAGCAAAAGAAAGGAGATTCAGACAGCTCTGAAATAAAGATTTAGGTCACCCTACCAGGCAAGTCACCTGGACCAGCCAAAGAGTTGTGCAAAAGTGAGGGAAATCTAGAATGTGTGGTGGAGAAAGGAGGCAATAAATACCAATCCCAACTTCAAGACCAGCTACAGAAACAGAGACTCTGGCTGATTTCACTAGCCCACTTGCATTAAGCTTTTCAGAGAGTGCAGCTGGCACTCTTAAAGCACATCCTGTGACCTGATTGAACTGATTCTTTCTGTCTCTGGGAAGAAGTGAGGGCCATTTGTTTTTTCTCATTTTATTATGGCAGCCACATCCAATGGAGGGCACTGAAGTAGCTGAATAGTGCCAGGGGTAGCTCATATCAGAATCCTCCTCTTAGTCACCTTTTCACATCTTCTCTACCTCATCTGCTCCCTGTTTCAACTTGTATGACCTCTGACCAGCTTCATGCAGGCACAACCACACAGTGCGTCCTCTTCTGCCCATGTATGTGCCTCTCACCTCTCATGTTCACACATGCATACCCTGGGAGTGCAAAGGAGATAAAACCCATGGGATAAAATCTAAAGCAACAGAAATGAAAGATAACTGACATTCTTCCCACTTCCTCCCCACTGCCGGATGGCCCCCAAATTCTGTCAGTACACCTTGAGGAACAAAGTTCCTGGATCAGACAGTCAGTTTCACTTGTTGGCAGCCAGCTTGATAACTCATGTCACAGACAGAGCTAGAACTGGGCAAGGTGGGTGAAGCACTTGCTTTGGATGAAAAATTTAAGAGGACCTCAAAATCTCAGTACTGAACATACAGAATATTTTTAAGTAAATTTTTAAAAAATTCAAAATTAATTTAAAAAATCAACGATGAGCAAAATATAAGAATTTTATATAAAGACAGATCCCTTACTCCTTTCCCTCCTTCCCTCCTTCATTCTCCCTCTTCTTCATTCATTCTTTCTGGATCGTATTCCCTCATACAATACCAGCCATCAGCCCTCTTTGTCAAGCTCTGCTTTATGGAAAGACAAAGTTGACAATTCTTATAAAAGGAATATGTCCAAAGGCAGGCCTACTGGAGGACCATCTAGAGATAATGAGTAAAATACCCTTTGAGGAGAAAAGAAAGGGAAAGACAAGGCAGGGGAAGCAGATGGTGACACATGAGAAAACACTGAAGGACCCCTCACACTCAGAAAACCAGAGAGAAGCAATCCTTGACTTTTTTGAAGAAGAGAGAAGACAGCAGTGGCTTAATATTACTAGTGGATTCTTGGTGGGCAAGAACTGCAGTTTTCTGGAGGGTGAGGAGCAAATGGGAGGCCTTGTGGGTCCCAGAATGCTCCTAGAAAAGCTAAAGCCCTGTCCTAAGGTCAAGGCCTGAGATGTGGCAGCAATGGGATGGAGGGAAGGAGTCTCATCTCCTCTTGGATATGAATTCTTAATGACATTATTATACTGAGCCATTTGTAGCAGCAAAAGGATGAAGGGAGTTTCCATAATTTATAGACTATAATCAAAATGTCCTTGAGGAATATACATAAACACCCACAAATGCCTCACAGTAAAACTGAGGGTTGAAATCATCTGTGATATAGCCTACAATAAAAATTGAAAGGTTTTGGAAGAGTAGATTCTAGGTAGAGTTAATATTAGAGTATTGTATTAGCTTTTTATGTATCATTAATTACTACATTACAAAATAAAAACTGCCTGGCCAAGATGTTCAGCAACTTCATGACTCTGTACAAAGTTGATCATGATGATGTTGCTGATAATGATGAGGAAACATCATGTATTTAGTGTTACTATGATCCAGACTTTTCTGATATCTGTCTCTGTCTCTGTCACATACACACACACACACACACACACACACACACACACACACAACCTATCATCTCAAGTTTCACAAGCTAAAGAGGCAGAAATAGATAATATTTCTAAATAATTCCTAATTCACAGACGAGTAAACTGGGATTTAGACAGGTGAGATATTTGCCTAAGATTCAACCCCAAATCTGTGAGGTTCCAAACCCTTGGTCCTAATGACACTACATATAGACAATGATACTCTGCATCATTGACCTGAGAGTCTTCTGGGTAAATGCCCTTCTTAGTGTCCAAATTTCCACTCTGACAGTATTTAACACGAGTCCTTAATGCTAAAGTAATACCTGCACATAACTTGTTTCCTAACATTCCCTGATATTTCATGTTATCTTTAACCGAAAGAAGGTAACATTTCATACATTGTAGCTAAATATTGACTGCTGGCTAAGGTCCTCAGCCAAAAGGAACAATCGAGGCTTTCATGAAATACAGTTGTTTTTAGGCATGTTCACATCCTCTGAAGGCTATGTAAGACCAGTGGAAGAGGTATTGATTGTGCTTAATTGAATCCAGTTTGCTGAAAATCACTAGAAGAGTAGAATCATTGTTCGTGTTTCCTTGACTGCCCTTATCAAATCTTCAGAGTTCCTGCCATGAGCAGTGGAATCGTTGCTAATAGCCGTACCACACACTTTGTTAAGAAGTGATTACACCTTGGAATAAAGTATCATAAGAACAGTATCACTGAATAATTTTTCTCCCCATTTTCTCCTACCCTCCCCACTCCTCAGTTTAAATGGCAAATGATGGAAATATTTCAGAGCTTATTTAACTCTCAGTATAACCAGGAAAGATAGTCCTAGGCATTTTTATTTTAATTTTCTATTTTAAATCTTTGTATGAATAATTTTTAGAAGTAATAACAAAATGATTATTCAAATCAACTTTATTATACCATATACTAATGTAAACATAAAAAACTTTTTCCATACCATTTTTCCTAGTTTTGAAGTATATATATGTATATACATGTGTATATGTATATATACATATATATAACTGATATATATATCACTGCAACATAGGCACCTAGTAAACTCTAATTCCAAATGTTAACTACATCACTAATCCATAATACAGCTTACCAGAACTTCTCATTTTTCTTGCTTTGTATTGTCAAAATGTAATTCTCTTGAAAACTTTCAAGGTTTATAAACTTTGGTTGTGATCCATCCAATGGATTTTTTTTTAATATCTACATAATCTAGTTCCTTTTCACCACCTTTGTATACATATCAGATCTACCAAATCATAACTTTGAGGATATATTCCCCTCCATACCCAGAAATCTGTGAAATTTTAGAGGGATTCCTATTCAAATTAGGAACAAAATTTGGAAGATAGATATTTGGAAGATAGATAGTAGTCACATTTTTTGGAAGTTCTGGCCAATGTTTGAAGGCATATAACAGAAATAACAGATGAAGTTTTATTAAAGGAAAAGACAGAATGTGTAATCAAAACGATTGAGAAACTATTTCAATTAATATGATGATTCAGTAAAGTGTCATGTAAAAGATGGATGTCTAATACCCGGTAGCATTTCTTGCTAGAGTTATATTAGAAAAATATCTGATTCCCCATAGTAATAAAAAATGTAAAATATTAAAAATTACTATAAAAGAAATCTGCTTGATGTACATTTTAAAAACTACAAGATTTCAATAAGACACTAGAGAATATTTGAATAGAATATAGACTCATGCTTATAAATAAAAGGGTAGAATATTACAAAATCAACCAACCCCTCCAGTTTGCTTAACATTTTAATACAATCCCAAACAAAAGCAAATTAGCTGTTTAAAATTTGAGCACACAAATCTAAGAGAACAAATAAGTAAGAAAAGCTAAGAAAATGTTTGAAGTGTCAATTACCAAATAAATATTTATTATTCCATTAAGATAGAAAAACTAGAGTGTGAGACTCAAGTAAAAACTAACGAAAAAGAGTGATAGGCAAAATATTTGATAGTGACACATATTCTGGCTGAAAATCAGTCCAGGAGAGGACAACAAAATAGAACTGACAATCCTTAAAGAGATGCTAGACTGCAGAAGAACATAACACATTTTATAATATCATCAATATAATGTCAAATAAATTATTTTTAAAATTAGTAAATAAAATCCACTAATTATTCATAAAAAACAAGCCTCAAGTTGAATATTTCTCTTCTTAGAATTTTCAAAAACCAAAAACAAAACGTCAACAAACAAAAACCTCTGCAGATAAAAAGAGAATTACAAGTGAACGTTAACTTTTGAAATTCTAGAGTAAAATACTGATGAATATAATCCTGAGGTGTGGGAAAACTTCCTAACTACAAGAGCAATAAAATTGTCATTGTGGGTTTTGACCATATAACCCATAAGACTCCGATAAATCAAAAACATTACAAAAATACTTGAAGAAATGAAAGTGATAAATAATAATAATTTAACAAAAATCTTACCAAAAAACAAATCCAATGGAAAAATTAGCAGAGGGCACTAATGTGTAATGCACAAAAGGGTGTAAATGTACAAAAAGATGTCAGCCTCCAGTGCAATCAAACACATTGTAAATTTAAGATGTCTTGTATGGCACCATCCTTCAAAAGTGTTCTTCTCTTTTCTCTCAATTAGTCCTTGTTTCTAGCTGGGTCTAGAACAGGCCAAAGTACACAGTGTATTTTCCAATTTCTCTAGCAGCTTTGGCCAGGTGGCTCAGTGCTGATTAATAGGCTATGTACAGAAGTTTTATAAGCAATCTCTGCACTGTATCCTTGAAGGGAAGGAAAGTTCTCGCTCCTCTTTCTTTTTTTTCACTTTCCTCCATCATGCTTTTTGGAACATGGTGGGTGTGCTGATGTACTGTATTAGACCAAATGGATGGCAGCAAAATGCTGTGGTGGAGAAACATAATTACAACAGCAAGTCTTTGGAAAACATTGTGATGAAGAACCCAACTACCAGATATGGGCCCCCTCTGCCTACCCCTAGAGCTTTGAGTAAGACTAAAAACCAACTTCTACCTTCTTTACACCGCATTTTTTTTTGAAGTCTCTGCTAAATGCAAATGAACCTTAACTTATGCTCAGTGTTTCTGCATCTTTGTAGTGTCACTGTTTTTAAAAGTGATTACATTTATATTAGTGATAGTAAGTGAGATGTATATACTCATACTTTGCTGGCAGGAGTAGTCAAAGTTTAATTGTGTGAGTTCTGCACTTTACAACTCCAGAAGTTGCTATTAACATAAATGCACAAATATACTTATTGGCCCTAGACACACATATACACTTGTACAGTCTTTAAAAAGATTTTTTGAAAATGTTTATCAAGAGTCTTAGGAGACTGTGGTTCCACTGGGGAAATCTATTGTGCTAAATAATGTAATGAATACCTAGAGCTACGTTCAAAGTTTCATTATCTTAAAAAAAATGGGAAACAATCAAAATATCTAAAAAAGATAATAAACTATGGTACATATGATACATATATGGCATGATAAATAGTATGATAAATATGATACATAAATTATGAACCATAAAACATGGTACATAAACTACGATACATAAAAATTTATGGTAGATAAATATATGATAGACTATAATATAGCCACTACACATTATATTTTTGAAAACTGTTGTCAGATAATAAATTCAATGCAGTGTTAAGTTAATAAAAAAACAACCCTATCTCTATGATCCCATGTTTTTTGGAAGTAAGAAAAAGGCACACAACATACATATTTATACACATAGAAAAAGGGATGACTATATGAAAATATTAATTAATTATGTCTGAGTGGTGATATTACCTGTGCCTTTTATTTCTTCTATATTAATATCTCCTATTATTTCCTTTTTTCTATAATAACCATGTACTATTTTGAAAATCAGTAAAAAGCAATATTTAAAAATCTTTCCAACTGAATCCTACATAGAAAAACTATTGTAAATGTTTCATCTTCATATATCTAGTTTATTACAAACATTTGAACTTAGTCAATGGTATGGTCTGAGTATTTATGTCTCCCAAAATTCATATGTTGAAATCCAACCCCCAAAATGATAGTGTTAGAAGGTGGAGCTTATGGGAGATGCTTAAGTATTGAGGGTGGAGTCCTCACGATTGGGATTAATGCTCTTATAAAAGAGACCCCACAGAGCTCCCTAACCCTTTCCAGCATCTGAAGACACAAAGAAAAGGTGCCATCTATGAAATAGGAAATGGGCTCTCACCAGACACCAAATCTTTCAGCACCCTGATCCTGGACTTCCAATCTCCAGAACTGTGAGAAATAAATTTGTTTTTTATAAGCTACTTAGTTTGTGATATTTTTGTTATAATAGCCTGAATGTACTAAGATAGTGATTACAACATCAGCAATGTGGTTAACTAAATTATGATAAAGGAAACTGTATCTTACTGACAACTAAAAATATTTGCAACACCACTTGAAACTTATTCTAAATGAATATTTTTCATTGACCTTTTCCCAGAAAAATACACATGGAACAATAAAGTGGTCTATTTTATTTGCATCATCACATGCAAATTTAGGAAAAATACAATTCCCCTTTTCAGATGTAGAGTTAAAGAACACATAGTAGGAAGAATAAAATTCTTAAATATTTATTGTGCTTAAAGATCTTTGTCTAAATCAGTGGAAATTCATTAAAAATGTTTTTAAATCTTAAAAAATGTGTACAAATATGATATTTTTAAACATAATACTTTAACATTATAATTACAAGTTCTATCACACGGCCAGTGTTTGAGCAAAGTTTAGAGCCCAGAAACTAGGGAACAACAGTCTTAAAATATAAATTACTATTATTTTAAAGTGAGAGTGACTAAAGCATCTTATTTTCCCTTTTGTTTTAAGGAAATATTTCGCTTTTATCATGAACAACTTACAATTTTATTTTCCTGTGTTTGGAAAAAACCTTGGGCATCATATAAATTTTATGTGTTTCTTAAATTTATGCAGGGTCCCTCTTAAGGGTTTGCATATGGTTTATACATTACAGTAGACACTAATTCTAGTATGGTATAGCCTTCTACATTTTAAGATGTTGAAAATATATTCAATGAAAATATTTACATGCCTTAAATATTTAATAGTTGACCCTATCAGGTCAATAAGCATTTACTGAATACCTTGTATATATTCGGCCAAATGTTAGGCATTGAGGATGGAGACTAAGTATAAGGCATGACTTCCCTAAGAAACACTCTGGAACAATATTGCATTAAACTTTAGTGGTGACTAATATAAATCATCCTTGGTTATACTGCAGTGAGCAATATTGATCAAAGAACTTATTAGAGAAAGGAGACTGATAAATTTCAAACAATTGGATACTGGTTCAAAATAATTTACAGTCAAGTGATAATTTTGTATGGTATAAATTATTAATACTTTGTTAGTTAAGATAAGGGAGAAATTAGTGAGCTTATAAAGAGACAAAGACTCATCAAGAACATGTGCATTTAGACTTAAAACATGAGCAAGATTAAGGCAGAGAGAAAAGGGAGGAGGTTATAGCTGGGAAAAAAACAGGAGAAATGGCACAGAAATGGGGTGACCAGAATACATGGAAGGTAAAGTTGGGTGTTCCATAATTTAGAAGAACAGATGAAAGAGTAAAAGAGTTGTAAAAAGAGTGAAAATACATTATTTTATTCGCATGTTTTTGACAAATATATATATGTCTAAATAAATATGTACACACACACACATATGTAATCTGATCTATATGATTACTTCAACCAGTAGGGACTATTCAGATGAAGGCTGGAAGCTGCCAGGAGCTAATTATAATTAACCTGAGGGGGGAAAAATCAGTAGACAATCGGGCCAGAGAAAGGAAACTGAGGTCCCAACGACACATATACCACATACACTAAACAAAAAGAGCCAAAACTAAGGTTAGAGAGTAACTTTAGGAAAGAAAAAAAAAAAGGCTGTAAAATTCTTATACTTCTGTGACCAAATAAAACTTACTAATTGTGGCAGGCAGACTCTCAAATGGCTCCCCAAATGCCAGCCTCCTATAGTCACACCTTTGTGTAATCCCCTACCCTTGCCTACAGTCTAGCCTGGTGACTTGCTCCTAACCAACAGGATAAGGCAAAAGGGATGGGAAATCACTTTGGTGGTTCCCATACATAAGGTTTTGACTTCTCTCTTCTTAGCAGACTCTTTTCCTTGCTTGCCTTGATGAAGCAAGTGCCATGTTTGGGAGGCTCATGCGACGAGAATCTGAGGGTGGCCTCAAGGCAACAGCCAACTGGGAACCGAGTCCCTGCTCCCAACAGCCTCTGAGGAACTGATACTCTGCCAACAACCTCACGAGCATGGAAGCAGATCCTCTGTAAGCCTTCAGATGGGATCTTAGCCCAGGGTGGCATCTTGGGAAAGATTCCTGACCCACGTTCTGAGATAATAAGTGTGTGTGGTTTTAAGCCACTGAGTTGTAGAGTGATACAGGTTATGGAAACAGTAAATAATGAATAAATGTATGTATTTTTTTCCTTGCCGTTCCCTCTTCTTGTCCACTAAAGACAAACATGGCTTTAGTTTCTTCTCCTTTTCCAACTTCTGAGAAAAGTCCCAACCACTGCTGGAATTATTCTTTTGAAGTTGTTTTCAGAAGCAAGAAGAAAGAGTGAGGGAATAAAGAACAAGAAAAAAATGGAGAACTGAATAAGGGAAGAGGGTATTTTGGGGGAGTAAGGGGTTAAGAGGAGAGACGTGAGATATCAGGTAAGAGGAACTCAGATGAGAAAAAAAAGGAAAACATAAAAGAAATACTGGTTATTTGTCATTCTCTTTTGGCGGCGGGCTGTGTAATTTTCATCATGGGCCAC
Source organism: Phoca vitulina (assembly GCF_004348235.1). Lineage (NCBI taxonomy): Eukaryota > Metazoa > Chordata > Mammalia > Carnivora > Phocidae > Phoca > Phoca vitulina. Next base: position 14,103,812 of record NW_022589728.1, on the reverse strand, counting down.
TTCTCTGAAACTGGACCGCATGGCTTGTGATATCAACGGGGTAAAAGAATCCATCCTCTACTTTTCACTGTGGTATTTTCTGCAAGCAAAGTGAAGGCCCGTCCATGTTGCTGTTTGGTTCCTTCATGACCCTAATCTTCGAGGGGTTCCACAGAGCTTCTGTCTTCCCAAAGGCATGTATGTGAGTCACTCTGAAGCTGCTCTTTCAACCCACTCCATTCAAGGACTCCATTCAACCCACTCCATCCTCCATTCTTTAACATGTTTCCATGTTAAGGAGGGGAGGGAATGAAGCTATGCAGGAAAGTTCCCAATGAAATAGGAGACAGGACTTGATATAAAAGAATGGTAATGCAACTAGCTCTTATGGTACCAACATTTTATAAGAAGTACAGATATTAATCTTCAAGTATAAAAAAAATAGTGTTATCACTACAGGTCACCAGAGTTCTGTCCAAGGTTGATAATAATAAAATAACAAACACTATTGAGTACTAATTATATGCCAGATTTCTAAGTGATTTACATATATGAACTCCTGTGTTTCCCACGTTAATATATGAAGAAAGTTTCTACTATTACCTCCATTTTATAGATCAGGAAAGAGGCAAAGAGATGTTCTAAGCATCAGCTTACAAAACTAATAACAGACAGGTTAAAACTTAGGCAGTAAATTTGAGTCTTTGACCTTAATAAACACTGATAAACACTGTTTGGCCAATGACAATTGTGGAGACCGTCCCACAGGCAGGGCCTTACACTAGTAAGTTTTAGGAGAAACTTACATAATGTGTATTTGGAAGTTTCAGGTATTAACATTTCCCTTATAATTACTGTGAACATAATTACTACAAGTGAAACATCTTTGCAGGCTTCTAAAAGCTAAGCTTTTCTTTATGCATGATTCTTTAAACAACAAAATTCAATCAAAGTGTTAGTAAAGTCCCTTTTTCTATCACTTTCACGTTCAATCTATTTGAAAGTCTTGCCAACTCTATCTCCCCAGAGATCCTGAATCCAATCATTTCTCATTGCAAACCCTAGTCAAAGCCACATCATCTATCTTGCCTGGACTGCTATAATAGCCCTCTTCCCAACTTCTCTGTTTCTGCTTTCATATCCCTATTTTTCATTCTCTAAGTAACAACAAGAGTGATTTTATTAAAGCAAAAATCAGATCATGCTCAAAATTCTCCCAGGGTTTCCAAAAGCAATGCACATGAAATCAAAACACTGTACCATGATCTGTAACATCCCACTTGAACTATCTCCTGCCCATTCTCTGACCTCATGACCTGTCATTCCACAGTTTTGTCACTCTGCTCCAGTGACTCTGGCTGGGTTTTGTCCCTTGACTATGCTTAGCTCATGTATCTCAGGGCCTTTGCACATGCTATTACTGCTTACTAGAATGCCCTATCTTCAGAGTATCACATGGCTATCTCCTTTACATTAGTTAAGTAGCAGCTCGAATTAAAGCCTGTGAGTATCTTACCCTCTTCTTGATTTATTTCTTGATAGCATTTACCACTCTCAGAAATTATCTTGTCTTGACTGTTCCTTACTACATACGGGAGGAAGGGACTTTAATTTATTATTGTATTCCCCATGCCTACAGCAATGAGTAGCTTTTAGGAGATGCTCAATATATAACTGTTGAATGGGTAAGTAAATGAATGAATGAATAAGTAATTCAGGACAGTAATAGTGTTAGCAGATGGGAATTCAGAAGTAAGTAAAAAGACACGATATCTTGCCTCAAATCTCAGGATCTACTTTTTTTCTCCCTAAAGAAGTAAAGTGTAAAGTGAAATGTGAGGAGCAGGGAGGAGTCAGCCAGGTGGAGAGTGTAGGAAAAAGTTTTCCAAGGAACATGGACTATAAAACACCAAGGCCCAGAGTTAAGAGGAACCTGAGCCTGTTGGAGCACTGTAAGAGGAGCAGCAATATGGCCGTCTTGGGGACAGAGAAACCAGATTTGAGGCTAGAGGGTAGATCCCCCAGGGCTGCATAAGTCTTGTGAAGAGTGTGGACTTTCTCATGAGGGAATGTAGAGCTCTAGATGTGTTTTAATTTGAGAAGTGATATTATCATATTAGAGACAAAAACTTGGAACCTGAATTCAGCCATTTGCACCTAAACTACATTTTTAACTACATTTTAATAGAAATAAAAAATGTAACCTCATGGAGTGATGCTGTGGGTTAAGGGTAGGGAGGCTTAGTGCTGAATGGGAGTCCCTGTGAATGTGCAGAATTGTATGGTCAAACTCACGGTATGTCACTCCCTGCATGAATGATATAGTCACGCAATGCTAGTTGGAGAGGTAAGTGGGGAGTCAAATGTAATCTTTCCTTACATATATTTTTTTCTTTAAAGTCTTTTCACAAAGCCCAGAAGCACATTTTTTTTTTTTTTGCTGGTTGGACTATTTCAGTTATAAATTAGTCCCAATTTTTATATTTTGCCTTTATAGAAAGGGCTCAGGATTATTTTTCCTCTTTTGTTCAGGGGGAATGTAATTCAGACATGCTAATCCATATTTCAGGAAAGAACATCGGCATGATTCTGTCAGACCATTCATTCCTTCAGAATTTTCAGGAGTTACACTTTATTCTTGGGAATTTTTACTCTTAGATATTTTTACTTTGTCTTCTCTTTGCATAAAACACATATTTCTCTGAAATGAATATTTTAGAATATAAATATATAACGTTTGTCCATTCTTCACTTTGTTTTCCCCTGCTTCTTTTAAAAGTACTTAAAGAAGAAGATAGCAGGAGGGGAAGAATGAAGGGGGGGAAATCGGAGGGGGAGATGAACCATGAGAGACGATGGACTCTGAGAAACAAACTGGGGGTTCTAGAGGGGAGGGGGGTGGGAGGATGGGTTAGCCTGGTGATGGGTATTGAGGAGGGCACGTTCTGCATGGAGCACTGGGTGTTATGCACAAACAATGAATCATGGAACTCTATATCTAAAACTAATGATGTAATGTATGGGGATTAACATAACAATAAAAAAATTTAAAAAAAAATTCATAAATGAAGACAAAATAAAAACTTTTTCAAACAAACAAACAAACAAAAAACTAGTGATGTAATGTATGGTGATCAACATAACAATAAAAAAGTACTTAAGAAACTCCTGCTACATACAAGGTGCTGTGGGCATAGGCATATCAAGTACAGAGATCATGATTATTTCAAAATAAAATCAAAACTAAGATTTGAGAATCTGTAAAATAGATCCAGATAACTCACATTTTTTGGAAAGTGTTTATAATCATGTTGCTCATCTTCACAAGTATATTAACTAAATAATTTGATTCTTTTTTTCACATTCAGTTTTGTGAGCCCAATTGACCGAACTACAATGTGTCCCCATGTTAGGGAGTAGAAGTCACCTGTAAGCTGTTCCAGCTGTAGCTGGCAGCTGGGGCTGGCCCTTGATTGTGCCATCAGCACTTTGCACAGTGCCTGGCACATAGATAGGCACTGAATATTTACTGAATAGAATAGAGTGGGATAAAATTGATCTTTAGCTGTTAGACTTTACTCTCCGTAATTTACTTATTTACTTATTTTTTAAATATTTTATTTATTTATTTCACATAGAGAGACAGAGAGAGCACAAGTAGGCAGAGCGGCAGGCAGAGTGAGTGGGAGAAGCAGGCTCCCCACTGAGCACAGAGCCCGATGTGGGGCTCAATGTGGGGTTCGATCCCAGGACCCTGGAGTTATGACCTGAGCCGAAGGCAGACACTTAACCAACTGAGCCAGCCAGGTGCCCCTGTAATTTATTTATTTAAACATCTGTGAGATTTAATATTGAAACTGACTCCGTATTAATGATGCCCACATACAATTTAGCAATGTGCACTACTTGCAAAATGAACTTGTGTGCCCTTTTCCGTTTGCGGCTGCGTCCTATTCAGTGTGTTTTTCTCTCACCTATACTGTGATTCCGCAATGACCAGCTTTTGAAAAACAAGATCCCTTGCGTTTGTCTGTGAATAATTTATTCACATTTTGTTCCACCCACCAATTTTACTGACATTGAAATGTGGCATAATCTCAGGCATATTGTTATTAATATTAAAGCCCTGTAAAACTAGGGCAGAAGTCTGTTTTGCATTAGTAGAAGTCCTTATCAATGCAAAATATTTTCACATTACCAAAATTCGCAATGCAAAAATGCAAATATGGTTCTCCAAGGATTGAAGAACTTGAGTTCACTGGAATGCAGGTACTTCTGGGACTCCTATAAAACTTTAGTTGAATATGCTGACCTAGCACATTTGTAAACTTTGAAGTGATCAATCTATTTCTGGTTTAGCAACTCTGAAGATTAATTAAATCACACATGAAAATACAGAAAATATCTATAAATTTTTTCTTCGTTTACTTCCCTAATAATTGAAAAAGAAACAGCCAACCTAAAGCTATATTTATAAAGATAATATCATGGGGTTATTAAAGGGAGAGTAAGCAAAATAACTTTTAATATTAATATTTACAATTGCATTTCCCAAAAAGCTTTAGATTCTGGTACAACATTCAGGGTGTGTGTGTACAATAATTTATTTTACTATAAAAGGCACATAAACAGGAATGCAGTTGGTGCTTACATTAATCAATCTACACTTTTGAAAAATCCTTATTTTAGATTTGTGCAAATAACTCTAGCTTCGATTCCCTTTCTAATTTGAAAGCAAACTATTGCACAATTAGAAATATTCCTGTGGAATTTTTTTCTCATGTACTTGCCCTTATACAAGGAGAAAATGACTAAAAAGATAAGTATTTATAATCAAGAAAATATAAAGCCAGATTTATCACAGTTGTTAGAGTTTTTGTTGGCTCATGATCTGATCTTATCTGACTATTTAACTTGTTTGAGTCTGCATTCAGTTTAGGCCACATGGCTAATGCCACTCTCCTTGTCTTTGTTGTCTACTTCCCTGTCATTTCCCTCATTTACTGAAGACTCTACTACTGGTCCTTAGACTTTGTCTCCACCCAAGCCCTGCCACCATCTAGGTGATTTCAGGGACTGTGGAATGACCCACTTGATGAGGCGGACCATGATCTCCTTTTCCATCCCTGGGCCCTCCTGCTTCAATGGCCGCCAGAGCACCCATAGCTCGGTGACTGTGCCACCAGGAACTCATGCTCTTTTTATCCATGCTTTCTCCACATCTCCACAGTTAATACTTTCAGCCACTCTCCACAGAAGAGCTAATCTGTAGAAAAGATAGCATCCACCATAGAGGACCTCTCCCAACTGCCCAGCCTTAATTATGAGCACCCTTTCCCCCTCACTTCTGAATGAACAGAAGGAATCTTGCTCCTCTCATCTGAGACTAACCTCAGGTGAGGTAGTCTCATCTGAGACTAATTTTGGGGGTCCCATCCCCTCCTATGTGTCCAGGAATCTTATCCTATATATTATTCCCCTCTCTCCTATACCATCCACTGGCTCTGCTATATTAGAACCTTTTTCTCAGCTTCTGACAATGCTAAAAAAGCTCTTATAAGACAGTTCTTATTCCTCTGTATTTGAAACACCTGAAATGATACGCCTATGCTTACTTTCTCCAGTTCTTCACGTCCTTTGCATTCTGCAAGTCACTGAAATTGGATTTTCTACATCCTTCATTTAGACCATCAACAGATACTGACTGAGAGCTGTCTATGGACAAAGCACTGTACTAGGTGCTGGAATACAGCGATTCATGAGACACACACCTTCCCAGTCAAGCAGAATCTTACAGGAAGCCCCTTTCAGAGATCACATACATCATTTATATTTTCTTAAAGACTTACCATATTTTCCATTCCCCCTTTTTATACAATCATCACTTGTCTAAATAAATTTCAAAAATGAATATATGCTTCGTAAGTTCATCTTCTGAAAAAAGGAGTTTAAATATCTCCAGGCAATAGGAAGAGTAGCTTTATTCCATATAAACTATGGCTATGATTTCTAATATTAAACTGCACAACCAACTCTGATCTTCAAGAAGATGCACCAGAAATCACTGAGAAATAAAAATAAACATAATAATAAATAAAACAACATAGTAAGAGTTCGTTCTGCTGATCGTGACCATACTTCAGTTTATTTCTCCAAGGCACCATGACCAAATTACTACTTAGGTGCAATTTAAGAATTTGAAATAATCTTCCTTTTGAATTTTGTGACATATTTGTTTTAATTGTCCACCATTCCTGCCTGGAAATCTTCACATGACTATCATATACCTACAGGTCTGTCATTTCCTTGGTATCAGAGATTCAACAGCTCACATGAAATCTGCCTGTGCATCGAAAGGGCAGGAACTGTGAAGAACCCTAAAATCTCTAGTTTCAAAGGCTCCTCTCTTATGCGGTGGTCTAGATTTGCCCTTATGTTTACTTAATTTCCATGGATATGTGGGAAATGATATATAAGGATGGAATGTCATTTCAATTTGCATCCATCTGCACAAATCAAGGGCAGTATAATCCTCACCATCCAACTCGGCAACCATTATTCTGCATCCCCAAACTTTCTAGGTTATGTGTTTCCCACATGCGAGATCCTTCTGCTTCCATCACTGCCTTCCTCTTTGCCTTTCTTCCTGCCTCTGCACAGTTGCAATGAGACAGCCGACCTGAAGGATGCTGGCAGACACCCCATAACCGGCTAGAGATCAACGATATGACTGTAAACCAGGATCTGTAGATAACTGTAGGTAACTCAGAGTTACCTTTATATAAAATTTATCATCTATTTGCCAAGGACTGAGGGTGCAGGTAGTGTGATCTAGTGTATAGAGAACTAATTGGGAGTCGAGAGACCCCCGATTCCATTCTGAGTTCCATTAGAGCTGTGCTCAGTGACTCAGAGCAATTTTCCACATCACTCTATATCAATTGTCCTCCCTGTAAATTGGATATACTACTTATCACCTACAACCCTCCACAGAATTTGAAGATCTAAATGAGTTATTGCCCATAGAGTAGTTTGCGCTCCTGAGGAAAAAGAACTACATACTTCATGATAGAAATGCTTTAATTTAAACAAAATAACTCTGATACTATCATATCCTCGCTCTGCAAAACAACAAAGTGTGAATTTTAGAAGCTCTGGGTTGTTTTTTTAAAGGACATAGGTAATTAAAGGCACAGATGGGATGATAAAATTTATTTTCTACTCTAATTACATGTCAAGATGGTAGTAAGGATCAGTATCTTCAGAGCAACAAGGCCAGTGGCATCCCTGTGAAATTCTAAAATCTTGAAGATGGTAAAGGACGCCACTCATAATAGAAATGCTATTCACGAGCTGGGAGTTTTAAGATGATTCTTCTAGAACATGCCAAAGAATATCTCAAATAGCTTCAAACAGGAAACAACCCAAATGTCCATCAAGTGGTGAGCAGAGAAACAAAATGGTATATCCATACAATGGAATAACACTCTTAAATAAAAAATACTAATTCATTTATTGACTAAGTGAAAGAATTTACTGGGTGAACTGGTGATATTACACTGGCCCAGAATCATTTTCATTGCTCTCAGCAAGCAGAGGACTAACTGAAGAACTCTTAAACCAGAAGAGAATACTGGCCTGCAGGATGACACTAGAGGATTCTTACCCACCATCAGCCGCGGCCTCATCTCAACAAGTAGATAAGAAAATACAAAATCCAACAGAGCCTCATCACAGCCTTATGTGCACCACATATGGAATTCACTAACTCCAAAATGCATACTAAATGTGCCACAAGAGTAAGGAACTCTTTCCATTTTCTTGTTTGTTGCATTTCCATTCTTAGCACAGTGCTAAATAACAACAACAACAATAATAATAGTGAATGACTGATGGTACAACTTTGGACTCCATGTCTTTATCCCAGATCCAGCCCACATTCCTAGCAGTTTTTTTCATTTTGTTGAGATTTCATGACAAAGTATCTGACACATTCCTGTATTTCTCATGTATTCTCCGTAACTCCATGTGCTATATAGCATTTAGCCTTTAAAAATAGATGTTGAAATGCTCAATGCAATAAATCCAGGAGTTAAATTTTCGGCAAGACACTTAGGAAAAAAACAATATAAATTCGTTTAATAACTCTCATTAGCAGATTCCATTAATTTTACTTCGAGAACATATTCCTCAACTACTCTGTAGTAGTCCTCAAGTCCTCATTTCACTCCTGACAATGACAAAAGCACCTCTTCAGTGGCCTTTCTGACTCCTATATTGACCCTTTACATGGATTCTTTACAAACAGGCCAGAGTAGTCCTTTAAAATGAGTATCCGATTATGTCACTCCTCTGGTCAATGACTCTCAAGGACTTGGGTCATTTAGAATCAAATGCAACCTTGACCTTATGCAATTGAGTCCCTGCCAACCTCATTTCTCTTTGCACAAAACTCTTCAGCCACTGGCATTCTTTCTCTTTTTCCAACTCAGTACACCCATTGTAGCCTCAGCACCTTTGCATTATCTGTCCCCTCTGGAGTATCTAATGAATACTGCATTAAATGCACAAACGATGGATTAATAGAAGAATTTTAACCAAGAAAAGCAAATCCGGCAAATTCTGGAGTCAGACAGACCCGAGTTTGAATCTGTATTCTACCTCTGATTGAAATGAAATCTTTCTTGAAGTCTATGACCTTCAGTTTCCTCATATGTAAAATTGGGATCATAAAATCTACCTCATAAGGACAACACATTCCAGACACTTCATAAAGGACTTAATACAAAGTAGGTTGTCAATAAATTATTGTTAATACCATAAATCAAAATATAATTTATGCCCTTAGGACAATAAAACAAAAAGTGAGATTTCTATTTTTAAATAATAGTTTATATCCAGGACACATAAATCATGTTGGAGTTTTAACTTGAAGAGTCTACTTCAGTGCAGTTCAACAGAAATACAATGTGAGCCACATAGTAATTTTAAATTTCCTCGTAAGACATTAAAAAGGTAAAAAGAAATAAGTAAAATTAATTTTAATAATATATTTTACTTAACTCAATATATTATCATTTCAACATGTAATCGATATAGAAATTGTTAATGAGATTGTTTCCATTCTTTTTTCATATTAAGTCTCTGAAATCTGATATGTGTTTTATCTCAATTTGGATAGTAAATTTTCTTTTTTTTTTTTTTTAAATATTTTATTTATTTATCTGACAGAGAGAGACACAGCAAGAGAGGGAACACAAGCAGGGGGGTGGGAGAGGGAGAAGCAGGGTTCCTGCCGAGCAGGGAGCCTGATGCGGGGCTCGATCCCAGGACCCTGGGACCATGACCTGAGCTGAAGGCAGCCGCTTAACTGACTGAGCCACCCAGGTGCCCCTGGATAGTAAATTTTCAATCTTTAAGAATATAGCTCTATTAAAAACAGTAAAGTTATGATTGATGGAAAAATATTTTATCCGATTGTTTTTAAATTGAAATTTAAGATAATTAAGATCCACTAAAATTAAAAATTCAGTCCTTCAGTCTCACTAGTCAAATTTCGAGTATTCAATAGCCACACAAGGCTAGTGGCTGCTATTTTGGGCAGTACAGACTTACTCCATAGAGTAAGACTCTACACCATAGAGTCTTATCTTTTTCAATAGAAGTGTATTTTCTCTCCTTATCACACCGCACACTGTTAGGTCTCTACTACATACATACTACTACATACACGGTTAGTTCCAATCATTCTCTCCCATTGGACAGAAAGGAGACAGCAGCAGATAAATTAGCTTAGTCTGTTGTGATCTTTCAGATTATGTGTCTAAGTGTATGTGTTAGCTGCTCAATTCAAAATGCTTGTACTCTAAATATGGAGAGGAATGAAATTAGGGGTCCCTGTGATTTTATTCAGATACATCATCTCCTGCCTCAGGCTTCTTCAGACTCTTCCCTCCAAATGAAGCTCCCAGTGAGCACCACCATGAAGGTGGGGCTGAGCAAATCTGAGTGGGCCTTCTGGGAACCAGAGATCTACCCCTGGAATAACAGAATAATCTTCTCCAAAGGGGACATCTTGATACATTTCAACTTCTCTTATAATCTGAAGTTTCAAATGTGAATCTCACAGTGACAAGTGAAATTTCAGAATGTTTCAATAATGTATCTTTTTTAAAAGTAAGCATTTTACTAAGAACAGGAAAACAAAAGATGTGCCACATCTTAAAGAAATGAAACAAAAATATGTATGTGTAGGGGTACGTAAAACATTAACTGATAAGTTATTTACATTTGTTTATAAAAAATGTCCCCTCCCATTCCCATGGCCTGCCCACTATTCAAGTGAGACCCAGGAGCTGAGACATAGTTCCTCAGAGAAAGAGAGAATGCAAATGCAACCGTATTTTAACTCTTGTCCTAAGCCTCAAGACCCATAGCAAATAAATATTCAGGCCTTTCTGAATCTCCAAAATATTAAGAACATGAAGGACTTAAGAGTAGGTGAGAGAATTCATGTTGACCAAAGAACCTTCTTTCCTGCTCAGACAGAGATAAAATTCTGCCAGCAGTGGCGTGGATAGTCTATATTAATTTTTCCTATCCTCACATGAAGAAGTGGATGTTGTTTCTCTTCCTCTGAATCTGACCTAGTTTTATGTTTGCTTTGACCAAGATGGCTACAAGTTGCATGTAGATAGCCTGGCAGCTTCAGCTTTTACTCATTTGGACCCTGAGTGGCCATTGAAAGCAGTTGAGCTACTGGCTAGGGAATCTATATAAAGAGAGGTCCAGCTGGGCCTCTCAGCTGTTCCAGCCATCCTAACTGAGGCACCAGATGTGTGGGTAAATTTACCTTGGGTCCACCAGCCTGACTTGAGGCTCCAGATGACCACAGTCACTTAAATGACCTGAATAAGACCAAAAGAAAACAGGCTCAGCTTGCTTATTCATGGACGAAAAAATGGGTTGTTTTAAGCCACTAATTTGGAGTGGTTTATTACACAGCAGTAGGTAACTGATACAAGCAGGCAGTGAGCATAGGCAGGCAAGAGGTTTAGTTAATGACAGAGGTTTCTGAGAAGGGATCTCATATCTTACCAGTCCTCTAGGAAAAGTCCAAGTGTGGGGTGGGAAGGAGAATTAAAGAAGTCCTGTGTAGATTCTCCTTTTGGAGAAGAGGTGTCTGATTGGTGATGAGACCTCTGTTTGGTTTCTGGGTGAAGACTAAAACAGTAAGTGTCCTAGGAAAGACTCCAGAAATGGAGTAGTAAAGCATCATTCTAATAGAAACAATGTGAGCTGTCTCCAGCAGTGGATGCAGTAAAGACAGGGTCGGTTAGCAAAGACTAGCAGCTCCAAGATACTATGCTGAATGTCAACAGAGGATGGTGGATGACCACAGACCAGATGTCCTTCTCCCCAAAGGCCATGAGCCACAGTCCCAAGCCTCCATGCTGGAATTTAGATGCCATCAGACAGAGGAGTGGGGGTGGGTTGAGAACTCAGAACTGGTTGAGTTTAAACTTTGAATTAATCAAAAAATGCTGAATTTGTCAGTTTTATCCAATTAGATCAAATTGTCTACATCAGAGGGAATGGGGACCTGGATTCTGAAGTTTAACATTTGCAGAAAGTACTGTTGCATTCCTGGCCACTTGAATCTGTGACTACAACATATATATTGTCTTTATCACTAGTTTATGAATTCTTTATCACTGCTCCTAGATTACAGATTAGTCTATAATTTTTATAAGATCTGAAACATAGCATCCTTTCATCCATAGTAAATAAGGAGTAAATTCTGGCAGTAGAATATTACCAATAGGGCGCCTGGGTGGCTCAGTCGGTTAAGCGTCTGCCTTCGGCTCAGGTCATGATCCCAGAGTCCTGGGATCGAGCCCCACATCAGGCTCCCTGCTCGGCAGGCAGCCTGCTTCTCCCTCTCCCTCTGCTTGCTGCTCTCCCTGCTTGTGCTCTCTCTGTCTGTCAAATAAATAAATAAAATCTTTAAAAAAAAAAAAGAATATTACCAATGTATTTTATTGGTAATTTTCAGCCTTCTGGAGTAATATTCCTTAACTCCTATATACTTTAGTGGTTTTACACTATATTATAAAAATATACGAAATTAAAGACTATTCTGTTGTTAGGATGTGTTACTGTGTGCATGTGTATGTGTTTGCATGTTTATGCTTTCCCACAAACACTAAGGTCTTATTTTGATGTTGCCTGTCTAGTTTGTGATGGTGGCATATATGCATCATTTAGATAAGTGTTAATGTTTCTATGGCCTTCTGTAACTGGTAAGTTTTATAACTTTTTTACAAGCCTCTATGATACTAGTAAAGTCTGAATCCTTGAATTCCTAATCATTATTTTAAAATGGAAAGACAATTACCAAAAATAGTAACATCTAATTTACAAAGATGCTTTTCTTATCCAAAAAGTACTCATAGGACCAAATGATGTCATAAAGAAAGAATTTCCAATGAAGCAAAGAATGTCCTCAAACACCAATGATGGAATATCAAATGATGTTATAAATAAAAACATGTTGGTTCCTTCAAGAAAATCGTGAGTGTGTATTAACCTGGTGTCACATCCTAGCTAATGATGCTTAATTTACATTTTCTATGAACTATGAACATAGATTCTACCGAAACAGAATATAGGATCCTGCACTGCAATTACCTTTCTTAACCTTTTACTTAACCTTTTATGCCAATAAACCAACACTTCTGCACATTGTCAATGTGAAGATTTGTGCTGTTATTTAGTTCAGGAGACTGCAGAATATGAAATCGAGTTTTCTTATCTCCAAGTCATACATTTTATTTTCAGTATTTCTGAAAAGAGTAGTTAGAATTTTTTATTTAAATCTAATCTGCTGCTTTTAAAGATGACAACACCTATGAAATATGATGATGGAAATGGAAAGACAATTACCAAAAATAGTCGCTTCTCTGTTCAGCTTACCAAATAGATGCAATACTTTGACAGCTAATCAACATGGTTGTTGGTTTTTGCTTTTTTTCCCCTACTGCTATATCTATCCTGTTCCTGGATGACTTATTAATTTTAATGGCTTGCTGGACTCCCATTTAATGGTTCAATGAATATAATACATTTGTGCTTTTCTTTGCATAATGAAGTGGCCAAGAAAGCAAGATAACTTTTGAAGTTTATGTAGCTAGAGTTTCCCCAAACAATTCAAATGTTTCAACTTCCCATTATAATTAATAGTAAAACTTATCTAAATTCTATTCCTTAAACTTGCAAACTAGCTCTAAAAGTGAGCTTCACTCCACTACAAAAATATCCATCCAATTATACATATTTTTAAAAAGTTATACTTAGCAAAATGCTCTTTACAAATTTGCAATAAACTTATTTCTCCATGTTACATGTTTATTGAGTTCTGAATTGCTCTGGAATCATGTAATTGTCAATAAGCTTATCTACTGCACAGAGTGGAAGTATTCAGTAATAACAATTTTCAAAAGTATGGACCTGTCCTGAAAATTTTCTCACAAGCTTATTTTATTACAATGTTGAAATACTTGGCAGCTCTGGTATTTTATCAATCTTAATTTTTTTTTCTACTAAATACATTTGTAGGGCTTTAAGTAGAACTTTACCACGTTGTCTAGTGGATGTTTTGTTGTGGTTGTTGTTACTAGGAAAGGGTCAGAGATTAATGTGCCAAACAAAAATTATCTCAATTGGGACAGAATGAGCCATATAACAATTTCACTCTATAAAACATGAGAAAATGTTTGTGATGTTTTTGATACTATATATTCTTCCCTAATGAATCTAATATTTTTCACAAGCACACACACTCATCTTCATATTGCATTAAATAATATGTTTTAAAAATCTAACCTAGTATTTCATATTTCCTATTGTAATCTGCAAAGTATATTTCAAAGATTGGCATTTGCTCTAATTTTTCCTGTTGCTTTATTTTCACTAAAATCTATTTTGAAGTCATACTTATATGCATTTCACTTCTTATCCACAGGATTTCCTAACGTTCTTGTTTTATTCCATTTCAACTGTGTCCAAATTACTTTTCTGCATATTAAAGGCTGTTTGTCCTTGTCTTCATTCTCCCATCTCTTACCTAACACCAGGGATAATCTTAACACATACCCTTTTTATGTAATGTTTTCTTTTTATGTAATGTTATCCCTTATGTTACACCCTGAATTTGGTCTTTATTTCCATCAACCAAATTACTGCCATTTCATTTAAGACCATTCTAAAGGACTGTGTTAAATAAAGTCACCCCTTTGACCAGTAAGATTGTGACAGAGATGTGGACTCCACAGAGCCACCCAGGGAAGTTCCCAGGGTGCCAAGCGAGAAAGGTATACACATCCGCACAGGCAGCTGTTGCTTCCAGTACTGACTGGAAGTTGATCCCCACAGGCTGGAAAGGCAACTCAGGCTCTCTTTAGACTGAACTGAATTTCATTATCCTCACACAAACCACAACAGTAACAAAAAATTAGGCAAAATAACATTATCTAGGGGCGCCTGGGTGGCTCAGTTGGTTGAGCATCTGCCTTTGGTTCAGGTCATGATCCCGGGGTCCTGGGATCGAGCCCTGCGTCAGGCTCCCTGCTCAGCGGGGAGTCTGCTTCTCCCTCTGCCTCTGTTTTCTGCTCCCCCAGTGTGGGCTCTCTCTCTCGCTAGCTCTCTCTGTGTCAAATAAGTAAATAAAATCTTTAAAAAAATAACATTATCTAAGATAAATCATTACTATTACTGCACAATAAATGATACTAAAATGGTGCAGAAACTTAATTGCATTACCCTCAACTATGAAACTGCATCAGGAAGCCACCTAATAAAGAGTTACCCTGCTTTGCATCAGCTCTCCTGGATCCCCACCTGTACCTATTTCTACATCCAGATATGCTATACAAATATACTCAGAGTTTCCATTTTCTGCAAATTTGTGTAATATAAGATATTGGGAAGAGGAATGAGATAATTATTCAGTAACATCAAACCCTTTCTGTACCTTAAAGAGAGGGCAGCCGAGAGAATTCCCAAGCACACATGCCTGAGACCTGCCCTGGAATGGCTGGAGAGGAATACTATTGCCAGGTCTCCTCATTTCCACCTTGGCCTTAATATGGAAGTGCTGGGGGAGGCCATTTCTACCTTAATTTCCCTCCCTTTCTCTTGTCCACAGGAAAAGGAATCCATGTGGGTTGAGAGCCTGTAATCTCTGGGCCATGTTTCTCTATCCGGTGGAATCAAGGTGTTAAAGCGCAGGATTCTTGTATGTCGTGATATTCTGGATCTCATTCTTCTGTGGATGAAATGTGTGCCAGTGTTCTATGGAAATGTGTTCCAGTTTCCATAGAACAATTCTCCCTGCCCTCTGTTACCCCCCATCCCTCTCCCTCTCCTGAAATACTTTCAGGCAGGGTGTCAGTCCTTCCCAGTTTCTCTACCTGTGGGTAAGCAGATGAGGCCAAGATGAGCTGACACCTGGAGGGCCTGCTCTAGTTTTCTGTGCAGTTTCACCAGAGAGGTCTGTATTTTGGGGGTTATGAGTCTCGCCCATTAAGAGAGTTGATAACCCAGTTTCCTGTTGACCACAGTGTTTGGTCAGCTAGACATTTTGTTGCAACAGCAAGGACTACTGCCTGGAAAGGGACAGCACACCGTATGCCCAACAGCACCCAGCAGCTATCGCTGACAGCCTAGAGACCCACCAGCAGTCAGAGCTGGCTTAGAAGAGCTCCCCGATGGCCCAGCAACTGCACTCCTGGGTATTTACCCCAAAGACACGGATGCAGTGAAAAGAAGGGCCACATGCACCCCAATGTTCATAGCAGCAATGTCCGCAATAGCCAAACTGTGGAAAGAGCCGAGATGCCCTTCAACAGATGAATGGATAAAGAAGATGTGGTCCATATATACAATGGAATATTACTCAGCCATCAGAAAGGATGAACACCCAACTTTTACGTCAACATGGATGGGACTGGAGGAGATTATGCTAAGTGAAATAAGTCAAGCAGAGAAAGTCAATTATCATATGGTTTCACTTATTTGTGGAACATAAGAAATAGCATGGAGGACATTAGGAGAAGGAAGGGAAAAATGAAGGGGGGAAAATCAGAGGGGAAGAGGAACCATGAGAGACTATGGACTCCGGGAATCAAACTGAGGGTTTCAGAGGGGAGGGGGGTGGGGGGATGGGTTAGCCCGGTTGAGTATTAAGGAGGGCACGTATTGCATGGAGCACTGGGTATTATATGCAAATAATGAATTGTGGAACACTACATCAAGAACTAATGATGTACTGTATGGTGACTAACATAACATAGTAAAAAAAATTATAAAAAAAAATAATAAACCCCAATTTGGAGACAAGGTAATTGGGAAAGTTGGACAATCTCACTAAGCTCTGGTGTCTTTTTTTTTTAAATTAAGATAATGCAACCTTGATGATTATTTTAAAAAGTAATTCAGGTAATGGCTGTAAAGTGCCTAAGGTAGAACTTGGTGTGCAATCTAGTGGCCAAGCTTTGATAAAAGTAGCTAATTGGGTATGAACTGCATTTAGTCCACTTAACACTTGAAGATTTTCTCCAACTACTTAAGTTTGTTTGTGACCATATATTATTTTGTTGGGCCTGAATAAGTAACGACCAATTATGACAAAACAAATTTTTTGCTTAGATTTTTTTTCCAAAATTATGAAATAAATTTATGCCCTGCATATAATGATCAACTATTAAATTGAAAGTGGCTATATTTATAAATTAATAAAGACAAGGCAATCTAACAGGCTTTATATGTAAGAGATAATCAATATAAATTATTAATCTGAAAAAGAAGACACTTTTTTGGGGTCCTAAAATATACATTTATAAAAGCCGAGGCATTTCATCCTTCACAAGAACATTTGTAATATAAATGTTGATTCACAGAAATCTAGTATCATATATTGTTACGGTGCCAAATTAGTAAATTAAAGTCTATATAACTATTGGCAAACAAACATTTGGAGAAAGCATTAAATATTTTTAAAAGTCAGTATTCCATAGTAATAGGTAATAATTTACTCTGATATCCCACAATATCATTTACTAACAAGGCATATGAGTTAAATTTGCCCAGGCTAAAAACACCATGGCCTGTGGGATGACTTTTGGAAAATATTTGCTTTATTTATATAAAAGAGAAATCTTTTTGTATGCAACAAGATGCTATTAGTAGAGTTTCTATTTCTCTTTTCTCAAGATAAGACAGAAAAGCATGTTGAACAGTATGTTTAATATTATAATTACTATCAGTCTCACTATAGACACATAGGATATTAGAGGTGAGAATTACTGCAGATTTAATCTAGTTCAATGCTGTCATTATATAAATAAAGATGGTGGTTAAGTGACTTTCCCAAAGTGCTATCACAGTACCAAGACACGTGCCAAACAGGAGGAGTATTACCACAACAGCCAGGCTTTTGCACTTTCCTCCTCCCAAGTGGAGTAAGATCATCCTTAAGAGGAACAAAGGTGAGAATGAGCAAATATGATCCATTTATTCATGTGTGTCCTCCATAAAATAAAGGGCTCTTTCTGAATGTAAGCACCAAATTGTTGAAGGTAAGAATGAATCGTTTCACACAGTAGGTTTAATGAAGACTGCAGAACTAAGCTGACAGTGACGTACTCAATCAGGGGTCGTAAATGGCAGCCTGCATGGTGAATCCACCATAAGCATACTTTTATTTGATCAGCTCCATGTTTGGGATATTTACCTCAGTAAAAAATTGAATAAATGCAGTATACCAACTTTATTGAAAAATCACATGGGCCCTCATACCATGCCACCCAGGGGACCATGTGGCAACATTCATCTAGAAGTAAATAAATAGTGGTCGATGATTGCCTGTTCGATGGGACAAGAGCTCCTCTGTTTACTACAGAATCTACCATTTCTGTTGTTTTCCACTTAGTTCAATTATGCTACCTGCCTGGCCTGGCCTGGCCTAGGTGGGGACTTGTGACCATCTGTAGAGATGATCATATCAATTAATAGAAACTTTACTATAAGCAGTATGACCTTTCATGTGTACCCCAAATCTTGAGAAGTGAACCTGTTCTCATGTACATGGGATGCGGGGTTTACTACCTCTGTTCCTCTTTCTCATGTATTGATTTGGAGTTTCCAAGTGGACTATTTCACTTGATCCTCACAATAACATGCGAAGTGAATGACATGAGTTTTAAAAGTCACATTTTACAGATGAAAGAACTGAGACTCACCAAGTTTAAGTAACTCTCATGAGGCAACTCTGTAAATGGCAGAGCTGGTGTTCAAACTCT
The DNA here is from genome assembly GCF_004348235.1 of Phoca vitulina. NCBI lineage: Eukaryota > Metazoa > Chordata > Mammalia > Carnivora > Phocidae > Phoca > Phoca vitulina. Next base: position 14,085,474 of record NW_022589728.1, on the reverse strand, counting down.
GGTCTTCTAAGACCATCCCACAGGCTTTCAGCCATATTGTGTTGCCTTACCATATCAGCCATTGGAATTATACTGTATATCTTAATATACAAAATAAGCTTTGCTTTTAACTTGCTCCCCAATAGTCACATTAAGTCAGAAAGCAAGAGTTATCATATTATAAATTCATTCATTTATTATTTTTATTATTCATATTTACCACTTATTTTAAAAATTAGACATAAATCAAATAACTAATGTAAAATAACACACTGAGGTGCTGGAACAATCAGAAACTAGCATTCCTTGTTGGGAGAGATCATGTCCTTTATATCCTAGTGGTTTTTGCCTAACAATAACCTTGCCAGATAACCCGGGGATAATCACACCTACTGATTATCAGTGGTGGGGCTTTATTAGGAGTTTCCATTTAAAATAAAAAAAATTAACTTTAATTTTTCAAACAATCCTATGAAGTGGGTATTATTCTAATTACTTTAAAGATGAGTCAGCTGAAATTTGCAGTGAGTAATAAGCAAGTTACCTGATTTCATGCAACTTGAAATGTGACTGTCACATATTCTTTCAAAAAGTGGAGTCTCTTTCTCCACACTGTAACCCTGGGGCTTGGCCAAGTGGCTTTTCTTTGGTCCACAGAAGAGTAGCAAATTAGATGTCAGCAGAGGATGGGAAAATGCTTATGCAGGCAAGAGAAAGGAAGGGCCAGTGCACAGGCATTATTCCAGCCACAGATTTGGAACACGGAGGCCTCCATGTGAATGAACCCAAGCTAATGTAGAAGAGATCATGTTGATGAGAACTGAGGCTCACTAGCCGATAGGCTGGTGACCACTAGTCCTAGGATGAGGCCATCCTGAACTACTGAATGGATAAATAAACTATGATAGATGTACAAATCCATTTTATCCATGTTGATACACACAGCAAACTGTGTGAATCTCAAATGCATTATGCTAAGTGAAAGAAGCCAGACCAAAAAGGCTGTATGTTGGAGATTCCATTTATATATCATTCTGAATAAGGTAAAGGTATAAAGACAGAGAACATATCAGTAGTTTCCAGAGGTTAGGGGGAGAGGGTTTGACTATAAAGGAATAGCACAGGGAATCTGGAGGGATAATGGAACTATTCTGTATATTGATTGTGGTTGTAGTTTTATGACACTATGCATTTGTCAAAATTCATAGAATTATAACAAAAACAAGTGGATTTTATGCATGCAAACTAAAACAAAAATTTAACAATTCTCTTTCTCCATGTTAACTGTGAAATTGTACAGAATTGATGGGAGTTGAACTTAAGAAGGACCTGGGTATTTGGATTCTGGCTCTGTTCTTTACTATCTGAGTGACTTAAGTAAATACCATAATGTCTCTGAGCCTCCGCTTATAATATGTAAAATGGAAATAATAATACCCATCTTATGCTTTGATATCCTCATCTGTGAAATGAGACAAGTAATACGCTCCAGAATTATGGTTGAGATTTAAATGAGATAATGTCTGTAGAAAGCTTGGTACAAAGTGCTCAATAAAAGAAAAGGATGATGGTATAGATGCTCATGATAATGATGATGATGATGATGATGATGATGATGATGATGATGATGAAAATGATAATCTACATTGGCGGGGGACACTATTTGGAGAAAATTTATGCCTCTACTCTAGGAAACTGATAAGGTTCTCAAAGTTCTGATTCTTAATTTATGTTATGTCATATATATGTCCTAAAAGATCCTTGCATCCCATGGGTAATGAGACTTTCAACAAATGGAGGCTTCCAAGATGAATGAATTCAGCATCTATATATTAGGTACCTCCTTTATACAAAACACTGTTAAACAGATGTTCTATGTAGTAATTGCAATTATATTATCTAAAAGATCTCTTACAACAAACTACAAAGATATGTTATAGATCTTTGATTTATCCTCGACTTAGGAGGTCCCACTGTAACCCTACTTGTTACCTCTCACTCGGTCATCCTTCGGAATCTGTAGGCTCTAAGCCCTAAAGCCTCGTGGTATTCTGGAGTCTCTGTATCTATGACTATGACTTTTTTTAGTGAAAGCTATTTATATTATTTTGGTTTCCTTGTCTACATCAAATTCTTAGAATCAAAAAAATCACCTAAAATCACTGAATCTTTGGATGATTCATGCTCAAAATACTAGACAAGGTGCTAGCTCACATCTGAATGGAGTGCAGTCCCAAGAGATAGACAGCAATCCTTCACTGTTGGGGGCAAAGAGTGGTCACAGGCTCCCTTGTCCTCCCTAACAAACAACTTCTTAGCTTAGGATTGATGGAGTTTAACCAGAAGGAAGAAGAGAGAAAGGTCAACCTGCAAATGCAGATGGGTAAAAATTCTATGTTCACGTGTAGACAAGAACTCATGAATATGTATATATTGATATTAATATTAAACCAGCTATCATACACTGGAAAGAGCACTAAGCTAGGAGTCAGAAGAACTGGGCACTAGTCCTGGCTGCAGACCAAAGTCTCCCCATCCCATCTATCAGAGTCTTAGACTAGAGTAAATCCGTTTTATCCATCTATTTACATAACTGGCCATTTTACCTCCACGAGTAAAGGGAAATGACATACTTTCACCTTGCTAAACATAATCTCATTTCCATGGTTTATATAATTTATATAATTTATAATTTATAAAATGTATAAAATTTCCCCCCCTTAATTTAAAGAAAGCACCATCCTAATGAAAGAGCACCTTTTAACCCAAAGGATTAGATGTTTGACTCCCGTGGGTAGTGAAGGAAATAGTTAAAGGGCATCCTCATATCAAGTGGTTTCATGCATGCTTGAAGCTTTAGGCAAAGAGTAAAATTTTAGCCTGAATTTTATTGGCAACATAAAAAATTCTTGGTGAATGGGGAGGAAAACTGATTCTTGGTATTCTAAAGGTCCTCATATAAAGAAGTAGGTAAAAAATTTTGACTACAGGAAAAATTATCAATGTCAAGGGGAAGAAAAAACAAACTAATTAAAGTTCCAAACATTCAGAAGTAATAAAGGGTCTTGGATAAGTATGGAAATAGTGCTTTATTCACCTTTACGATTCTAGAAAAAATAATATGGAATAAAGCATAGTTAATTTATGTTTTTAATTGCAAAACCAAGTAATTGATATTTTTAAAAACAGGGATACTCAAAAGTAGATCACAATGGGATTTTTTTCAATAGGCCCCATAAGAAGTAAATTATAAAGTCCCCATCTGTGCCTCACAGGAAAAAAAAAATCCATTACCATTTGCTCTTTATTGGCATTATAGTTCTTCAAAATGGCTTACAACCGAGCTTATGTTTCACACATGAACGTTTGATTGAGCTCACCTATTGTGATCTGCTTTAAGTGCCCACATTTTTAGTAGCAGCCATAGATTGTGAAAACCTAGGCTTTTACAATATTTTAAAATAATTGAGGGAGCTTTTCCTTTGTTTTGCTCTCACTTTATCTCACTTGAATGTTAAACAGAAATTACTCAAGTTTGGAAACTCAGGGGTTGAAAATGGAAGCTTGCTTATCTCACAGATTTTAGACTGCCTTTCCTACCTGTTTCTTGTGACAAGGCTTCCCTGAGACCAGCACAGGGCCACTCAGCCCTGCTCACTGTCCCCTCCCTCAAAGCCTTGACAAAGGCACGTGCTCAGCAAAGGGGGCGTTAGGGCCTTGGGTGCTGGCAACTATCCACCAGCTGGATCGTCTTGATAAACCAGATGTTGATATCCCTGGAATGCTTTGACCCATAACTCCCACTGTTATCTTACAGGAGAAAGAGATGAAAAGCTCATTATATGAAAGTGGTAGCCAGGAGGAATAGAAACAACTAGACTTACTGCAAAAGAGAAAGTCTAGAGACAAGTGGTAGTCCCGGTTATCCTCCTGAGGCATGAGAGTGAGTGCATTTACCCTTTGAAAGTGCAAAGTATGTATTCATTTAAAAATCTTCTCATGACATCCTCGCTCATATTAAAGGCTATGTTGTCTATTTCTCATTCTTCAGGCAGAAGTTATGTAAGCAATTTCAAACAAAAACATTTTATCATGTTTTTAAATCATGTTAATATACTAGTTGCCAAACTCCTTTACCGATTCATTTTACTACTTAACACCTTAGCTGCCAGGAAAATTTTTCCTAAATACAGTCAATTCCCTCAGACAGTAAGATAGAATGGCAGGGAGGTCTATGCAGATTCAAGTCCCAGCTCTACACTGATGAGCCCTGCCTGAGGCTCATTATCCTCTTATACACAAAGAAAACGCCAGCTTGAGGAGATACCTATGTTAAGAGTTCCTAGGGGAGAATCTGTGCCAAAAGAAATTCAGGTAGTCTCTACCCATGTTACAGAGTCTACCTCTTGATATTTTCTAATCTTTAAAGGCAGTAATAAAGAGTAGCACATTAACACCCTTCATGACTTGAAAATAAGCACCATTTTCAGCCTTTTCTGATCTCGTAAATGTACAGAGTCTATTAAAAATTAGAACTACAATGTGTTTAACAATCAAACAAAATTTTTAAAAGAAATTGCTGTTATACCGAAAATGGTTCTGAGAAATGAAGCATTTAAAAGAAAAATAAGTCTGTAATAATTGTTAAATGCCTAAATAAGGGAACTTGGGGGGTTTATTTTGAAGGAAGAATAAAGAGAAAAATGTGTTTACATGTATGAAATTATGTATTTGTATGTGGGGGATATGAGAGACAGAGAGACAAAGAAAAGGATTTTTTAAAAAGAAGAGCGTACATGTTCTTGGCAATCAACATTTTTTAATAGTAGAAATGAAAATTCAGTCCTAATTAAATGCTAATTAGGTAGTAAAATGTGTTTTTATTCTATTGTTAATTTTCCATTACATTAACCTCCTCATCAAAACTTATGCTTATATATTAAAGTTTTCTAATGACAGAACTTCATGAAAAAAGTTTAGAATGCTTCATCTGCATAAAATGCAGGTCTTCCTACTGGGTTATTTCACGCTCTATAGAGAAAAAATATATATACATAAAGTAATTAAGCATAGAAGTAGCTATTGTGACTCAAGCAAGTATCTTCCACAGACCCCATTCTAGATAAGACAGTTAAATTAGATATAAAGTCACCAACATCTAGAGAAAAAATGTTTTATATTATTTATTTAAATTATCCAGAGCCACATTCGAAATGTATTTTTACAGAAAGAATGGGGTCTGAACATATTTCAGCCTTTGAAAGCACCATAGTAGGATCCCATTTCTCCTTTCAGATAGAACGCCTGACTTCCCTGTCAGCTTCTGAAGAACAGAGAATCTTTTTTTTTTTTTTTAAAGATTTTATTTACTTATTTGACAGAGAGAGAAAACAGCGAGAGAGGGAACACATGCAGGGGGAGTGGGAGAGGGAGAAGCAGGCTTCCCGCTGATCAGGGAGCCGGATGCAGGGTTCGATCCCAGGACCCTGGGATCATGACTTGAGCCGAAGGCAGACGCTTAACCACTGTGCCACCCAGGGGCCCCAAGAACAGAGAATCTTAGTCACCTTCTAATTCCCAACATCTCGTGGGAGCTTTTAGCACAGGGTTGGCATGCAGTAAATGTGTTGAGAACCAAACAGGTCCCACAAGTTTATTCACTGTTTTCCAGTACAACTTGGGCATTTTCCCCTTGACATTTATGCTCCCATGATTTTTTCAACCAGAAAAGGCCTTCATCCTTTTTCCTTTTTCTCTGCCCATTTCAATTCAGTCTGTTGTTAAGGATGAACACAAGTGTCACCTCCCTCCTAAAGGTAGCCGTCCGAACGGCTCCTCACTATGCACTGACTGGCTGCACTCATCCTTCCTTCAGGAAGTAACTGTCACAACCAGGTCTGGATTCATAGTGCCACACGACAGTGTAGGGGATGTCAGGACCCTTCCAACAATTCCATAGGCTGGACATCTGAGTCCAGGAGCAAGACTTAGAGGCAGTTATCACAGCTTTACATGCGAAAACATGAGTCTGCATCTAGATCGTCCACAGGGAAAATGTCATGGGAGCGTCACAGATGGGCCGAGATGCAGGGTGTCTCAGACAATGGCAGGCCCCTGAAGAGAGGAATGTATCACTCGGGAGTCTCTATTTAGAAAACTGATTTTCAAAGGGAGGGGATTTCAGTTCCCCCAGGGATGCTAGTGGACTAGAGATGGCAACAAGGTGTGACAAGCCAGGAGCAGAGCAGGCGGAGATGCAATTTGGGCCTAGACCCTTCGGGAGTCACCATGAAGAGGATACATTCAGGGTGAAGGTAATAAAAGAGGCTAAAGAGGGGCGCCTGGGTGGCTCAGTTGGTTAAGCATCTGCCTTCAGCTTGGGTCATGATCCCAGGGTCCTGGGATCGAGCCCCGCATCGGGCTCCCTGCTCAGCGGAGAGCCTGTTTCTCCCTCTCCCTCTACTGCTCCCCCTGCTTCTGTGCTCTCTCTCTCTCTCTGTCAAATAAATAAATAAAATCTTTAAAAAAAAAAGAGGCTGAAGAGTTTAGGACATCAGGGAAGGCCTTTCTGCAGAGATGAACATTTTCTGAATTCCATGTTAGAGGTTAGTTTTTAGTTGTCAATGCCTCATAGTATGTCACGTGCAGAGCGTCCATGAATCTGGAACACTTAGATCCCAGAGTAAAGTGAGAGAAGTTGCGGGCTCTTGTAGTGACTTTCTCTTTGATAGGGAAGTCCTCATGGCCCAACACACTGTGCCTTCATAGCTCTCAAGAGTGGCAGTTCTACATTTTGTATTTTATCTGAGTGATTTTCATTAGTGGCAGGGATCATGTCTCCTCCCTCCTTTGCTGTGTTCCCAGCACCTAACGTAGTGCTTAATATCAAGTAAGAACTTCGTGCATGGACTTCAGCAAACACGATGTCACAGAAAGAATGGGCCAAAGCTGCTACAGACAAAAATGACACAAAAAGCAGCAACCACAAACATGGACTGAAGTTTTGTCCAAAAAAATCCTGAGAAATTGTTGTTGTCAAATAGATTTTTTTTTTCCCCAATTGGAGCTTTAAGAGTGCATGTGAGTTACCCATTTGAACACTAAGACTCTTGCTGGAACTGCTTGGCCTTTATCCCAAGTAGCCTCTCCAGGCCGTAGGATATGCTCTGAATACACTTTGCTTATGAAATCCCAGTCTCTCTAATCAGTAAATTGGGGAGGTAGGATTGACACTTGACAGTCCTAAATATAGCAAGATTGTGCTCTTATGAATCAATAACCGCCTGAAGCTCATTACCTGAATAAATGACTCGTGGGCTCACATCGACTGAGGAGCCTGGACAACCGGCTCCAACTCTCCAATCTGAGTTCTCGCCATGGCACGCCACCTGGAATCACTGTCACGGCATGGGGTTCACATTCGCTCATTTCCAGGGCATGCCAGCTATGGGTTTCAAACGTGTTTTCAAAGGACGTGCTTGTCAACGTTAACACATAGCCTTTGCACACTACTTCACGGAGTTCATAGACCTGACATGACTGATCTTCACATTGCATGAGGAACAAAGGCCTGATCATATTGCTCCCATTTTATAGGTGACAAATTCAAATGTCTGAGCTGAAATATACTGGCTGAAGATCAAGCAGCTGGTGGGTGAAAAAGCCTGTCTGGTTAATTCAAAATGTACAAGATTGACTTTGATTTCAACATTGAGAATCATCAATTTGTTTCAAATAGTGCATCTCAATTAAAGGAGCAGGGATTATTTAACTTGGGGTAGGGGAGAACAGAGCATTCACACATAGGAAATACTGAAAATAGAATACTCAAAGGATTAACAAACCCGCAAATAAAGGAAACAAACACTGTGTAGGGGCGCCTGGGTGGCTCAGTCGGTTAAGCATCTGCTTTTGGGGCGCCTGGGTGGCTCAGTCGTTAAGTGTCTGCCGTCGGCTCAGGTCATGATCCCAGGGTCCTGGGATCGAGTCCTGCATCGGGCTCCCTACTCAGCGGGGAGCCTGCTTCTCCCTCTGCCTTCTGCTCTTCCTACTTATACATTCTCTCTCTCTCTCTGACAAATAAATAAATAAATAAAATCTTAAAAAAAAAAAAAAAGCATCTGCCCTTGGCTCAGGTCATGACCCCAGGGTCCTGGAATCGAGTCCTGCATCAGGCTCCTTGCTCAGCGGGGAGCCTTCTTCTTCCTCTGCTCCTCCCCCTTGCTTGTGCTTTCTCTCTCTCTCTCTCTCTGACAAATAAATAAATAAAATCTAAAAAAAAAAACCAAAAAAACCAACAACATTGTGTAAATGTTGTCGCAAGACTGGGTAGCTCTCTTTATGCACACATGGGTTTTAGCTGTGATTGGTTTTTCCTGAAGTTCATGTTCAAATGGTCTGCTTCACCCAAATAAATGGAACAGGGAGATGCTGTAGCATTGTCTTCCACGCCATTACACACTGTCTGTCATATGTAATATGCTGTAACATTGCCGACTAAAGTTAGGTTAAAACTTCTAATTTTAACAACGCATTTGCTTGAGGTTCCACGGACTGGGGCTTTGCCAGATGCCTTTCTACCCTCCAAACCCACTGCCCAGCCCCACCTCTAGGACTGGGTCATTTGCCAGGACTTCTTTTGCTAGCAGAAACTGTGAAGCTCTGAAGTCAAACCATTGCATCGATGTGCAGTTTGCCACTAAGAAGCCCTCATTTCATGGTTCAAACTCATACCTGAAAACTAGCAGCAACCCGCCTAGGGGGAAAACACTCAATTTGCTAAAGCTGCCAAACAATCCTTCTTGGCCTGGACTCCTGAATTCTCAGGCACCTGAGGGATTGCATCGCTCCTGGGGAAACCAAGGCATAATTTTAACAATTTAGGCTTACCAGAGTTAGACTGTGATTGTCGACACTAATGAATTAAGACTCCGACTCTGTAGAAATCTGTGGTCTAGTCATGAAATATTCTATGGAATTTTTAGTGAAGAGCACTAGCCAAAGTGGTTTTCTTCCAAAGAAGCCACTGATACCATTCTCATTGTGAATAGGTATTGTATTATAAGTTGGGTGGCTTTCTGAGGTCAAGAAGCATAATTTCTACAGAGGGCATTGGGAGTCAAGTCTACAACTTATTGAAGTGACAATGAACACCTTTGTGATAAGAAAGTGCCTTTGTCGATGGACTGCTGCAATTAATGACAACTCATTTCCTCAGTGCAATAAAGTGTAACCTACATCTTCATTTAAGTAAGTTCTTGATTTGCTTTGCTTGCTTTGCAACTTTACATCAAATGATCCATTATTCCCACTGTATAGGTTCTTCCTGGGAACTAAACTGAAAGTCTGAAGTAACTTATCCAGTCTTGGTTTAGAAGGGTTCTAAATTTTCAAATTGGCAGAATGCAATAAGACATGGAAGCAGGGGCGCCTGGGTGGCTCAGTCGTTAAGCGTCTTCCTTCGGCTCAGGTCATGATCCCAGGGTCCTGGGATCTAGCCCCGCATCGGGCTCCCTGCTCAGCGGGAAGCCTGCTTCTCCCTCTCCCACTCCCCCTGCTTGTGTTCCAGCTCTCGCTATCTCTCTCTGTGAAATAAATAAACAATATCTTTTAAAAAAAAAAAAGACATGGAAGCAAAATAGATTAGTATAATCTTTGCCCTCTCAACAAAAATAGAGGGTCCAAAAATATTGCTAAGTAGGTGAGATTTCTGATAGTTACTCTAGTAACTCTTATGAAATCATATTGATTTTTAAAATAACGATAGGAGAATTTCAATATAGAAATCTTAAAAGTAAATCTGGCCAGAAGAATTTTCTAATCCATATTTTATCTACTTAATGATAGAACATTCAACATAAGACTTTTTTATTTTTCAAAATTCATCTACAGTTCTACAGCCTTTTAAAGTAACCTCTATTTATCTGGACCAAAAAGGGATAATATTTGAAATAAAGCACACCACCTCACATGACTGGCATGTAATTATCACAAATAGCTCCATACTGACTTTCTTTCTAGTGATATTTTAGAATAACCCAGGGTTATTTTCTTAAGCTAATTTTCTAGAAGCAGAATTTTTGAGTCAAGGAAATGTATGAATTCTACAATTTTTAAAAAATATTTCACTAAATTTTTTGCTTGCCCTAACAGCAAGTATGTTTATTTTCCTAAACAAAATCAATAATAGAAACTATAATTTTTTAAAATTCCTTCAACAAGTGGGAAAGAGAATTGCTAAAAGGTATACTTTAAGATCAAAAGGTGAAGGACAATGAAAGGCAGAGATAGCAGAGGTCATAGTTATCATTTTATCCTGCATCCGAATTTTGGCTATTTTGACTTTTAATTGTGAAGAAAGTGGAGGGAAGTCATCAAAGACAAAAATGCAATGAAACACTCCACCCCATTTTAGCTAGTCTTCAGGATTACTCAATGGTCTCATTGGAAAGTCCAAGAGGACTTTCAGGTCACACATCACTAACAAAAATAATTAAGTACTTACTCAGAAACTCAAAAATCAGTTGAAATTTACATGAAAGACACATTTTCAAGCAATAGATGAGTAGCCTGCTTATTGAAAAATTTGTGAGAAAAAAATATTATGTGCACAAATATGGTGGGGGGAGGAGAAAATATAATATATATTTTATTAAATTTTTGCTTACTTTCAGCATGTTTAGAAGCAGCACTGTGTTTTCAAATGCTTAGGATAGCAGCCGTGATTTCTTAGGTCTAATAGTTACCAACAGTCCACTAGAAGTAAAGAAACAGCAGCATCATACAGTATAGAACCATGACTTTTTTATATTTTAACCACATTAGTAAAAATTGTTTGGATCATCCAAAAAGCCTTATTTCTTATTTATACTCAGATCAAACTACAACTAAACCACCATGGAAAGGCAAGAGGATCTGGAGACACATATCACAGGCAACACAGCACAGCTGGGAATGCAGCGTTCACGCATTCTGAGATTTAGAGCCTTTCTTTTCATGTATTCCACCTTCCACCAGAATTTCCCAACTGGGTCATGTCAAAACTAAATCTTATCAGTGCCCAGTCAATTGTCCTTCTCAGAAGCCTCATGCCAGTAAAGTCTACTTTAGTTTCTAATACTAGATCATCTCTTTCTTACAATCACTGATTCGATTCTGTAGATCTGTCCTTCCAGGGTTTATAGACAGACTAAAAGTTAAAGGAAATTTAATTCTTAGAACATTCTCAATGTTATTAGGAATGACTTTTGAAATGATTACACACACACACACAAACACATACACATGCTTTTAACTCAATATTTATTTTTATACCTAGACTACAAACACAAACTGATACAGTTTTTCATTTTTATTGGCCTTTTCATTAATTTGAATACGCTTTGAAGCCACATATTTTCCATTTTTAAATGTAAGGCATAATTACCATAATAGTAAAATGTAACCATTTTGGCGGACAGTTCTGCAAATAGTGTTAAATGCAGAGAATGAGCTAATTTCTGCCATAATCCAGATATAGAATATTTCCATTACCCCCACAAAATTCCTTTTTGCTCCTTTGTAATAAAATCTCTCTAGCCCCTGGCAATCACTTTTCCTACAGCTTTGCTTCTTCCAGAATATTTTATAAATAGAATGATATAATATGTAGTCCAGTTTCTTTTACTTAGCATAGTGTATTTGAGATTTGCCCATTTTGTGCATATCTGTAGTTCATTCCTTTATATATAAAGCTGAACAGTATTTCATTTTGTGGACATACCACCATTTATTTATCCATTCCAAAATTGAAGGGTATTTTATAATTTTATAGGTCTCCTTTTTTTTTCATTAAGAAGATTTAAGGTTAAGGCGCCTGGGTGGCTCAGATGGTTAAGCGTCTGCCTTCGGCTCAGGTCATGATCCCAGGGTCCTGGGATCAAGTCCCACGTTGGGCTCCCGGCTCAGCGGGGAGCCTGCTTCTCCCTCTGACCCTCTCCCCTCTCATGCTGTTTCTCTCTCGCTCGCTCTCTAAAAAATAAATAAATAAAATCTTTAAAAAAAAAAAGAAGATTTAAGGTTATATGGTCAAGTTTTCCATTTTTAGGTTTTTGAATCCCTCTTAAACTATGCTCCCTTTTAGAGGCTCTGGCCTTGAGATTATACTTATCTCTGAATTTTTAAAAATCTTCTGATATAGCTCAAATTTCACTCTCTTACTGTGAACCTGAAGGTAGCATCACTTCTTTCAAAGCTTACCTCACTTCCACATTTAAAGCCTATTTTTCTTCAAATAAATGCATACTCATAACAGAGTGTGTTTGAGTTTCCAATAATAGAGCCTTTTTGAACCTATTACTGCATCCTTTAAAAATCAGGCATTGGTAAATGGGAAGATGTTTGATTTTACCTTTATATCTAGGCAAACACCTGCAACTTATTTCTTTCACAGAAAGGAGATAGGACAAGAATTCCCCCAGTCTTCCCTTATTATTGAAAATTTTCCATTGTGCCATAATGAAAGTAAATGTTAGCTATTGTTTTAAAAATAAATGTCTTCATGCAAATTGGGTTTAATAAAATATTAACTATAGCTCCTACTTGACAGAGTGTTACCCCAAGGTGATCCATCTCTGCCTTTATGTGTGTTCTGCTTTTTTTGTAAATACTTCATAGTTGTGATTTTATTAGATTGTAATTGGTTGCCATCTTTGCAAAACAACCTGGAAACATTAAAAAAAAAAAAAAAGAATCAAAAACACTATTTCAGGATGAAGCCAGAATATAAACAAGCATATAAAACTCAAATTATATCAAAACTATAAGAAAGTACACCCCTAGTTAAACAACATCTATTGCTCCAGCTACTTAATTTTATTTTATTTTTTTATTTTATTTATTTATTTTTTTTTAAAGATTTTATTTATTTAATTGACACAGAGAGAGAGAGAGAGAGAGAGAGAGAGAGAGAGACAGCGTGAGAGGGAACACAAGCAGGGGGAGTGGGAGAGGGAGAAGCAGGCTTCCAGCCGAGCAGGGAGCCTGATGCTGGGCTCGATCCCAGGACCCCAGGATCATGATCTGAGCCGAAGGCAGTCGCTTAACCAACTGAGCCACCCAGGTGCCCCTCCAGCTACTTAATTTTAACACAAAACGTGTGATGTGAATATCCACAAGCACAAAAAATGTGTAAAGGTATTCATTCAGCTGACAGCTTTCTCCTTCAAGCAGAAAATCATGTATTTGTTAGCAACATAAATAGGAAATATATTAGTACAAAGTTCAGAGAAAATAATGAACTAACCCTCTTAAAAAAAGAACATCACTAAGAGAAATCAAGATGGATCTATTTATGGCATTTTGTGTCTTTTTAGAGAAACAATAGTAAAAATTAACATCTTCTGTATATGACTAAATATTATTTAAAGTATATATCTGCGTATAACCTAAAATACACTTTTTTCCCCTTTTTTAAGCAAACACTCATACACATAGAGGCAAAGACTCACATGCATATCTACAGCATTCTTAAGTTCCTTGTTATAATCTCCAGCTAATCAATATTGTTTTTCTCAATCCCAGAAAATCTAATCAGAATAAAAGGCATTTTATGTTGATTGAATAAACCAGGACTAAGTTATATTCTGCCACATGTTTCTATCATTAAATACTAGAAAATAGGAAAAAAAGCAAAATAGAAAAGCAATGACATTTTGATAAGCCCTTGTCAAAGAAGGGAAAGACAGCCTAGTCTACAAGAAATGAAGGAGAGGTAAATCACTGAAAATAATTTACCATAGTTATCAGGAGTAAATTTTAGAAACTTCTTTACCATTCTCACTAGTGCACAGAAAGCAAAATAGGCTGAAATTAAAAACAACAGCATGTGATAAAATGGAGACATACGAAATAAGGAATGAATTCAAGTGTATTAAAATTACTACAAAATGTAAAACCAGAATTAAAATCCACATTGGAGGGCAGAAATTTACATTTCAGAAAATACACTAAAAAAACTGGAGCACATGTAAAGTTCTCCCAGAATTCAGAAGAAAAAGTAAAGACATTAAAACAAGAAAACCACCAGAAGTATGGAGAGCAGAAAACAGTTCTCTAACCTACAGATTGTAGTGTTCCCTGAGGAAGAAGCAAGAACTGAAATAGAATGTCCATTGAAGATCTTGTAATCAGAATATATAAAGGACTTTTATAATAAAAAGACAAACCCAATTAAAAAAAAAAGAAGTCATACTAAAAGAAAATGGAACCAAGTCTTTGATTCAAGAAATTTCCTTAAAGTTCTTACTCTGCATATAATCACAAATTTCATTACAGCCAAAAAAACCAGGAAGTGACATATATGTAGTGACATACATGTATCTTGAAAGGACAAAGAAAGGAAGAAGAAGAAGAAGAAGGAAGGAGAAGAAGAAGAAGAAGAAGGAGAAAAAGAAGAAGAAGAAGAAAGACAAAGGGAAGAGGAGGGATGGGAGAATAAGAGAGAGACAGACAAGGAAAGAGAGAGAGAAATAAGAAAACAGGCTATCCTCAAAATCACAACAACATGAAATACGTTGCCTTGGTTTGGCTTTCCTGGGACATTAAATTCAAAAGGACAGAAGCATAATATTGACAGAACTTTGTGAATAAGATGGCTTAGTGAGATGACAGAACTTTGTGAATAAGATGGCTTAGAGAGTGAGAGTGAGACAGAGATAACCCACTGTTATTGGTGTATGAAAGCAACAGAAGGGTTAAAACCAAGTTATGCTAAGGCTCAGGACATATCACATTTATGTATTCATGTTTATAAATGTTCTTTAAGATTTACGACAGTCTTCTAGTTCCATCCACGTCATTGCAAACGGCAAGATTTCATTTTTTGATGGCTGCATAATATTCCTGTGTGTATGTGTGTGTGTGTGTGTGTGTGTGTGTGTGTGTATACACCACATCTCTACTAGAGGGTATTATGCTAAGCGAAACAAGTCAATCAGAGAAAGACAATTATCATATGATCTCACTGATACGTGGAATTTGAGAAACAAGGCAGAGAATCATAGGGAAGAGAGGAAAAAAATGAAACAAGACAAAACCAGAGAGGGAGACAAACCGTAAGAGACTTTTAATCTCAGGAAACAAACTGAGGGTTGCTGGAGTGGAGGGGGGTGGGAGGGATGGGGGGGCTGGGTGATGGACATTGGGGAGGGTATGTGTTGTGGTGAGCACTGTGTATTGTGTAAGACTGATGAATCACAGACCTGGACCCCTGAAACAAATAATACATTATATGTTAATAAAAAAAAAAAAAAGAAGAAGAAAGTGGATTAGTGGTTGCAAGGTGCTGGGGAAGGAGGAATAGAGAGTGACTGCTAATGGGTATAGGGTTTCTTCTGGGGGGATAAAAACGTTTTGAAACTATATATAGATGACGATAGCTCAGCTTTGTGAATATACTAAAAACCACTGAGTTATATATACCAAATCATATCTTTGATATGTGAATTACATCTTAACAAAGCTGTTATTAAAGAGAAAAAAAAAACAAAAATAAAATAAAATAAAATAGAAAAGTTGTACTGTCTTAAATACAAAGTATAAAACAAAACAAATAAAAAAGATTTACTACAGTCTTGAACAGAAACACATTCACAACTCAGGGCTCAGATAAGACTGGACTGGTGAACCCATCTTTACCGGGTTTAAATCTCAAAGGAAAAAATTCCATAGTGTTTTGTGCAGGGGGCCATTGGACTTTGCAACATTCCTGCAGCTTTTCTTCTGGATCTGTTCCACTCGCAGTCACAGGAAATGAGTTTCTTAAACTGCATTCATGCCCATAGTTCAAACAGAATGTTTTGCAATTTTAATGATTATTTCATACAATAGATGGTGTTCATTATTCCATTCTTGGTAATATTCCTTAAGTAACAATACTGAACATGGAGCTAGAATTACTAATCAAAACATTCTTTTCTTCCTTTCATAAAAGCCAAGTTGTTAACAGTAATCAACACTGTCACAGTACTTGAGGAACATTTTTTTGGCATATCTGAAACCTATTGAATGGCATTTGTCATTTTTTTTTATGGTGCAGACTAATAATTCACCCAGAAACAAATATTTTCTAACTTATCTTCCATCTAGAACATGAATTAGTTCTGTTTAAAATCAATATATGATGTATAGTCGTAAGTATAAATAACAATATTCAAAAAGAAATGAGATAGTGAGGAAATGTATTAAAATAGAAAATGTAAGTAGTAGTTATCCATAAATAATGGAACTATAAGCAATCTTTTTCTTCCTGAATTTTCTTTTTCCAATTTTTTAATGAGTTCACTTTCATTGAATATTTTTGAAAAACATATAAAGCAAATTTGCAAATGCTCAAGCTCACACTACTGAGATAAACGGCAATCAGATCAATGAGATATCACTTCATACTCAAAAGATAAGCAAAAACTCATGGTCAGAAAGCACTGAGATAGCAGAGCATTATGCACTCTGGTATCCTGCAGGGAGGAATGCAGATTGCAACATTAGGACTTGGTAAAGCTGAAGATTTGTGCTTAGGCTATGCTTTATCCATTTCACTCCTATAAGCTTTGAGAAACTCTTGTAGCATGTGGATAGGCGATACATACACAGATGTATATGTATATATATATACAGGCTCATTGTGTGTATATATACACACACACACATATATATACACACAGACTCTCTCTATATATATACGTATATAAATATAAATGTATATGTATATATGTTCATTCTGCCAGAGTTTGTAATAATAAAAACTGGAAACAACATAAATGTCCACTCTTCTGTATAATACACTGTAAAGAAATTAAAATAAGTGAACTAGAGCTGCATGTGTCAATATGGATAAATCTCAAAAACATTAGGTTCAGCAGAAAAAGCAATAATAGTGTGATACTGCACATATTTAAATTTTATGTACTAATATTTAAATAAAGCTTAAATATGCAAAACAATACCATACTGTTTATAGGCCCATAAATATAAAGTATAAAAAGATTATGGGGAAAAATAAACACTAAATGTTGCAATGCGGAGGACAGGAGAGAATGGGATTGGCAAGAGATACACAGGTGTTCGGGGTTTTTTTTTCTCTATATTTTTCTGCATGCTTGAAATATATCAAAATAATAATGCCCTATAAAAGACCAAATCTTTTTAATTTAAACAACTCTCTCAATTATAAAAAGAAGCAAAGTGGTTTGAAAACCGAGGTATCTAGATTCCAATTTTTAGATGCTGTCTCTTTCGATTCTTCATCCTCTGATATCTTTAAAGAGTTATATATCAGTCCCTGTTGGAGCTGATCTTTTAACAAACCACCTTTAAGGTCTACTGATTCGTCTTGAAGAACAGCTTGGATAACGCCTCTGCAAATAAAGATGTTTAACACATGTATATTTTAACTGATCGAAGCAAGAAAAGCTTAAGTGAACTATGGAATTGAAATATCCTATAGGTAACAAAATCGATTAGAATGGGAAGAATAGAAGAGAAAAATAACCTGTAATGATGTTGAAATTTCATGGAGGAGAGAAACGACTGTATGAAAATGTTGAAGTCTATCATGTAATCTGCTACCCTGAAAAATAAATAAAATCTAAACTCCGGATTCAATTCAAAGTCTAAAATTACAAGGAGCTAGATGTAGGCCAACAATTTTAGTAAAAAAGAGCACTGTGCTAAATTCTTCATGATCACATTCTATAGTTTCATGAACTTTCCAAGTTAGAGAAGTTGAATGATTTGGGGGGAAAAAAACTTTAAAAAGTTTTACAATCACCTTTAAGGCATTGCTATAAGTCTCAATTTGCTAATTGACTTTTGGTATGTTAATAGGTTTGAATCTATTAATATACACGTTAAGTAATGCCTAATTTGTTTTAGTGTTTTCATTTAATGGAACTACAACAGAGCACGTATAGAAAACTATTCATTCACTCATTAACATGCCTAATAAACATTCACTTTTCCTTATACTCCAATGGGTTTTAAGGAAAAGGCTACGTGAAAAATTTTAAAGTCACATAAACCTCTAGACAGAGAAGGAAAATCAAATGAGAAATATCCTCTGGGTAACCATTCCCCATTATTATGTTACACTGCATCATTCTACATAGGTTTTTTTTACTATTTCTAATCTGTATTGAAAAATAGAAAGACATTAAGAACTGATTAAACACCTTTCTCATTTCAGACTAGCAATTCATTTCTTCTGCTGGAAAAAGAAATTATCTCTTTCAAATAGAACTAGTTATTGAGATAGTAGATTCACCAACAGAATTTATGATAAATGTTGGCTTGCTCAGGGGTTAGCTTGTGGGACAGACACAAAATTATTTTCCTCTAATCCCTGGCATTTTGGTGTGATCATTCCAGGTAGAAATGATATCTCTTTCCTCTGATAATTTAAGACACTTGAAACATACAGCTTCGTATTGTAATTTTTTGAATGATATATTTTATCTACGCCAATAATAATCATTAACATTTGAGTAGCGTTTTAGAATATACTGTCACATGGCTGATGCCATGTTCATTCAATGGGGCTGTACTACGGCTTCACCCAGCTCTTCAAGAAGAACAGCTACAAGGACAACGTCGAAGTCCAGAAAGACTGAAAGTGCCCGGCTCCAGACAGTTAGGTAGGCACCCACTGCTCCCAGTGGAAGGACTCAGGCAAGATGAAATCTGAACTGTGGATGACAAAGCTAGAAGATATTCCAGAAAAGGATCTCCAGTGATAAGACCCTGGCCATCATCATGCTGATTCATTGCCAAGAGAATCAAAAGTCCCGGAAGATGCCCTAAGTGTGCACAGAGGGAGGCACAAGAGAAGAATGGGAACAGTACCACTAAGCATGAGCTACAGGGCACTTCTGTCTGTAGAACAGAGCTCAGTTATTACTGTTTCTTTCAGAGATTTACTGCCCTCTCTACATATTTTCACTCACACTCTTTCTTTCCTGTCCTCCCACACTATTCCTTCATCTCGTTCGACCTTACGATGTCCTCATTTTTTTTTTTATACTGTATGATTTCTGTTCTGCAGTTTCTCCTGCTTTTATGGGTTGCTGTACCCAATGGGCAACTATCCCTGCCTGTGACACACAGAGACAGCAGCTGCTGTTTCCTCACCAAGTGTTAACTGGGCTCATTCTTCCTGGTGCTATCGTCCGTTCTCCCTTGCTTCTGGAATTGACATAGAAGACTGGAAATTACCTGGCATGAGCTCATAGATCCATGTCCAATTCTATAAAAGCCAGAAACTATTGTGATCATTTGAGTTCTGATGAACAGTCTGAGCTCGTCCCTCTGATTCCTGCCCCTCGCTTCTATTCTGTTTTCCAAATTCATCTCCTATTACTTGAGAGTAATTCTTTTTTTAAAAGATTTTATTTATTTATTTGAGAGAGAGAGAGAATGAGTAGCAGGGGCAGAGGGAGAGGGTGAGGGAGAAGTAGACTCCCCCACTGAACAGGGAGCCTGGCTCGGGGCTCAATCCTAGGACCCTGGGACCATGACCTGAGCCAAAGGCAGATGCTTAACCGACAGAGCCACCCAGGCACCCCTAATTTGAGAGTAATTCTAATAGCACACCTACTTGCTTAGTTGTTGGTGCTCATTCATTCACTCACTCACTCACTCAATATTTACTGAAATTCTTCGCTATATCAGATGCTACCCTAGGTGCTAGGGAGAATCTCAATCATCAAGAACTCCAGGTGATCCTTGAACAACACAGGTTTGAGCCACATGGGTCCACTTACATGTGAATTTTTTACTGTACAACACCGTAAATGTATTTCTCTTATGATTTTCTTAATAACATTTTCTTTTCTCTAGCTTACTTTATTGTAAGAATACAGTACATAATACATATAACACAAAATATGTGTTAGTCAACGGATTCTGTTTTTGGTAAGGCTTCCTGTAAACAGTAGTCTATTAGTAGTTAAGTTTTGGGGGAATCAAGAGTTATATGTGGATTTTAGACTGGGGGGTGGGGAGAGGTTGGTACCCCAACCCTTGTGCTGCTCAAGGGTCAACTGTATAGAGTCTAGTTGGGGGAAACGGACCAGAATAAGTTACAGTGCCTTATGAAGGTGACCAGAGCAGGTGGTCCAGTTCATCTTGGAGGGCCTAGAAATGCCTCTTAGAGGAAGAGACATGGAAGCTGAGACCTAAAGAAAGAATGGGATTTCACAAGGGGAAAGGGGAGGAAGTGAGCACTATGGGAAGAAGAAACCGCACATACAAAGTCTAGACGCAGAAACAGGCACAAGATTGTTCATTATTGTAACTGCTGTGAATGGCAGAGGGAATTTTATTTTTAAACACTTAACTCTTCACTGCTCACTTCACTTTACATCAATTAAAAATAAATAAGTACATACTTATATTAAGCATATGAATCATTAGGCACAAACTTGTATTAAGAATATGAGTAATTAAGTACAGTATTTAACAAAATCATGGACCTGCAAGGATTTTCACTAATTCACTTGTCTCAACTCCCTAAAAAATTTGAGTTATTAACAGTTATTCTCTGTTTAAAGCTACAGCGAGAAAAAAAATGGGCCACTGGAGGCTAGATAAATAACTTTTAACTTCACTCATTCATTTAGTCATTGCACAAATATTTAAGGAGTTCCTACCATTGCCAAGCACTTCTTTCACGATGCTTACTATGCTAGTGGAGGGAAGAAAAGACCAACAGTAAAAAAGTAAACAGCCAAATAAATCATGTAGTACTTCAGATATGAACACGAAAGGCAGAGAAGAGCAAATGGTCCACAAACTTAAGACCAAGTCACATAAAAAGAAATGCCATTGAAATCAAACTAAACACTAAAAATCCTTTCTAATAAATGGCATTAGTTATGATTTCCTTTACAACTTACTAAATAACCACAAGTCACAGATTTCACTTTCTAGAATTGCATTTAGTGTATTAGGGATAACAAACAATTACATTACACTACTGAGAAGAGAATTCTTATAAGGGTTATGTGCTCTGGCTACAGAGACCAGCTCCAGCCCTTTTTCTGCAATTTTCTAACCGATGAATTTCAACAGGTTATCTAACCTTCTAAGAACCTCATTCTTTTTTTTTTTATGATATGAAAGTATAAATTATAATAAAGTTAATATAAACTTCTTGGGTTGTTTTGAGGCTTCATACAAGTTAATTCCCCTTAAATGAGTTAATTAATGTTAAGCTCTTAGAACAGTGCCTAGCCC
Source organism: Phoca vitulina (assembly GCF_004348235.1). Lineage (NCBI taxonomy): Eukaryota > Metazoa > Chordata > Mammalia > Carnivora > Phocidae > Phoca > Phoca vitulina. The sequence continues at coordinate 14,064,228 of NW_022589728.1, read as the reverse complement.
ATTCTGAACACGTTAGCTACCTGCATTATAATCCATTAAGAGAAAATTAAAGACTCTTGCTGTTCAGAACCACCATCAGGTTTATGAACTACGTATTTCTGCCTTCCTGTGCCCTCAATAGCTATCGTGAAAGAGCTATTCACTGTTCCAAATGATAAAAAGCTCGTTTTCTTTCAAGCAACCCCACCCGACAATGCCCTGATTGATATGTTCTTTAATCTTAAATAATCAGGGGCTTAAGCACAAGCTGCTTGGGAAGCTCCATCAGTAAGCGGTCCATCCGTGTGGAGATCCCATATGTAGACACGCAGACATTCCCACAATGAACCACAGCTACTCAGTGTGATAGTTACCCTGCCACTCCATAATCCAGACAGACACCTCTGCCTCTCCCTGGAAGCCCTCCCCTGGGGTCACTGCAGGGTGTGGAATCTGGAAAGAGCTCCAGGACAGGCGCAGTGAGGCTGCATTATGCTCAGGTGAGTTTTCTGATGTGGCAGGCGGAGTAGCGACATGGGTCACAGAGAGATGTCGCAGCTGATGCTCCTGGGCATTAAAGAGCTTGACACCAGGACTGTTCCTCCTTTGCTGTTTATATTGCAATAGCTCTGGACTCAAGCTCAGTCTTCTCAAACAAGCTCCATTTACCGTTCACACAGGAGACAGAATGGAGGCATACTTGGGCTCCGCATGGCTTCCCGCAAGACAAAAGGGCATCTTTAGAGAAAAGAATGAAGTATGTGTGCACCTACCAAAAATCACAACGTGTTACCCATATCAGGAGTATTAGTGAGAGTTTATAAGTGGGGAAGATGCTGGCTGCCACTCTTCTGGTTTCTGAGAGAATCCTTGTTCTGGCTCTTGTCTCATCTTTGTTATTCCCCTCAGTTCTGAAGTTGTGGAACAGCCAGTTGGTACATGACGGCAACTGGTCCTCTCAGCTGGTGGAGCATGGGGAATTTGGTCTCTGTCCTCCTCCCTTGGGCCAAAGAGAGGCAGAAATCCTGGATCAGTGTCTCTGCTCTGCAGACTCAAATCTCCCCTCTGATGCAGTGGTCCGTGGTCTAGCTTGGAGATCATGAAATGTTAGTACATCCACTTAACTTACCAACAGACTTAAGCTATAAGCTCCACCTTATCAGTTAAAAACAAAAAGTGGTATTTTTATCTCCAACTGCTTGTGCTTATGTCTCATTTCCAAACAAGACCAACAGAAAGGATGATATTTATTGATCACTTCAGATTCCAACACTTAGTTCTTTAAGAAAATTAATTTTTAAATGTAAGACAATTATCTAACATACATGGGAATTAGTAAAAAGCTTTAAAAGCATGGCTAGGAAAGTGGAATCTTTCTTTTTTTTTAAGATTTTCTATTTGTTTGAGAGAGAGCGAGAGTATGAGTGGGAGGGGGAGGGGCAGAGAGGGAGAAGCAGACTCCTCGCTGAGCCACGTGCCCGGCACAGGGCTCAATCCCAGGACCCCAGGATCATGACCTGAGCCGAAGGCAGACACTTAACCAACTGAGCCACCCAGGTGCCCCGAAAGTGGAATCTTTCTTAGTGCAAGACGTATTTGCACTATAGTTTTTGCTTGTTTTTGTTTGTTTTCTTACCTACATAAATCTGTAAGCCTGATGTAAATAAGAAAATAACATGTAAGTTACTGTTTTATGTTTATTAACAATATGAGACGATAAATGGAATGAACTATTTACTCAACCAATAGACCTTATAACTTAAAGCATGACTCTTCAGCAACCCAAGTGCTGAAGACATCTTTTCCTTAATTCCCGTGAAGGACAATTTGTATGCGCAGATCTTGAGGTGCATCTGCATGGAGAGGTGCTGGCTTCCTCTCTCACAAATCACATATTCCACGACTCATATCTGAGAGGAAATGTTTAATTTTTTGAACTAATGCATAAAAAATGCAAATGTGAGCTCATTTATATCTACACTTAACATAATGGAATAAAACTTCTTCTTTTGGCTTATGTAGCATTTTGTACCTTATCAACCACCATTAAAATGCATTAAATGGCTCTAATAATGAGGCGCACTTGACCTGCCCAGTACTTCAGCATTCCTAATCACGTCTAATTTCTGTCTGAAAATGAAGAACAGCGTAATTATCAAACGACTAAACTTCAGGTCCTTTGAGTATTAAAAAAAAAAAGAAGTCAAAGAGCATTAATTAGCTTCAAATCTCAATCTTAAAAACTTACGTACTTCTTGGTGAAACCATCAGTTACACAATCCCAGCCTTTTCTCCATATGTGTACCTGAGATATTAACAACACTTAGGCTTGAGAAGTCGATACTCTGTATGCTTGTTTTCTGCCCATTATTTTTTTTTTAAGATTTTATTTATGTATTTGACATAGAGAGAGAGAGGAATCACAAGTAGGCGGAGTGGCAGGGAGAGGGAGAGAGAGAAGCAGGCTCCCGGCTGAGCAGGGAGCCCGATGTGGGGCTCGATCCCACCTGGGATCACGACCTGAGCCGAAGGCAGACGCTTAAGCAACTGAGCCACCCAAGCGCCCCTGTCCATTATTTCCATAGTGTGAATCAGTAATGTATTCCAATAGGTTTGCTCTTAAAATATCAACACAAATAAGACACCTAGTGTTCAATGAGTCCTTTGAAATAGACATGCTACCTACAAAGAACGAATAGCCTGATGACATCTATTTCAAAGAAAAAGACCAGGTGATATATTATCATCTAAGAACAATTATAAAATATGGTAGAACTAAAATAATACAACTTATTTGACTTTAAGAAAGTAGAATATACCTCAATTTCCGAGGAAATCAAACCCTCTTTTTCTTGTAAACTCTGCTGACAGTGACTAGAGTTTGGGGGTCAAGGGAAACAGGACAGGTGAGTTGAGAAGGGAGGATGGAGAGAGCAGTGCAGGCCCTGGACCAGTTTAGTAGGAGTGTGGGCTTTATTTATAGGTTTGCATTGTCCTATGCGCCTTTCTTAGAGCAATAACAGATGTTTTGCCAAACAAAAGAATTTGATTATTCAATAATTTGGGAATATAATACTATTTGGGAAAAGAAAGAAATCTCTTTATTCCAGGACTTTGAAGAGAATATGTAAATGAGCATTTGTCAACAATAAGTTTTGAATATACTCTACAGAATTTCTAATTTTCTTTTTCACTATAAAATGTTTATTTTTTTTTAAGATTTTATTTATTTATTTGAGAGAGAGAGCACAAGCAGGGAGGAACGGCAGGCAGAGGGAGAAGCAGGGTCCCCGCAGAGCAGGGAGCCCGATGCGGGGCTCGATCCCAGGACCCTGGGATCATGACCTGAGCCGAAGGCAAACGCTTAACCGACTGAGCCACCCAGGTGCCCCTAAAATGTTTTTTTTAAGAGAACATTTCTTTATAGAACTTGGTATCAAAAAATGCACTTTAGGTATGTTTAGGCAAATGGGAGACATTTGGAGATTTTAATCTTAAGACTGACATGGTTTGATTTGCATTTAAGACAGGTGACTCTGATCACTGGGAGAAAAAGAATGCCAGGTGATCATGGAACCTGTCAAGACAAAATGAACAAGGTCAGAACAAGGCCAGTAGTAGTTATGAAAAAAGAAGTAGAAAGACTAGCATATATCCAAGAGAAAAATTTTAGCAGGAGTTGGCGATTAGTTTGATAAGGGAGTAGATCCAAAGTGACTCCCAAATTTGAAGTTAAGTGGCTAGGTGAACATGGATGGCAATAATCAAGACAAGAATCACAGAGAATGACATCATAAGCCAATACACAAACACATCGAAATTATGGTTTGTAAAGTTCTTTCACGTTATTTTACCAACACTCCTAACAATGCTAAGACATAAGCAGTATACACAGTTTTTCTTATTTTAATGGTAAGAAAAATAGGATCAGAATTGTAAATTACTCAACTAAAATAAACTAATACCACATGTATAATAAGGTGAGGATTTCCCTCCCATCCCTCAAATCAACTCTCAGTAAAGTGGAATTTTTCCTACATTCAAGTTCCTAGAAAATCTCTCATGGCTCAGGGCACCTCATAACAAACTGTCTTTTGAAGAAACTGCATTAGTCTGAAATGTTCTCAACCAATTCTATTTGAGTTGTTTCTGGAGCTCAGGTGAATGAATTGATAGATGTGGGGGGGGAGGCAAGAAATATAACCTGGATGTAGGATTAATGCTCAGGGTTCTGTCCTCATACCTGCCAGTGTTGGAAGTTACTGTACTCAAAAGTTTCAAAATATTGCTTTGAAAAGGGGTAGATTACTTTCTTACATTTTAGAGATCATGACATACCTACAACATAGATGGAAAAAAAAAATCTTACGTAATATATTTATGATTTAAGATAAATCTTATAGTGACAACATCATAAAAAAAAACAAAAGCTATTCAATTTTAAAGGACTTACATGAATGTGGAAATGACAGGACTAAAAAATTACATTAGGTAATCCCAAACGGCTCTAAATGTTGAAGATGCATGCAAAGAATGTGAATGACGTTGTTTCAGGATATGTGAGAAAAAGCCTTTAACTAATATACCATGTAATTAATTGCATATGTGATTTGAAGTATGTACAAGTAATTAAAATTTTAATTCAAGTATTATATATAAGCCGTAGACTTTCACCTACATCTCCAAGAGTTATACATTTAGACTGGCCAAAAATATTAGTGTTTCCATTGACTCAAGAGATACCTGATCAAATCCTATCAAAACTGAAATTGGGAGGGGCGCCTGGGTGGGTCAGTCGTTAAGCGTCTGCCTTCGGCTCAGGTCATGATCCCAGGGTCCTGGGATCGAGCCCCACATCAGGCTCCCTGCTCCGTGGGAAGCCTGCTTCTCCCTCTCCCACTCCCCCTGCTTGTGTTCCCTCTCTGGCTCTGTCTCTCTGTCAAATAAATAAATAAAATCTTAAAACAAAACAAAACAAAACAAACCTGAAACTGGGAAACCAATATTGACCTTAAAGTGCAGGACGCAGTAAAGCAATGTGTAATCAGGAATTGACATATCCAGTACGGACTCTCTAAATCTTGTCATGAAGATTTTGAAGTTTGCTTCTGAAATTGGGAGCAGCAAGGCTTCCAGAAAATAAAAAGCTATATGTTCTAAAAATGTTGTTGTGATTTGGGCGTGCATGGGGAAATAGTAGGGTGGTGTGAAAAAAGGCTTGAAGACAGCTGTGTGGCCTTCTGCAAGGGGCTCAGCTCTGGAGACAATCCTTCATGGATCTCTCACATTTGTGCATATCTTGGCAGTGAGGCATCGACTGCTCTTTATTCTGGGCTGTGTTTTCAAAGATGTTTGGATAGCAAATAGCCTTGGAAGATAAAGACAGTGTCTCCTTCCAGAGAAAAGGGCAGGCATATTTACTCCCCAGGATGATAAAGATAAATCTTCTTGTGGAGGGAAGGGAAGACATGCTTTCTACCCTCTTGAAAAGATTCAGATCCCTTAAGCTCAGGGCTCTTCCGTAATGCAACCCACTACGTGTGAACGTGTCAGATGGCCTTCTTTATGCTCCCCTGTGGGTCCTGGGGCTGAGGGATTGGGAACACAGATAAAGACAGATTGGCTACTGTCATTCCTGTGTGTCCTAAATTGTGTTTCACCTCTGACCCAGGAGTCCTGGGTCTTCCACTGGCATCCATGGAACTGTGACAAGCTAATTTGCTAATTTGCAAATACCCTGAAATCTCAGATCCTTTGCATTTCATGAAATTCTCTACATTCCCTCCTTTACTTGTCTCAAAAGAAACCAGCCTGGGCTAGATGATCTTTAGTTCTCTTTGCAGATCGATTAATTCATACAATTGATATTAGGAATATAAATATTCTTGGCAAAAATGGTTCTTAGGTTTTGTGTTTTTATTGTTTAATAATTCTTAGAAGTGCTTTCCAAAAGAATTCCATGTGTCTAATGCTTTCAGTTATACATGTTTCCTCTTTCCTAAAAAACAAAAACACAAACAAAAAAACAAACAAAAAAATGCCCTGAGTGCTTTGCATTTGCTTTTCAAAACAAAATCTGCTCTATTCAGTTAAAATCTCAGCTCTTAAACATCTCTGACTGAGCTGTAATCAATCCCCTCTCAAATCCCTCATACACACTCACTTCCTTAAGAAGCCATTCAATTATAGCTTTAACATTATAGTCTCTTAACATCATACCTCTGAAATCTTAAATCATTGATCTATTTTATATTTAAATTTTGTCTTTGTGGCTATTTCAATTCCAGTGATATTAACCATGAGAAATTGTCACTCTTCACTTTTGGTAAGAAAAAGTATTCACTCATGCTTGATAAAATGTCTCTATAAAAGTAGGAAATTTATTCAGTCATTAAAATGTATTTATTGAATTCCTACTATGTGCCAGGAACTATAAAAGATATTATGATATAAAAATTAATAAAACAAAATTACTGCCTTCATAAAGTGTCCAATAAAATAGAGGAGTCTGTTATCTAGTGATATATCTTATAGCCTTAATTTCCTTAGAAAACAGACAATATACCATTCATACTTTAAAATTTTTTTTGAATAATCACTGAATGAATGAATACATGAATATTGAATGAATAAATACAAGTATGCTAACTGAGGGGAATCCAGGCTATGCATCAAATATATGCTTCGGTGGCCAGGGTATTTCTGAAACCATTTCAGATCACAGTATTAATGAAAAGTCATTTCTTGCAAGAAACTGGAATTTAAATTCTAATTGCATTAAAATCCCTGGGCTAATACTTCTTAGTAAGAATGCACATAGAAACTATTAAACTAACCCTGTCGCACGGTTGACTACTTTTTTTTCCTTGTGTAAAGGAGGCCAAGGTTCACCTAAGGATCTATACCAAGACACAACTAACCCTGTCACATGTCTTATTTATACTGATGCCACAGGCCTACCTGGTCCTGGGCTGCAACCTAAGGCTTTGTAGGTTTCAGTCTTAAAGTCACAAACTATACTACATTCAGGGATTGGGCTGATGATCTGATTTAATTGTTGATCAATTAATAAGAAAGCAGATAGACTCTTGTTCTGCCGACTGGTACAGACTCCCAAGCCATCCATCTATCTGCCCGGACCGAGAATGAGAAATCTGGGTCCCTGAAGCTAGAATAACTATGATGCAGTGAGCCCAGGTAAGGGGTTAATTCTTGAGATTTTTATCATTAACTCATTCACTCCACAATCATTAATGTGGTGCCTGTACTATGGGAGCCACTGGCTAGGAAGGAAAGAGGTGGTAGTACCCCAAGGTGTCTTGGTGGTCCTGTGGCGTCTACAGAGCAGGGGGGAGAACATGTGCCCACCAGAAACTGGAATGGTGACATGCAATGTCCTCGTGGTGGTTGGGAGTTCAGATAATGTTCAGATTATGTGAGATAAAGTCATGTCAAGTGAGAAAAGCAACTGTTTTCTATCTGATTCTTCAAGATCTAGATCGAACGTTAGTTATCTTCAATGCTGGGAGGGGTAAGGCCATTTAAGAAGATGATGTTCAGCTTAATTCTTTTCCCTCAAAGAATCCTCCAGAGCATCTGCCTGGCTCATCCATTTTTTAGCCTCCTTGTCTGCACATCTTTGTTATTTAATTCACTTACCCCATAACTTCTGGGGAGACAGAGAAGACATTGCCTCTCCCTACAAAGCATAAGTGAGTAAAATGATATATGTGTTATGAGAGAAATGTGTGTAGGATGCGGAAGGGAACTGCCATTTCTATCAGGCATTGTTGGAAAAGCTTTAGAGATTTTGATCAGAGCACTGAGAGGAGTGGGTGCTCACTGCACAGGAAAGGAGATATGAAACACAGGCCAAAGCTCAGCAGCAAGGAGGCTCACCGTAGAAGCATCTCAGCATCCAGCCCCACCCTTATCTGACTTCCCTAAACATCCCTGCTCTAAGAAGAAGTCTGAATTGTTCCAGTAGCATAATTCTCTCTTCTAATATGTCCTCTCTCCAATTCTTAGCTGACTCTTTGGTCTCAATCCATCTCCCTGGTCTTTGAGCAACCCACCAGCTTCATCCCTATTTTTCAACCATAACTTTTACTGACACAGCCCAGGAGGAAAATCTCTGTCTCCATCTTGGAACATGACTTCTGCAACCCTGTTTCTTCCATGGTTGTCCAGGATACCCACAGAGTATCTCAAAATAAAAACATCATCACTTTTTGTTAAAGCTACTTCCTCCTAGAATCATAAATTCTGAAGAGTTGTAAGGAACTTTTCAGTACATTAGCCCATCAGAAACTAACATTTAATGGGCATTTGGTAAACCACATAATGGATTGTTCTGGGCAATTTCATATTTACCATATTACTTGGTTGATCTATCATCTATCTCTTCAATTTAGGAACTATATACTTTATAAATCAGATGCCTGAGGAGGGAGAAATTATAACTTGTTCAAAGTCATACAGCTAGTAAGTAACTGGGCCAGGACCATACCTCCGGTCTCTGTAGCTGTAAGATATTTCTCAAAAAAAAAAAAAAAATCTTTATCTCTGTATCTAAATCTGTCTCTATCTCTATATATCCTGCCTCTGCTTGATCACTGTCAGTGATGAAGAGCTCATTATTCTCTAAGGCAACATATTTTGATATTTTTATGATGATTAAAATATACATGACATATTCCATATTCAGCGCTAAAAAGAAATGAGCTATCAAGCCATGAAAAGACATGAAGGAACCTTAAGTGCATATTACTAAGTGAAAGAATGCAATATGATAAGGCTACATGCTGTATGATTCCAACTCTATGACTGTCTGCAAAAGGCAAAACTATGGAGACAACAAAAAGATCAGTGGTTCCTGTGGTAGGGAGGAAGAGATGAATAGGCAGAGCACAGTGAACTTTTAGGGTATAAATACTCTATATGACATTATAATAATGAATGTATGTCATTGTACGTTTGTCCAAACCCATAGAATGTACTACATCAGGAGTGAACCCTAAGGTAAACTATTGACCTCGGGTGATGATGATGTGTCAATGTAGATTTATCCTTAGTAAAAAAAAATGCACCATGATAATACGATAATGTGTGAGGGTAGGGGGTATATGGAAAATCTTTATACTTCCCTCTCAATTTTGTTGTAAATCTAAAAACTGCTCCAAACACTAAAAAAATAAATAAAATATTTTAAAAAATCAAAGACATAAAATGTACCACTTGAACCATTTTTAAGCATACAGTTCAATGGCATTAAGTATTTCACACTGCTGGGCAAATATCATCACTGTCTATCTCCGGAACTTTTTCATCTTCCCAAACTGTAACTCTGGACCCGTTAAATAATAATTTCACATTCTCTTCTCTCCTCCCAGCCTGTGGTTACCCCCATTCTACTTTTATCTCTATGAATGTGACTACTCTAAGTACCTCATGTCAGTCAAGTCATATAGTATTTGTCCTTTTGTGTCTGGGTTGTTTCATCTAACCCAGTGTTTTCAAGGTTCATCCTTGTAGCATGTGTCGGGACTTCATTTTTCAAAGGACTATTTCACAGTATCCCACCGTACAGATATGCCACATTTTGTTCATCCGTTCATCTGTCAGTGGACATTTGGGTTTTTCCCCCCTTTGGGCTATTGCGAAGAATGCTGCTATGAACATACGAACCTCAAGATCTCCCTTTTCATTTCTTTTGGTGTACTCCCAGAAGTGCAACTGCTCTATGCCAATTCCAAGTTTGTTTTTTTTGAGGAGCTGTCATATTGTTTTCCAAAGCAGCTGTCCCATTTTACATCCCCACGAGAGTTCCAAACTCCAGAAAGAGTTCCAACATGTTTTGGACCACATTGAATGAAATGTAAATATTAATTTGTCAAGAGAAGTGCAGCCCTTGCCAGAACACAACTTCAACTCTCAAAGTTGTAAGGAGGTTGAGAGCAAGTGTGTCTTTAGACCCTGGGAGAAATGGGAGGTAGGCGTGGGACAGGGATTCACCTGGAGAGGGTCCTGATACACCTAGGTGCACTCTTTGATACAGAGACAGGTTGAACAGTTAGTTATCTTCTAGATGGAAATGGCCTTAGAGACCACATTCTTTTCAGGCTCCCATGAATTGCAGGGACTTCAACAGCCTGGTAACTAGGCCTGACCTGCTTCCTCTTCCTAGATAGACCTCAACTAGTTTTTTTGTGTGTGTTTGATCCTGGTGGGACCCAGGGCTATGCCAATCACATATTTAGCTTCAGTGTTCGTGCAGACACCAAATTTCAACCTCTGCTTCCCAATCACACCTTTCTTAAAGTTTTCTCTTTTCCTCAACTGTACCTAGATTTTATATTTAGAACCACCTTTATCCACTAAATGTATCCAGACATCTACCAGTTGAACGAATTGCAGTCTGTCTTCCCTACCACCCATGTGCAATTCTAATCTTTATCTGTCTGGTTAGGTTTTTGCCCAAACCTAGGCTTTAACTTTGCTGAATCCATCTCCCACTCTAATTTCAGCTATCTCAACTCCCTGCCTCTCTAAAGGAGAGAAGCTTGCCCCAACAGTCCATACTGGGATAAAGTATTTTTAAAAGTCCCATTGCAGGACGCTTGGGTGGCTTAGTTGGTTAAGTGTTGACTTTTGGTTTTGGCTCAGGTCATGATCTCGGGGTCCTGGGATTGAGCCCCATGTCAGGCTCTACGCTCAGTGAGGAGTCTGCTTGGGGATTCTCTCTCCCTCTGCCCCTCCCCCGGCTCTCTCTCTCCCTCTGCCCCTCCCCCGGCTCTCTCTCTCTCTCTCTCTCTCTCTCTCAAGTAAATAAATGAATCTTTTTAAAAATCCCATTGCTAGGGGCACCTGGGTGGCTCAGTCATTAAGCATCTGCCTTCAGCTCCGGTCATGATCCCAGGGTCCTGGGACCGAGCCCTGCATTGGGCTCCCTGCTCCACAGGAGACCTGCTTCTCCCTCTCCCACTCCCCCTGCTTGTGTTCCCTCTCTCGCTGTGTCTCTCTCTGTCAAATAAATAAATAAAATCTTAAAAAAAAGTCCCATTGCTATACTTCCACATGAAGACACATGGTCCTACAGGTTATCTGGGGAGACTGACTACCTTGTGCACTACCACCTTGTGCACACAGCTTGAGTTCCACAATTAAGTATGACAGAAGAAATACAATGATGTATTTTGAGAAATAAAAATGAGATATAATGAGAAATAGTTTAAGGCTCAGGAAATACTTAGACTCACTCTTTGTCCATATGGAGTTACTTATCAAATGATTACTACTAGAATTAGATACTCTAGGTCAGTGTGTTTGAATAATAACCTGTTCAAGGATTATGCAGCCAGTTAAGTAGAAGAGAACATCACTTCAGCTAAACTAAAACTGAAAATCTGAAAATAGAGATTTTATCTGAACCCTGGTATAAAAGGGACACTTCTTGTCCCTGTTGAATGGGACAGATAGGCTTTGGCTCATATTCTTGAGTCAGTTCTACTTCTTGGGTGAGCAATGAGTAGATCAAATTATTTTTCTTGTACTGGAATATAATCATCATGCTTAATCATTTCCAGACTAATATCCTCCAACTGTTTCAACAGTTTCTCATACGACATGGTTTTCAGTCTCCTCAGGTGAGGAAAATGGCATTTATTAGGGTCTGTCTTAAAGCTCACAGTTCAAAAGCAAGCTGGATGCTCCAGATGAGGACACTGCTCAGTGAAGTTTTGTTAATCTCAGCATTGCATGGCTGTAGAGCAAGCTAAGATTGTGTTGGCTATTTTTAGGAGCCAGAGACACAAGTGGCTCCCATAAAAACTATAAGCAACGATGAGAAACTGAAACCACTGACCATTTGTACATTAATGTTGTTAAATATATATTGCCCCCTCCAGTGCCAGATAGATAGATAGATGATAGAAATCATCTCATCTGTTTCTATCAGGTAATCCAACAGAAACATTTTCAATTTTGGTAATGTCACTAAATTTATCTATAATGCCTAAAAGACCGTGTCATCTACAAACCTGATAAGCAGGCTTTCTGGGATTAGTAACCCTAGAAAAAGAGAGAACATCATTTAAGTCGGATGACTTGTTTTTAGTGAATCCATGAGGTGTCCTAGTGATCACTACATTCTTTTCAAAATACTCACCTTATGCTCTCTGTTTATTAGCCTTCACTGGAGATTAATAGTATAATAATCTATAGTTGCTTGAGTTTATCTTCTCAATTTTAGAAATAAGGATCAAGATTGCTTATCTCTGACAACCTAGTATGTTCCTAGGCAAAATGACTGTGAAATATATATATATATATACACACACACCGACAGTGAATCTAAGATCATATCTTCAAACTCTTTTTAAGACCCAACAATTCTTCTATTTGAAATTTGACTTATTTAAACAACTAAGTACTTTGCCACTGTCTGATCTTTTATGTGAATGATGAAGAGTCTCTTCCTTCCTAAAGTTCATTCTCTTATTTAGACAAAATGGAAGCAATGAAGAATAGGTAGTTCTTGCTTTCTCATTGTAATTTTGTAACTTATGCTTATCTATCCTGGAAATGAGCCTCTCACATCTTTTTTGTTATCCTTGCTCCAATTATCTTTGCAAAAATATTTCTTAAAATTTTTAACATTTTTCAAATCAACAACCCATTTAAGGTCTTAGACTTTCTGGCATTATTTTTAAATGTTTATTCTTCTTTTTTTCAGAACCCTTACTCAGTTATGCACCTTTTCTGTGCTCTTTTTATGTGCATCTCCTTTCAAAAGGTTGATTTATTATGTATCTACTTATATTCCCACAGAAATGTTTACTTTTTCACCTGCATTAGGATCATCTGTAATTGTATAGTCAGGATTTGCTTTTTGAAAGTCTCTTATCCATTCTTAGATAATCTCTCTTTTCAGAATCTTTGAACATGGAAATGAATCTTTCTTCTAAACTTTTCTGATATCTTCTTTAGAAAAGGCAAGATTCATATCTGGAGATACCCAACATTTTCTTTTCTCTCCACTGTGACTTCTAAGTTAATAGAATCATGGGCTCCTGGGGTTCCCACAGATCTAAAGCACCAATATATTTTCCTCTTTGGATAAAATTAATTAAACAGAAGCTCCTATATTCCTTCATAGAAATGTCATTTTAGGGTATACAGGACATAGACAATCCAAGTACTCTGCTTTTAGTGAACTGAACTTACAGTAGATGTCCTCACATTAAAGCCTTCAATTACTATTCTATCCTCCAGAACCAATTTACAGTTTGTAATGGAAAACATCACTTGTAACTGTATCTATCCAAAGCAGGTGTTTGAACTGGTTCTTCGAGAATGTATGCCATTGTCACTTCTCTAAATGTCCCCAGTTCCCTTATTGTATACTATCATTCATTACTAGAATTTTTAGTTTGACCATAATAAATGAAAGATAAACTGGGATGTTCTAGCATTCATTTGCTTGTAGAATAAAACTGCTGAGAAGTTACTGTGCCCATTTCAAATCACAATCTGAATCGTGTGATAGTCACTGAATTATTGTACCCTGTGGTTTCTCTGAATCATGGAGAGCCCAGCTCAAGTCATATGGTCTGCAGTGGCCTTGATTCCTGAGTGAACTGCTAATGTAGCATAACATGACACAGATCCATCTTTCTGGTGGCATGTGGAGCCCAGCCCCATAACATCAAAGCAGAAACCTCTGGCAGACCCAGAAATAGCCAAATCTTACCAATTCCTTACCTTCTGAAGCAAAATTGGAGAACTAATCATCCCCTTCATACAAGACTCATTCACTTATTCTGTATGTGGATGATTTTTTAAAGCCTTTGAAATGTACATGTGATTATTTCCAAGATCATTTTAATGCAAGAAAATAAAACTCATTAATAGGTAAATAAGTTTTAAAAATTATTGAAATTTCATATTTTATAGCCTACACGGTACATGACACAATTCCAAATTTCTTAGTTTTAACAGTGGCTCACTGCCTATTTAGCATGCTGGAAAACCGACTCCAGTCAACACATACAGGCAACTGAGTTGCAGGATAAAAATATAGCAATTGGAAACTATAAAGGACCTATTAGATCATGCAGTTCACCCTTTCCCATTGCCAATTCATAAAGAAAAGCAAGATATAGAGTAGAGAAAATACAATGCACCATTCTCTACTAAAAGCCTGTGTATAAATATTAAACTCTCTAGCTGAAAAAAAAAAAATTCAAAGCAGAGGGCAATCTAATGTTCTCATTTTAAAATGCCATTTAATAATGGTTCTTCCCCCTAGTGTATAGAACTTTGAAATACCACAAACATGAATATTGTTGTGATGACAGTAATTCAAAATATAGATATCTAGAAACATGGTGCATATTTACATGCTTATGTATATTACATACACATGATGAACATTATACATAATGTGCTTATATACAGTATATTTGCCATTTACATCAACTGTTCTGAATGGGAGTCACAGAGATTGGACTATTTGATATTTACTGTTCCTCACCTCAAAAAGCGCTTTATTTATTTGGTTTTCAGAGCAGTCCATCAAGATCCCGCTCAAGGATTATGATGCCCCAGAAGCCATTACAACACCCTCTACCCACCAGCTTGGCTGTCAAATGTATTTCTGAATCTCAACAATCAATCCATACTTCCATGTCAAAATGAAAGGCCTTTTCAAGTTTCTTTTTTTTCTTATCCTAAACTTGTTGATATATCCCCTAATATTAGTAGCATTAACTTCAAAAATAATAAGCAACACTTGAGTAGTCATTATACATTGACCATAATGACTACCGTTTCATCTATGAAAAATCAAAACGTGGTCTCTATACCACAGCAATTTTGCATTCATTTCAAAAGGCTATTTCCTATAAGCAGCACACTAAGTATGGTTTTTAAACTTTTGCTAAACAAGGGACTGTTCAATGTGCCAACAGAATAATAATAGAAGTTTCATGAAAAGATTTTTAAAAGGAGAATCCATGGAAAATCACCAATCCACAAAGGTATACAGTAAGAGAGGGAAAAAGTAACAATAAAACTATGAAACAGCCAGAAAGCAATTAAGAAAATGGCATTAGTAAGTCCTTACATATCTATAATTACTTTAAATGTAAATGGAATGAATTACCCAATCAAAAGTCACAGAGTGGCTGGATAGATTTGAAAAACAAGGAAACAACAACAACAACAACAAGAACAAGACCCAACTATATGTTGCCTAAAAGAGACTGACTTCAGCTTTAAGGACACATCTAGGCCCAAACTGACAGAATGGGAAAAGATATTCCATGCAAGTGGAAACCAAAAGAAAATAGGGGTAGCTGTACCTATAGCAGACAAAATAAACTAAACCAACAATGGTAACACAAAAAAGAAGGTCATTATATAATGATAAAGGGGTCAAGTCCATCAGGAAGATATAATAATTGTACATATATACACAACCAATGTTGGAGCACCTAAATATGTTACACAAGTACTAATAGAAACAGGAGACGGGTGTTTGGGTGGCTCAGTTGGTTGACGGTCCCACTCTTGATTTCAGCTCAGGTTGTGATCTCATGGGTCATGAGACTGAGCCCTGAGTCACGCTCCGCACTCAGCTGGAGTTTGCTTGAAGATTCTCTTCCTCTTCCCCTCCCCCAACTCATGTGCACGCATTTGCACTCTCTCTCTAAAATAAATAAGTAAATCTTAAAAAAAGAAAAAGAAATGGGAGAAACAGACAACAACACGATAATAGTAGGGAATTTCAATATTTTTTTTTGCATTTTTTTGCATTTGCATTATTTTTTTGCATTTGCATTAATTTTTCAGCATTAGACATAATCACTCAGACAGAAAAGCAAAAAAACAACATTGGACAAAGCTGGAGTCATTGTACTATCTGATATCCTTTTTAAAAAAAATATGGAATGCTTCACGAATTTGCGTGTCATCTTTGCGCATGGGTCATGCTAATTTCTGTATTGTTCCAATTTTAGCATATGTGCTGCCAAAGCGAGCACTACACTACCGGATTGCAAACTGTATTACAAAGCTATAGTAATCAGAAACAGTGTGGTACTGGCATAAAATCAGGCAGAGACCAATGGAACAGAATAAAGAGCTCAGAAATAAATTCTCACATATACAGTCAACTAATATTTAACAGGGAAGCCAAGAATACTCAATGCGGGAAGGCTAGTCTCTTCAATAAATGGTGGTGGGAAAACTGGATAATTATATGCAAAGGAATGCAATTAGACCCTGATCTTACAACAATTACAAAAATCAACACAAAATAGATTAAAGACTTAAACATGACACTTGAAACCATATAATTCCTAGAAGTAAAGATAAGGAGGGAAAAAGCCCCTTGACATTGATCTTGGCAGTATTTTTTTGGATATGACACCAAAAGCACAAGCAACTAAATCCAGTATCAACAGGTGGGACTACGACAAACTAAAAAAGTTTTTTCACAGCAAAAGAAACAATTAACAAAATGAAAAAACAAACTACAGAATGAAAGAAAATTTTTGGAAATGATACACTTGCAAACCATATATCTAATAGAAAGTAAATATCCAAAATATATAAAGAACTCACACAACTCAGTAACAAAAAAAGCAATCCAATTAAAAATGGGCCTTCTTTTCCAAAGAAGACATCCAAATGACAATAAGTACCTGAAAAGATGTTCAACATCACTAATCACCAGGGAAATACAAACCAAAACCACAATGAGATAGCACTTCACATCTGTTAGAATGGCTATGATCAAGAATATAAAAGATAGGGGTGCCTGGGTGGCTTAGTAGGTTAAGAGTCTGCCTTTGGCTCTGGTCATGATTCCAGGAGTCTGGGATTGAGCCCTGCGTCAGGCTCCCTGCTCGGCGGGGAGTCTGCTTCTCCCTCTCCCTCTGTCTGCAGCTCCCCTTTCTTGTGCTCTCTCTCTCTCTCTCTCACTCACTCTCTCTCAAATAAATAAATAAAGTCTTAAAAAAAAAGAACATAAAAGATAAGTATTGGTGAGGATGTGGAGAAATGGCACTGTTGGTGGGAATGCAAATTGGTGCAGTTACTATAAAACTATAAAAAAAACAGTATGGCGGTGCTCAAAAATATTAAATATAAATATATATAATATTAAACATAACCCAGCTTCTGGGTATATATATCCAAAGGAAATGAAAATAGGATAATGAAAAGATATCTGCCCTCCCATGTTTGCTGCTGAATTATTCATATAGCCAAGCTAAGTGTCCATCAACAGATGAATAAAGATGTCACACACACACACATATGAATATTATTCAATCACGAGAAAAAAGAAAATCCTGTCATTTGCAACAACATGGATGGACCTTAAGGGCATTATGCTAAGTCAGATAAATCAGACAAAGAAACCAATACTCTACAATATCATCTATATGTGGGATCAAAAAAAAAAAAATCCCTGAAATTTCAAAAACAGAGTAGAGTGGTGGTTACCAGGGGCTGGAGGGTGGGGAATGGGGGAACTGGGGAGATGTTGGTCAAAGGGTACAAACTTGCAGGAAGATGAGTAAGTTCTGGGGATCTAATGCCCAGCAATGTGACTATAGTTAACTATACTGTATTATAGACTTGAAAGTTCCTAAAAGACTAGATCTTAAAAAGAAATGGAAATTATGTGACCTGATGGAGGTGTTAGGTAATGCTATGGTGGTAATGATATTGCAATATATAAGTATATCAAAACAACACATTGTACAAAAATTATATCTCAGTTATATCAAAAGAAAGAAACAAACTAATGGTAGGTAGGAAGCCAAGGGTCTAGAAAATAGCCTAGAGTGACAGTGGGGGTAGGTTACTGGGATGATGAGGCTCAAGGATGCTGTGTTGATATAGGTACACAGCAGTCTGGGTCAAGGATACTGACTTGGAAGGCTCTTCTTTCCTTCCTTCTCCAAGACCAGAAGGGAATGAGTATTGGTTCAGTCTGGGATTAGAACAGGGATCCTTGATGTGGTGTCCACTAAGGGATCTCGGCTAGAATTCTGGGATTCTGTCAACTTAAATGAGAAAATAATATATTTTTATTTCCACTAATATCGAATTGAAATTTATCATTGTCTTCAATTACTGAATGTAGGCAACAGACTATAGTAGTATTAGCACTACCTGTGACTTTGTTGCCAGTAAAAATTAATTTTATTTCACAGTATACTTATTGCAGGTATTTCAAACATTGGTCATGCTCCTCACCACTCTGGAATTATGGAAGTTATTAGGCCCTCTGATAAAGGGGACCAAATGTTGTTTAATGTAGTAATAAAGAAAAACATATATTCCTGCCACATTTTAAAAACACTTTGATAATTATTATTTCAATATCTTTGATTTCCTTTGTCATCCATTGTGTTTTATTTTATACATTTAAAAATACTATTCTGAGGGGCGCCTGGGTGGCTCAGATGGTTAAGTGTCTGCCTTCGGCTCAGGTCATGAACCCGGGGTCCTGGGATCGAGCGCCACATCGGGCTCCCTGCTCAGCGAGAGTCTGTTTCTCCCTCTCCCTCTGCCATTCCCTCCACTTGTGCTCCCTGGCTCTAGCTCTCTGTCAAATAAATAAAAATAAAATCTTTAAAAAAATAAAATAAAATAAAAATACTATTCTGAGAAGCAATTCATTGGCTTCAAAAGATTGCCAAAATAGTCCTTGGACAAAAAAGGTAATAAACTCTGGGTTACCTGGTGTGGGAGGGACAGACAGATGAATAAGAGTGACTCTTCCCCTCTGAGCCTAGGGGAAGAGGTTTTGGTCAAGGAGAAAAGTGAGAGGATGCTCTTGGAGGTGCTACGACCCACGAGTTGGACTTAAGACCACCCATTACTGTTGCAGTCAATTCCTGAGTGGTCCTCAGGCCTGCCTGGAAAATGGTCTTGAGTCCCAGGAGAAAAAGTAAGGAGGTTTTATGATGGTAGTTTTATATATATATATATAAATGAAGGAATCATGTTTTATTAGGAAAATAACTTTTCACCTGAGTAAATAGGAAAATTTATATGAAAATAATAACTATTCAAATAATGCTGACTTTATGTCAGGCAGTGTTCAATGCAACTTACAAATATTAGCTTCATTAGTCCTTACAACAATCCTATACAGTAGGCACTATTATTATCCCCCTTTTGCAGATGAAAACGGGAGGTCAAGTGAAGTTAAGTCTGTTGCCCAGAGTAGTCCAGGTGTTATGTCACAAAACCAGGATTTGAATGCAATGCAATCAGTTGGGACTATGGACTATGTACCCTGACGCAGGCTGCAAAGTGATTTTCTATAGGATTAATAATAACAACAAATGTTATTTGTTTGTCCTCTGCAATAATAGAGACAATAAAGGAAATATGATATATACCAACTAGAAATAACGTTCTCTGCTTGTATTTTCCACTCTGAGTTCTTCTCATCAGACGTCCTTTCTGTAAGTATATTCTCAGTTTCTCCTCCCAATGGCTATGATTGGAATATTGGCAGTTATATGAAAGTATGCCTTGCTCCATTTTTCTAACACCTACCATGACTGCCATTGGATTCTAAGAAAGCAAATCTTAACCTCTCAAGGGCAGCTCTCGCTGTGACTGATGGCTTCACCCAACTTTTGACATTATTAATATATTCTTTTCAGAGAACATTACAAAGAGTGCAGACAGCTGTGCCATACTGGCTGAGGCTGCGGTGGAGGTGATGACCCTTCGTCCATTCAGCGCCCCAGTGAGAGAGCAGCCCTGTAACGCGGTGTCACCAGATGAGAAACATCAAGAGCTCTGAGTGTGGCTTTGTGCCAAAGTCTCAGGCTTCTCCACTGGGCGGCGGGGGGCTGCGGCGGGGAGGCAACCTGATGCCCTGCAGTTTGTGACTGGGTGATATTCAAATGCAATAATGGATTCAGAAAGCAAGAACCCAAACACTTTTGTGACAGAGGAAAAGCTTCATGTAAAAGGTGTCTACTGCATTGGTCTTTGTGGATTCAGTCTATATGCAAAAGAAAACACAAATCTGTCCCAGATTTTATTTGATTGTAAATATACAGGCATTCATACAACACTGAACAGTTCTGAGTGCCAATAAAATAATATACTTCCACATTTCTAAACAAATAAAATGAAACAATTTTTTTTTTTTTTTTGCTTGAGAGTTAAGAGGTGTGATGAAGTTTTTGAAATTTGGGACAAAGCTATACAGAGAGGTAGACAGACATCTCTTTTGCTTCATATCCTTCTTTTACACAAATACTGGAAACGGCTATTTTTTATTTTTCTCTATTGGGAAAAAATAGAGATATGAATGTTTCCCAATAATGATATAATGGATTGAAATTTGGATTGAGAGTTGGCGGACCGGAGTTATAGTCTTGACTTTGTCCCTAAGCAATTTTTTCTGAATAATTTATAGTTCAATAGCTTTCAAAAAGCATTTGTGGAGTGACTTGCAATAAAAATATGCATACAAAAAAAGAGAATTGAACAGGAAATCAGAAACAATAGAATGAAAAGGGAGAAAATTTCTATAATCTGGTTCATCCAACTCTGAGGTTCCTGGACACAAAGTGAAAAAGGGAAACATGATGAACCTCACAGGTATCATTATTGACAAAAGAAGTAATTTCTGCTTTTGCTTTGCTTCCTGATTCTAAATTTTAGAAAGAATTTTTTCTGTTGGATCATTATATAAAGGCATCAATTTAGACTCTTTGGAAAATGCAAAAACTCTAGAGAAAGATTAAAGGTATTTTATTGAATTGTACTCAAGTGAAAGTAATTTCTTTGGAGAGTTAATCCACGTAGTTTAAGTCAATTGCTTTTGATGCTCTACCTTGACTGAAGGAGTCACCAAGTAGCTCTGTAACCTCTTCTGCCTCTTAGTAAAATAGGGATTTTGATTAGATGAACTCTAAGGTTCCTTCTAACTCACAAGTTCAGTAATTTCTAGGATTAATTTCATTTAGACTTTCTATTATTGTTAACATGCTATTCAAGCCCAGATTCCCAAAACGTAAGGATTTCCATCCCCTTCTTTTTGTCATAAAAGTAACATTATAAATACATTCGGAACCAAATTATGTGCTTTAAAGCAAGAGACAGGGATACTATAGTTACCTGAAAAACAACCCCTGTTGAAATTATAAGTGAATACAAATAAGTGAAGCAAATATAAGTTCCCACTGTCACTTTTTTACCTCTTCTTTAAAGGTCTCAGATTGATTAATGGCTAACAAGTGAGTTGTCTGTATGTTCTGTGAATTCTAAAATAAGCAACACAGAAATCTTGCTGTAGCCAATAATTCAAAGAGTAATCTAATAGCACCAAAGTACATGCAGCAATTTCTAGATAATTATGTCATTATTTTAATGGGTAGCGAAAGGGAGCAGACTATGCCACCCCCAAAATACATCTCTTTGACACATTGATTATTTTGAGCTGATTATCTTTTAAAAACAGGAAAAGCACTTAAAATGGAATACAAGTTATCCTTTTGTAAGAGGCATTTATGTTTATATGGGAAATCTTCATTTGTCTGCTCTGTACCAGGAAGAGAAGAATGATTCTAAACCTCTTGAAACTCTTATCAATGGAAAAGGTACGGACTTAAATCTGCATAACAACCTTATCCTCGTTCACAGTGTTTTTCTGATATGACTGACTCCCCACCCTCCACATCTTGTTTTGTCTTTAGGTGGAGAAGTGACTGGGCCATTTTAGAGAGTTACTCAGTTTTCCTAGGTGCCTCCCCCATACACAGGAGGTATACTGGTTTTAAACTTCTGTTTGCTTTTCTCCTATTAGTCTGTCTTTTATACAGGGGTGTTTCAGCCAAGAACCAAGAAGGGTAGAGTAAAAAGTATTTTTCCTCCCCTACAGTTTAAGAGGAGTAAGGTTACAGTTCTCTCTGGTTCAATCTCCACAAAGCAGTCAAACTGAGCTTCTTAAAACATAAATTGGAACTCACCCTCTCCTGCAGAAGCACCTGACTCTTGGGCTAAAGGGAAAAAAAAAAAAATTCCACAGTCCTTACTGTGGCCTATGAGGCCCTGCTGGATGGGTTCCTGGCCACCTCCCTCACACTCCCATCTCCTACAACTCCCTAGCCTGACTCACTAGGCTTCACTCACTCTGGGGTTTCAGTTCCCACACACAACAGCCACATCCTGACCCTGGAACCCCTACCTACTCCCTGGAATGCTCTTCCCAATGATCTAATCACAGGCAGCTCTTTCTCATGCTTTTGTCCCTTAATTGTCACCTGCTCAGAGAGGCCCTCCCTGACCACTCCTTGTCAAGAGCTGATTCCAACATTCTCAATTTCTGCTCGTTTGTTCCTTTCATAGAATCCATACCAAATCACAGTTATTTTGTCTGTTCACTTGTTTTCTTCTATCTGTCCTTGCAGAATGGAAGTTTCATGATGGCAGATTTGTGAGGTCCTCTTCACTGTTGTATTTCAAGCCCTACTCTCATTTAGGGCATAATGAAAGAATGGCTACATTGTATAATTGTCATAAGTAATCCTATTATCAAATTCTTTTCATGGTCATTTTTCCCCTATTTTTTCCTAGTTTAAATCCTTAACGTAAATATACAGTTTCTACACAAACTAGAAAAATTACAAACTTTTCTTATCATAAAATGTGATGACTTCTGCAAGGACATAATGTTATTTTCACAACTTACCAAAGTTAACAAAGTTTTACGGCTCCTTCAAACTATTGTCTTATCAGAGCAGCTCAGAATTAGCAGACACATCATTGGCAGAGAATCAAATAACATATATCAAAAGATACTCAGCATATGCTTTGTCAGAGAAGCCATTGGGCAAAGAACTGGTGTGAAAAGTTCTTTCATATTCCCCTATTAAATCAATTCCCAGATCTTCCTGTCAGAATAAATTTTAACAATAAGTTATTGTGCAA
Organism: Phoca vitulina; assembly: GCF_004348235.1. Classification (NCBI taxonomy): domain Eukaryota; kingdom Metazoa; phylum Chordata; class Mammalia; order Carnivora; family Phocidae; genus Phoca; species Phoca vitulina. Next base: position 14,041,272 of record NW_022589728.1, on the reverse strand, counting down.
CTGTGACCCACAAGACTCTTTGTCTTCTGCCTCTTCTAGACAATTATTTTTCAAACTACAGATTATGAAATCAAACTGCAGTTGAGGGGGCACTTGGGTGGCTCAGTTAGTTAAGAGTCTGACTTTGGCTCAGGTTGTGATCTCTGGATCCCGGAATTGAGCCCCACATTGGGCTCCTCACTCGGCGGGGAGTCTGCTTGTCCCTCTCCCTCTGCACCCAACCCCGGGCATGCTCTCTCTCTCTGTCAAGTAAATAAATAAAATCTTTAAAAAAAATTTTTTTTTTAATCTGCAGTTGTGAAATCAATTCAGGGGACAATGGAGAGAAGTTCTAAAAATTAAATACAATAGAAAAATAGAAAATGGAAAATATCAAAGTACACTGCACAGAATTAGAATAACTGTCATTTGAAGAAGCTTTTGTATTTAAGTGTATATGAGTGTGTGTGTGTGTGTGTGTGTGTGTGTGTGTTGTACATCTTTATTCTGGGTCACAATGTAAATCATAGTTTCCAGTTGAAAACCACTATACTGGTCAGTAAGAGAAATAAAACAAGAGTTAGTGACTACTTGTAAAACACATGCATATATCCAGATTTATTATACTCCTATAAGAGAACTAATGGGGTTTGGGACATTCTACCCTAAAATATGGCATCTTAGCACATTAAGCTGAAGGAGTTTGCAAAACCAGCAGAAGCAGGTCAGTGTGACCTTCCCCCAACCTATGTCCCCTGAATTAGATCCTGAAACTCTTATATTAGAGATGCCCTCCTTCTCTTCCAGGAAAGGAACATCCTTATCCTAAAAAAGAAGCCTTGCTGAATTTCCCCCAGTTTACTACACTAACCTCATTTCTACATGACTGCTCACCCTTCATTAAACATAGAATAAAACACTCAGGTCTAACTGTTTCTTTAGGTCTTCATTTCCTTATGAAGGCTCCCATATCACATACAACTTATATTAAATAAATCTGTATGTATTTTTCCTCTTATCTTCCTTTGGCAGTTTAATTTTCAGACCCAGACAGGGATTCTGAGAGAGTCGAGGAAAACTTTTTCCTTACTCACAGACTTTGTTCCTGGGCTTGATACATTTCAGTCTGCTTTGCATTTTAGATTATTGCTTTCATATCTGCGTCCAATTATAACATAAGCCTTTTGAGGGTAGGAAGATGTCTCATGTATCACTGAGTCACCCATTAAGGTCACCCATTATGTTGGATTAAATATGGTCACAAGTTATCTGACACTATTCCCATTAAGAGAGTCCATTAAGGGTCATGTCTTTTCCTTTTCAATCTGGGAGGGGTAGTCTGTGATTGCACTGACCAATGAAAATGGCAGAAATGATGATACAGTGCACATTTCTAAGCTTAAACCTCACAAGGCTGGCAGCTTCTACTTGCTGTCTCTTGGAGTACTCACTCTTGGAGCCTGAGCTTCCACGTGAGCATTTAGACTAACGCCCTAGAGAAATCATGGAGAGAGGCCCTGTGTCTACCTAGAGAGGGAAAGAAGGCTATCCTTCTAGCCGTCTTTGTGAAAGTAACAGGCACATGTATGAAGCCTTCTTGGGTCTTATAGATTAAGCACTGGCAAACTGTGGCCCATAGGGCAGCTGCTTAATTTTGTAAATAAAACTTTATTAGAACATGGCTACAACAGTCATTCGTTTACATATTGTCTGTAGCACTTGCACATCACAACCACAGGGCTGACTAGCTGTCATACACAGTATGTCCCACGGTTTTCTACCTGGCCCTTCACACAAAGTCTGCTGATCTGGGTTCTAGGCCCCTCCAAAGGACTACAAATGATGCCAGCTAGAGCAGAATAACCTCTCAGCCAAGCTCTGCCTGTAGTTCTAATCCATGAAAATCACAAAGTCTAATAAAAATTGTTTTAAGCTACTTGTTTTAGGGTAGATTTTTATGCAACAGTAGAAAACTGGAACAGAATTCATTACCTGATAGTGTTGTGTTGTATAAACCCTGTGACACGTATCAGTGGTTTTGGAATCAGGCAGCAAACAGAAGTTGGAAGGGCCTCAAGGAGACTGTTAGTGGAAAAAAGGACTTTAAAGAAATTGTTAGTAAAAGCTGCAAGGGCCTTGAAAAGACTGTTGGTGATGCCTTAAGGGTCAGTGAAAATATGTCATTGGAAGCTGGAGAATGTGGGATACTTCCTCTGTATTGGCTGAAAATTTGGCATGAGTGTTGCATGTGATAATGAAGAAAATGGAAAAGGGACCTAATGAATTTGTGGACCCGACAGAGAAGACTAATAGGCAGAATGGAGGAAGCGCCAACTGGCTTCTAACTGCCAAACGTGAAATACGAGAAGAGCGATGAGCTAACGGAGGAACGACTGAGTCTGTGAGCAGATTGAGAGGAAATATAAAGGAGCCAGGACAGGCTGGGTGTGAAAAAGGAAACGGTCTCTCATCCCAGTTTCCACCAGCAATGGACGTGAAAAGTCAGAAATGGCCTCAAGACAAAGGCTAAACCCAGACTACTACCTGGCCGTGGGGTAAATAATCTAGAGGGCTTCTAAAAACTTTAAGAGTTGTACATCTTACACCCTCTCTGCCAGAAAAGAGGGCCTTTGTGAATCTTAACATATGCTTGGTAAACCCTTTCAACTAGACAAAATGGCTTCTTTGTTTAATTTGCTACATTTCAAAGACTATATTAAAAACAATGTGTGTGTGGCTTTTGATTGGTGGATTGGATTATCTGATACACAGGAGCCCTATAAACTTTTTACGGAAAAGGAGGGATGACTCAAAGGGCAGAACCAAGAGCCAACGCAATCACTTCTAGGGAAAGAAGGCTAGACCCTAATCAAGGAACCAGTGACCTGCATCTGGCTGGATTTCTAAATCAGTGTAGAACAGTAACTGCTATGTACCTCCCACGTTCTCCTTTCTGAAGAGGAGAACCTAGGGTTATCTTATCCCTATCTGACCATTATATATTGGAAGGAGGGCAGACCAATTCTCCCAATAGTTCGCATGTCTTCAGGCTGAGAGGAACTCAAGAGACCTTCATCCACACATGGCTTTGATTTAATCATCAGCTTTTTAAATTCAAGGCAATGTTGAAATGAGGTGAAATTTTTTAATGTGGAAGGAATATAAGTAATCTGTGGCCAGAAGGTATACAACAGTCCTTCCATAGAGAGTCATCCCTCTCCCCCTTAAACTTGGGGGTGCTCTGAGACTATACTGACCAAAAGAATAGGGTGGAAGCTTTACTGACCCAATTTTTGGGCCTGGTCCTTAAAAGACTAAAAGTTTCTAGTTCCTGTCTCTTGGGTTACTTACTCTTAGAGCCTTAAACTGCCACATAAAACCTTCTCAGAGAGTATGTGGAAAGGTCCTGAATCCACAGCCTCCTAGCTGTGAATAAAAGCCATCTCGGACCCTCTGGCAGAGCCACTAGCTGGATACCACATGGAGAAGAATTGCCCAGCCAAATCCTGCCCAAGTTTTGACCCACAAAATCTTGAGATATAATAAAATGGCTGTAGTTTTAAGGCACTAAAGTTTTGGGGTAATTTGTTATACAGCAATAGATAATAAACACACATTTCATACTGGTACTAAAAATACACACATTTTCAATATACCTAACCTCCTAAATCATTGGGTTGGGAAAAGTATGCTCTCTGTTATGGATTGAATTAAGGTCTCCCAAAAAGATATCTTGAAACCCAAACTCCCAGAACTTGTGAATGTGACCTTATTTAGAAACAAGGTCTTTCCAGATGCAATCAGATTTTAGTTAAGTCCCACTAGATGAGGGTGTACCATAATCTAACGATTGGCCTCCTTATAAGAAGAAGACAGAGGCAGTGACTGGAATGCATCTGTAAGCCAACGGAAACAAAGAATGAATCCTCCCCTAGAGCCTTCAGAGTGAATAAGCCCTGCCAACATCTTGATTTGGGACTTCTAGCCTCCAGAACTGTGAGAGAATAAATTTCTGTTATTTTAAGACACTTGGTTGGTGTTACTTTGTTATTGCATCACTGAGTGAGTAACAAACACAGTCTCCTACAGGAGGTAGCCTAAGAGTAGAACTAATATGTCTGTTACAAACACTGCTGAAAACATACAACACATCTTTTGGAATATTACCAATACTGGGTAATAATCTTCACATGGCCCTGCACTTCTAAATTCCAAATATTTAGGATGATTCTCCATATTGTGCCAATGGTCTTTTTTTATGCAGATTCTTAAAGTCACAGGACTGGAGTGTTCCAGGCCTCTAGTCTTCCTGGCCCTTCAAATCCACTTAATGGCTTATAGACTTTACACCTAAGAGAAAGGCCAGAGCCATAAAAAAGGATAAAAAAATCCAATGAGGCAATGCCATTATTTGCCAGAAAGTTGGTGATGGATAACTGTAATTATTCACTAAAATGGGATTTAGAAGTTTTCTATGGCTTTTAGTTACTCTTTCTTAATACTTTCAGATAATGATACTTGGGCCCAAAGCCATAGGTAAAGCATTTAATGATATACATTTGTGTCTCTATCAATGTTTCAGAATACTTACCACTCTAAAAACAGAAGGGAAGTTTTCACTGCTTATTTTTAGTGTATGATAACATGTATACATGTTAAGAAAAATGATACATCAAGTTGATGCTTAGTAAATCCTCTTCCAAAATGGTTATTTACATCTGACTTCAGGAAAAGATAAGATAAATGTGACTATCACAAGATTTCAGTAAGGGCATCGCAGTATTTCTTATTTGACATTAAACCTCACTTAAGTAGCTTCTGGTACACCTCTGCAGAATGCAGAATTATTGCCTTTTTATTATTAAAAATGCATGTCATATTTCCAGATTGCATTCATTTGGCCAATGGGACATGCACTATAATAAGCTAGTACCAGATTCACCTGAGCTATAAGAATAAATAATAACTACATGATAATCTTTTGATGTACAGCCAAGAATCATTTAATTTCTGGAGTCATAAAAAGGTGAAATGAACCACAAGTTCAAAAATGCCAATGAGTATTTGAAGGAAATATCCTTCAGAGACAAGTAGCTCTAGCTTTTCGATGCAATAAAAAAAAATTATTTCTTATGGGAAAAGTTGATGGTAAAATGATGTATTTCTATGCTAGTGTAATGGGAAACCTGAAAATATTTTTCAGTATTAGTTTATGCATTTTCATACACCATCTTGTAAATTGTGCTAGAAAAAATTTTTATAAAGAAACTAATAAATAAAAACAGAAACAGGATGTCATGCCAAGTAGAAGGAGTGGTAAGAGACCTAGGTTCACATGGCAGCTCATTGATAGGTTAGTAGGGCTGCTTGCCATGTAACCTTCTCAGACTTCAGGCTCCTCATATGTAGAATGAAATGATATTATTACCAATATCACTGAATCGTTATGATGAAAATTTTTTAAAGTGTATGGAAATTTTCCTTGTAAACTTCAAAGCATTATGCAGATGTTATGTTATTCATTAGTCTAATTAGGAAAGTAACTCCAAATTACAAATGTTCATGTACATTCTCTCTAGCTTGAGGCTTTGAATTTTAGGTTTCAATCTGGTTTATGCTTAATCCTTTGTGATGCTGAGTTTTTGTTTGTACTCACAATATAAACTCAGAAAATACCAAACCAAGTTACTTATGAACAATGGATATTTAGAATAGGAAAAATACGCTCTCCTGGAATTCTAAAGCATACTCTGTTAAAACATTCTTCCTGACCTTTAACAAAGTCTGTTAAAAGCAGAAACAAGGGGTTAAGAATGTAATGGACTGAAAGACATTTTCTTATTTTTGAAGCATTTCTGATTTCACACGTTCCCTTTTCAAAGTCTTTTTAACAGTCCTTACAGAAGGCTCCACTGAAGTTCCAGCTGGAATGCAGACAGGTTGAAGGGCGTGGAAGTAAAAAGGGTTGCTATTAGAACCAAAATGGAAATAACTCCTTAACTGTTCCCTTCAAATTCATATCATGATCAGTCAGAGCATGTTTCTGCCCAGGTCATCTAGCTGGGGAGATCCCCCTGACTTCAAAGAACGCTTGGGGAAGACAACAGCTGAATCATACCTGAAATAAAGTCACACATGAAAAAAAAAAAGGAGTTTTTTTTAATCATTCTAAAAGTACTCCTATAAAGCACCACTTAATTGGTCTTTCACAAACAAAGACAAAGATACACAATAACCTATCAGTCCAGGAACTAAATAAATTAGTTGCTGAACGTTGAGGTGGGAGATGTTTGCCCCTATGGCTCATTAATTCACTTTCCAGTTCATTCAGGATAAAAATCAAACGCGTTCCTACAGCTGATAAGAAGGACTTACTCAAGCTTTCCCAACTCTTAAAGAAGAACAAAGACTCCTTATGCTTTAGGACTGGCTTCTTTGGATTCTATCTTTCAGAAAAACAAGTGGAATGTTTGCACGCAATGTTCCTTCTAGGCGCTCAGCCATTTCATAAACATTTATTGTCTATTTTATGCCAGAAGCTATGCTGACAGTACCAGGCACATGAGGGATGGCTCCTGCCTTCAAGGAGTTCACCAACCAGTAGGGGAGATTGCCGTGAACCACGAATTATTATATAGTGGGATGTGAGCCAGCCTGGATGGGAACCAGAGATGTCAGCTTAGGAATCCAAGAGGAGATAACATGTGAGCTGAGTCTTCGACATGTAGCAGTTAGCTGGGGAAAGAAGAGAAGGGGATCCAGTCGGAGGTGAGCACAGGTTGGAAGGGGCATACAAGACCCCAGTAGTTTACAAGGCTGTGCATAGGGCTTTGGAAGGGGGAGAAAGAGCGGGACAAGAGGAGGCTAGAGAAGTGAACAACCAGAGCCTGGACTGTGACTGCAGTGATATAGGGAAGCAGTGAAACACGTCTGAGCAGGAGGACAGTGCTCACATTAGCATGCATGCGTGTGTGTGTGTGTGTGATCGTACACACATGCACGTGTGTGTTTTAATGTCCCTAGCAAGAGAATTAAAGAAGGTATAGCTAGGGGCAGAACTGTGAAGAGGTTATCACAATAACTGAGGGAAGGGGAATAAGGGTTTACTTAACACTACTTAGTAGGGAGAGGAGGAGAAAGGAGTATTTCAGGCATTAGAAACAAATCCAATCTGGTTGCTAACTGGATACAGTTGCAAGGAAAAGGGAGCTGTTTCCCAGGATTTCCAGGTTTCCGTCTGGGCAATGGGGTCTTCAGGGTGTGTGTCACTGAGAGAGCCGTTCTAAAGGGGGAGCAGGTGTGAGTTAGGTTTCCTGGCTTCTTAGTATAGAAAGGGAAAGACAAATGCCTAATTATATATGTCAGCGTCAAATTCTGCCAGTTGTAACCTCTTAATATGCCTCAAAACCAACCTTCTCTTGTCCCCCTGCACTAGCCTCCAACAAGTAAAGCCTCCCACCACTACTTCCTGTTACTGTGCCCGCACCTTCTTGTCTCTGGACTTACCCTGCCTTGTACTCTCAGCTACGGCCAAGTTCCTGCCTAAAGAGCTTCAGTGGCTGCCCTAGAACTTTAGGACAGAAGTCAAACTCCTTCCTGTAGCTTCCATTCTTCTCGATGGTTACATCCTCACCTCTCCATCCTCATTTCTCATCACTCCCCATTGCCCACCCCCCCCACCCCACCCCACCCCCCGTGAACTCCATCCCTGGGGACTACTCCGCTTGCTTCTCTCTGCCCTGGGCCTTTGCTCATCATCTCCCTTCTGTCTGAAACACTGTGCCTCTTCTCCAAGCTTCCCTCTGGTTTCCTCCTTGTCCTCATCCTTCCAGCCTCAGATTTGGCATCATTTCTTCAGCTGTTCCTGGCCTCCAAGACTGAGAGGTGCTGCTTCTGTGTGCCCTCATTGTACCTACCTTTAGTTTAGCAGGAAATCAGCACATCCCTAGTTTTGCTGCAGTAGAAGCTTCCTGAAGGCAGGGACACTGTCTTGTTCATCTATGTGCCTCTGTATTAGTTTACTTATTTCTGTGTAAAAAACTATCCCCTATGTATCAGGGTAAAAGAACAAACATTTATTTATCTCACAGTCTCTGCAAGCCAGGAATTCTAGAGCAGTTTTTCCAGGTGGTGCTGGGACATGGCCCCTCGTGAGGCTGCAGCCAACGTGCAATTTGACTGGGTTTGAGGACTTACCGGGCAGGTCACTCACATGACTGTTGGTGGAGACTAAGGTCTCTCACCACATGGGCCACTCCACAGAGCTGCAGACAACATGGTTTCCTGGACAGAGTGATCCAAGAGATAAAAAAGCCCAAGACCGAAGCTACAGTTTTTACTATCTAATCTCGGAAGTGCCATGTCATGATTTCTACGATACTCTATTAATCGCACAGGCCAATTCTGGTGCAGTGTGGGAGGGGACCTACTCAAGGGCATAAGTAGCAGGAGGCAGGAACCACTGGGGAGCTCACAGTCTCCAGTGCATAGCAGTGCAATTAGCCCTAGAAGTCCTAATGGATATCTGAGATTAATTAACAAATTAGCAAATGAATAAAAAGTAAACACGTTTATGCAAAGTTTTGGGTTAATTACTCTGGAGAATTTAAAGATGTAAAAATGGATTTATTATCTTTTGGATATATATTTTTCCACTAAAAAAAGTATACCATAATCTTTGGATTGCTAAGGTCTTCTTTTGCATAAACTATCTGGAGCAATGAGGACTGGTTTAATGGCATATGGTGATTTATTCCCAGAAGGCTGAGCAGACAGGAAAGCCCTGTGAGATAATATCTACATCTCTTTACATCTTGAAAAGAAAAAAATATATATTGCTACCCATAGATTCTCATGCTTTACTTGTAACAGGACTTTTCTCATTATGGGTATTTTGATACATTTAAGCTGACTAAAAAGCAAAGGAAAACAATGTCTGAAATAGCAGGTCCATTAAACAAGAAAATGAGAACCATAAACAATGCAAAGGATATTAAACTATTTTACCTTTCATTGGACTTGTGAATTCTATAGAAGGTAATGCTGAGCTTAGCAAGATGTAATTCAAACGCTGAATTATTATAATAGGTTTGTCTACTGACACTATTTTCTATCTATTCTGCATTAAATGTCATTTAACCATTCTAATAAATTTTTAGCCCAGAGGAACAATTGATGAGCACTTCTCTATCTGCCCCGAGGAACAACTGATGAGCACTTCTTTATCTGCCTATAAATAAAATAAGCTGGGTGGCCAGTAATAGATGGATCAATATACAATGCAACATTATAATATGATGGTAATGTACTAAGAACTGAGCCAATAAGGAAAAGAAAATCATTATTAAGGTAATTGTTTTAAAATAACAATCATTCAAAAAAGAAAATTATGCAAGGAAAACTAAAAAATTGCTGACACAAAAGAAGACATAAATAAATGGAAAGACAGCCCATGTCCATGAATTGGAAGACTTAATATTGTTAAAATGTCACTATTTCCCAAAGTGACCTACATATTCAACATAATCTCTATCAGAATCCCAATGATTTTTTTTTTTTTTGCAGAAATAGAAAAATCCATACTAAAATTCATTTGGATTCTGAAGAGACCTTGAATAGCCAAAACAATCTTAAAAAAGAACAAAGTTGGAAGATTCATACTTCCTGATTTTAAACCTTACTACAAACCTACAGTAATCAAAATAGCGTGGTACTGGCATAAAGACAGATATATAGACCAACAGAATAAAACAGAGTCCAGAATTCTTAATCTCAGGAAACAAATTGAGGGTTGCTGGGTGGGGTGGGGGGCGGTGAGAGGGATGGGGTGGCTGGGTGATAGACATTGGGGAGGGTATGTGCTATGGTGAGCACTGTGAATTGTGCAAGACTGTTGAATCACAGATCTGTACCTCTGAAACAAATAATGCAATATATGTTAAGAAAAAAAAAAAAAGAAGAAGATAGCAGAAGGGGAAGAATGAAGTGGGGGAAATCGGAGGGGGGAGATGAACCATGAGAGACTATGGACTCTGAGAAACAAACTGAGGATTCTAGAGGGGAGGGGGGTGGGAGGATGGGTTAGCCTGGTGATGGGTATTAAAGAGGGCACGCTCTGCATGGAGCACTGGGTGTTATGCACAAACAATGAACCATGGAACTCTATATCTAAAACTAATGATGTAATGTATGGGGATTAACATAACAATAAAAAATTAAAAAAAAAAACAGAGTCCAGAAATAAACTCTCATATTTATGGCCAAATGATTTAATAAAGTGCCAAGGGCATATAATGGGGGAAAAGACAGCCTTTTTAACAATGGTGCTGGGTAAACTGGATATCCACATACAAAAGAATGATGTTGAACCCTCACATAACACCATATACAAAAATTAACTCAAATAGATCAAAGACTGGGGCTCCTGGCTGGCTCAGTCAGTAGAGCATGTGACTCTTGATCTCAGGGTTGTAAGTTAGAGCCCCGTGGTGGGTACAGAGATTACTTAAAAAAAAAAATCTTAAAAAACAAATGTATCAAAGACCTAAATGTAAGAGCTAAAAATATAAAACTCTTAGAAGAAAACAGGGGTAAAAAGGCTTTATGATATTGGATTTAGCAATGATTTCTTAGATATGACAAAAAGGCACAGGCAACTGAAAAAAAATAGACAAACTGGCTTCATGAAAACTTAAAACTTCTGTGCATCAAAGAACAGCATCAACAGAGTGAAAAGGCGACCTACAGAATGGGAGATAATATTTGCAAACCAAATATCCAATAATGGATTGATACCCAGAATATATAGAGAACTCCTAAAACTCAACAATGAAAAAAGAAACAACACAATACAAAAATGAGCAAAGAATTTGAATAGACATTTCTCCAAAGAAGGTATACAAAGGCCAATGAGCACTTGGAAAGATGCTCAACATCAGGGAAATGCAAATCAAAACCACAATATCACCTCATATCTATTAGGATGGCTGCTATAAAAGAAAGAAAAGAAAAAGAGAGAAAGAAAGGAAGGGAAGGGAGGGGAAGAAAAGAAAAGAGAAAACAAGTATTGGCCAAAATGTCGAGAAACTGGAACCATTGTGGGCTGTTGGTAGGAATGTAAAATGGTGTGGCTGCTTGGAAAACAAGCTCACAATTCCTCAAAAAATTAAAAATAAATTTGCCATATGACCCAGCAATTCCACTTTTAGGTATATACCCAAAACAACTGAAAGCCAGGTCTCAAAAGAAGTATTTGTACACCTGTTCATTGCAGCTTTATTCATAACAGGTAAAACATAGAAGCAACCGAAGTGTCAATTGACAGATGAATGAATAATTGAATGAACTGAATGAATACATTCCTTAAAAAAGAAAGGAAGTTGTAGCATATGCTACTACATGGGCAAATCTTGAAGACATTATTCTAAATGAAATAAGCCAGGCACAAAAAGACAAATACTGTATCATTCCACTTGTAAGAGATACATAGAGTAGTCAAAATCATAGGGACAAAAAGTGAAATGGTGGTTGCCAAGGGAATGGAGGGGTGGAGAGTTATTGTTTAATAAGTAGAGTTTCAGTTTTGCAAGATGGAATGAGTTCTGAAGACGGATGGTGGTTATGGTTGCACAATATAAATGTATTTAACACTACCGAACTACACATTGAAAAATGATTAAGATGGTAAATTTTATGTTATGGGTATTTTGCCACATTAAAAAGAACTGAAAAAAATATCCAGAAAGAAAGAAGAAAAGGCAACAGGTGGGATCTTTGTAGTGATGGAAATCTCTGTATCTTGACTCTGTCAATGTCAATAACCTGATTGTGATATTGTACTATAGTTTTGCAGGATGTTACCATTGGAGGAAACTGGGTAAACTATGGATGGGACTCTATGTATTATTCCTTACAATTGTATGTGAATCTACAATGATCTCAAAATAAAAATTTTAGTTAACATACAAAGAGAATCCTTAAAATTAGTAGTTAATGTTACCGGGTGTTGATACACACATATCTGATTTAATTTTCATTCTTTCATTCAACAAGTATTTATTCAGCACCTATAATGTGCTGATTCTTATGGACCTTATGTTATTATTTAAACCAATTATAGTTATCATAATGTGAAAACTAAAATTCCCATGTCTTCCCTACAAGTAAGGGCACAGATAACACAGTGATGCTATATTTAATAAATGATATTTTGTGTTCAGAAAATAGATTGTGTAATAGAGAATAAATTATTAAAAGGCTGTATTATATAGAATGAGTAATGTGTCAGCAATCTTTTCCAAGATTAAAAGTATATACATTTAGTTTTTTTGAACTAATTCCATCTGAATTCATTTTCATGGGAAGTTAAAATATCCATTCTATCTGTATACTTTAATAACTAGGGGGTTAGGGGAGAGAAAAACACTGCAAGATGACATTTCTTTTTATATACTATCTTTTTTTCTAGACCAGTGAAGGACATAAAGGTCCAAGATGCCCAAGCTCGCAGCCAAGAGAGAGAATAACCAATTTGCTACTTTGGACTATCAGCAAAATGGAAAGCTACATTTCATTTTCACGGGTGGGATGCTGTGACTTATCAAACTGTTAATCTTCAAAGATCCCATTCCTTTACTAGGGAGCAGTCAAAATGGTTTAAATGTGCCTTGTTGTTCTGTTGACTGGCTGGGAATTTAGTGCTTTCTTTCTGCTTTTTCTGGCATTTTTTTTTTTTTTTCGGTTTAGCATAAGGCCATTTAAAAGAGACTGGCACTTAAAGTTTTAGTTCTCTTGTGTAATGAATGTTTCCCCCCCCAAAAAAAGCATTTGAATGCAACACTGTGTGTCAACTTATACTCAAAAAAAAAAAAATTAATGCATTATATAACAATTGATAAAATAGCCCATCTCCAACATGCATGTTATTAATTCAATACATTGTTTGTTATCAAATCAATCTCAGTTTTTAATTACTGGTAGAAAGGTCAATTGGAATTTGGGAGAGAGGGAGAGTAGGCAATCAGATTTTTAATGTAATTTTATTACACACGAGTATATTTTTTAGATTATAAAAGATTAGAACATAAAAGTTTTCATTTAGAGACCCAGCTGAATCTGTTTAATAAAGGTTTATAGCCTTTATTTTTTGGAGCAGTTTTGGTTTTATAGAAATACGAGCATAAATTACAGAGTTCTCATATATACCTTCACTTTCCCCACTCAGTTTTCCCTATTACTAAAATCTTGCATTAGCGTGGTATGCTTATTACAATGGATGAATCTGTGTTGATGCTTTATTGTTAACTAAAGTCCATGGTTTATATTAGGATCACTTTTGATGTACAATCCATGACTTTTGACACATGTGCAATGACATTATAATATCATACAGACTTGTTTCATTGCCCTAAAAATCCTGTGCTCCACCTATCCATCCCGCCCTCCCAACCCCCAAAGTCTAGCAACCACTGATGTTTTTTTACTATATCCATAGGTTGTCTTACCCAAAATGTCATATAGTTGAAATCACACAGTTTGTAGCCTTTACAGATTGGCTTTTTTCACTCAACGTGTATTTAAGGGTCCTCCATGTCTTTTAGTGGTTTTAATATTTCATTTGTTTTATTGTTAAATAATATTCCATCGTATAGATGTGACACAATTTGTTTATCAGTTTGCCTACAAAAGGATACCTTGATTACTTCCAAGTTTTGGAAATTAAGAATAAGGCTGCTATAAACATTTGTGTATGTATAGGGTTTTGTGTACACCTAAGTTTTTTTTTCTTTCTTTTTTTTTATTATGTTCAGTTAGCGAACATATAGTACATCATTAGTTTTTGATGTAGTGTTCAACGATTCATTAGTTATGTATAACACCCAGTGCTCATCACAACACGTGCCCTCCTTAATACCCATCATCCGGCTACCCCGTAAGTTTTTAATTCATTTGGTTAAATACCAAGGACCGTGATTGCTGACTCATATGATAAGAATATGTTTAGTTTTTTAAGAAACCACCAAACTGTCTTCTAAAGTGGCTGTGCCATTTTGCATTCCCATCACTAATGAATGGAGTTTGTGTTCCATACCTTTGTCAGCATTTCATGTTATCACTCTTTTGGATTTAACCATTCTAACAGACATGTAGTTTTCCTTTCCTTTTTTTTTTTTTTTAATTGAAGTATAATTGACATACAATGTATATTAATTTTAGGCATACAACATACTGATTCGACAACCTTATTCGTTACTCAATGATCATCATAAGTATAATCACCCCCTGTTACCACACAACATCATTACAATATTATTGACTATATTCCCTATGCTGTACTTTTCATCTCCGTGACTTACTCATTTTAAAATTGGAAGTTTGTACCTCTTGATCCCCTTTATCTATTTTGCCCATCCCTTCACTATTCTCCCCTTTACCAACTACCAGTTTGTTCTCTGTATTCAAGAGTGTTTGTTTGTTCATTTTGTTTTTTATATTCCACATGTAAGTGAAATCATATGGTATTTGTCTGTCTCTGACTTGTTTAACCTCGTATACATATATCCATACATGTTATCATAAATGACAAGATCTCATTTGTTTTTATGGTTGACTAATATCCCATTGTATGAATATACCACCTTCCCTTTATTCATTTCATCTATTGATGGACACTTGGGTTGCTTCCATATCTTGACTATTATAAATAATGCTGTAATAAACATAGGGGAGCATATATCCTTTTGAATTAGTGTTTTTATTTTCTTTCAGTAAATACCCAGCAGTGAAATTACTGAAACATAAGGTATTTCTATTTTTAATTTTCTGAGGAACCTCTATACTGTTTTCCACGGTGGCTGCACCAATTACATTTCCACCAATGTGCACATGGGTTCCCTTTTCTTCACATCCTCACCAACACTTGTAATTTCTTGTCTTTTTAATACAAGGTATTCTGACTAGTGTGAGGTGATATCTCATTGTGGTTTTGATATGCATTTCCCTCATGATTAATGATGTTGAATATCCTTTCATGTGTCTGTTGGCCATCTGTATGTCTTCTTTGGAAACATGTCTTTTCAAGTCCTCTTCCCATTTTTTCATTGGATTCTTAGGGTTTTTTTGGTGTTGAGTTGTACACATTCTTTATATATTTTGGATATTAACCTCTAACAAATATACCATTTGCAAATATTTTCTCCCATTCACTAGGTTGCTTTTTTGTTTTGTTTTGTTGGCAGTTTCCTTTTCTGTGCAAAAGCTTTTTTATTTTGATACAGTCCCAATGCTTTTGTTTTTCCTTGCCCAAGGAGACATACCCATAATATGTTGCTAAGAGCAATGCCTAAGAGATTACTGCTTATGTTTCATTTAGGAGTTTTATGGCTTCATTTTTTTAAAAAAAGATTTTATTTATTTATTTATTTGAGAGAGGGAGAGCGAGAGAAAGAGAGAGCACAGCAGTGGGGAGGAGCAGAGACAGAGGGAGAAGCAGACTCCCCACTGAGCAGGGAGCCTGACACAGGGCTCGATCCCAGGACCCTGAGATCGTGCCCTGAGCCGAAGGCAGACGCTTACCTGACTGAGCCACCCAGGTGCCCCAGTTTTATGGTTTCCGGTCTCACATTTAGGTCTTTAATCCATTTTGAGTTTATTTTTGTGTATGGTGTAAGAAAGTGGTCCAGTTTCATTCTTTTGCATGTAGCTGTCCAGTTTTCCCAGAACCATTTATTAAAGAAACTGTCTTTTCCCCCATTGTATATTCTTGCTTCCTTTGTCATAGATTAATTGACCATCTAGATGTGGGTTTATTTCTGGGCTGTCTGTCCTATTCCATTGATCTATGCATTTGTTTTTGTGCCAGTGCCAATATACTGTTTTGATTACTATAACTTTGTAGTATCTCTTGAACTCTGGGATTGTGATACCTCCAGCTCTGTTCTTCTTTCTCAAGATTGCTTTGTCTATTCAGGGTCTTTTATGGTTCCATACAAATTTTAGGATTATTTGTTCTAGTTCTGTGAAAAATGCTACTGGTATTTTGATAGGGATTGCATTAAATGTGTAGATCGCTTTGGGTAGTATGGACATTTTAACAATATTAATTCTTCCAATCCATGAGCACAGAAGATCTTTCCATTTGTGTTGTTTTCAATTTCTTTCATCAATGTCGTACAGTTTTCAGAGTATAGGTCTTTCACCCCTTCGTAGTTTTAATGTGGAATTTCTTGATGACATATGATGCTGATCATCTTTTTATATGCTTATTGGCTATCTTATCTTTGGTGAAGTGTCTGTTCAGATCTTCTGCCCTTTTTTAATTGGATCATTTGTTTTCTTATTGTTGAGTTTTAAGGGTTCTTTGTATATTTTAGATAATAATCCTTCTTAATATATATATTTTTTAATAAATATTTTCTCCCCATCTATGACATGATCCATTTTTTTAAGATTTATTTGAGAGAGAGAGCGAGGATAGCATGGGGGGAGGGGTGAAGGAAGAGGGAGAGAGAGACTCTCAAGCAGACTCCCCTCTCAAGCAGACTCCCCAACACGGGGCCCAGTCGCAGGACCATGAGATCATGAACTGAGTGGAAATCAAGAGTCAGACACTCAAATGACTAAGCCGCCCAGGCACCCTGATCCAATTTTATTAGCTTAACTAAGTATCTCAGTCACCTTTATAAGACCTTCAAAACTTATAATAGGTCCATCATATAGTATTTATTCAGCAAGTGTTTGCAGATGCCCATTTAAAGTGCCTTCCCCCTATAATATGGTTTTGAAAAAAAAAAAAAACTTGTTTTGAAATAGTCAAATATTCCATAGTAATCATTGAGAATAAATACTAATATATTTCCATCCATTCTTCAAAAACAAAATTTGAGTTGGCTTGTAACAGAGGGAAGCTTGATGAAAATGCATCAATCTGCTCTTGAGATTGCCACTCATTTCACAGTGTTACTGGCACTTCAGTTGAGAAAACTCATCTTTTTCTAATTGGTCATCACTGCCAGTGCAAAAAGATTTACACTATTACATTGCTGCACTAGACCAAGATGGCCACACCTTTGACGTCTGCCCTTCCCCAAGGTAATATGCTTCTTTCAGATATATTTATATTTTACTTTCAGATACAATTTATATTTTAGATATTGGAAGCAGGGATACCCTCTCATTCTAATTGCCCAAGATAAACAAGCTTTAAAAAATAGTTCCCTTGCTAAATCAAACCCAATGAAGTATTATGGACAATTGGGTGATTCCAACAGCATTAAAGATCATCCATCCTTAGCATTTGCAAAAAATCCTAAAGGATCCTTAAGGCCACCCTGGAAATTAAGGTCAAGACATTTAATAGATGGGTCCTGGGCTGAAAGTGCTCTGGATATGTGTAACAAAAATCTATAAAATAATAATATGAGTGATATTATGTTCACATTACAATTTGTATTTGTAGCAGAACTCTGGAAATGGACTATGTAAGAACTTTCTATGAATTCCATTTTCAACAATATTTCCCTTTCTAGTTTCTTTTTTAAACAACTGTAATAGGCAGCTAAGCAATGGTTGTTACTTCAATAACAGGTGCCAAAACAGATTTGCTATCCTTGTCAGAAAAAGGAAATGTGCCTTATATGATGACTGTGTCTTAAAAAATCTATTAAGTCTTCTTCTATGATCTATTGACACCAAACACCAGGCCATTCTATCCCCAGTAAAGTCCTCCAAGCTGAGCACAGCTAGTGAAGGCAAGCAAGCTGGGCAAATCATCTCACCTGCAAATATCACGAGTGAGGGCTCTCAAAATTTAATCTCCTATAACAAAGAATTTTCCTTCACAAGAGAATTTTGGGTTTAGTGTTCATGATTACAGAGCCTTGTCACAAAAGCATTTGCTAGTATGAAATACAGTGTAAATTGCATATTAAAAATATCGCTGTAAAGGACACAGTGTTTTGGTTATTGGCAAATATATTATTTGGCAAGACATAGGCATCATAGGGGTACCTCAAACGGACAGAATTCTCTTCAACTAAAAACCGCGTATCAAAGGAAATTCCAAATACTAATGTAACACAGTTGAGGAATGGGGGTGGGGGCTAATCATTAGATTCTACTTCTGCTGAGGAGGAAGATGTATGTCATACAGGCTAGCATCACAACCGAAGCCAGATAATGATTACAGAAAGGAGAATCCCCTTCACAAGAAAAGATCAGCTTCCTATCAATAGAGTTAATGCTGCCTAACAGGCAACCAGTAATCTAAAGTCAAGGGCAGGAGTCTGGTTTCTTCACATATCTTGGGGCTGTCATTGTAGCAAGACGGAGGCCTTTTCACTTGCTCACTGCAATGGGAACTGTAAGACCTGACTGAAGGCTTGGACAGTGGTACACCCAAGTGACATTGGCCGCCATTACATCCAGACTGTGACTCTGGAACATGTCAGCAGAATGACAGTTTAATACACAGCAGGAGAATTTTCTGGGGTGCTATGAAATATTGAAAGAGCTAAAATGTGCCTAGTAATTTAGGAAATTATTTTTTTATCCAGTTATGCTTTCTACACTTTATTCAAAATTGTATTAAATGCAGAATATTTTAAATCTTCCCTTAATTTATAAACTTATTCTAAGTGACTGCATGGGAACTTGAGAGAGAGATAATTTCTCGGATGGATTCACCCACTAAAGGATGCTTATACTGAGTCTAACAGAGAGAGACAAGTAACATAAACAATTCTGATAATAGTGCATGCACACATTTTATTGCAGTTCTCTTTAACTGAAAACATTGCTGTGTCCCTCTCTTGTGCCACAGATAGGGTTTATCTTATTGACAGCAATATCTCCAGTGCTTTATACACAGTAGCCCCCCGAAATATTTTGTGAATGAATAAATAAATAAGTGCCAGAGCACAGAAATTCAGAACCATAAGCAGCTTCATAGTTGGTCTGAATGTGGGCTTTCATGCACTGTGAACAGGTGTGCTAATGTCTATCTCCTTTTACAAAAGGTGCTGGAATTCTTATCCATACAGTTCTGAAAGGACAGCCTTTCATGCTTTTCAGAACCTGTGAGTGAAATACGTAGAAAGTCCCCAAAATAGAAAACCCTCTTTATGCATTCAGCCCTTTGTGTCTATTATTCTCATCAGTAATATTTACTCTTTCCCCTTGAGCTCCTTATAATTAATACTAGCTTTTTTGAAAATTGCTGACATTTATGCCTTGAGCACTTGCTCTTCCAAAGAAATAGTCTGACTTTCATCCTGGGGAAGAGTATATGCCACGTGTGTCTCAATACCTGTGCTATCATTTTTCCCAGCTTTTAAAATAAAGGGAACGAAAATCAGAATGCTAAATAAAATTCTGCAAAAAAAAATTTCTTTTTCAAAGACACAACTTCCATTGTTTAAATGACTTAGAGCAATGAGAAAACTTCATTCAATCTGTAGAACTGATTTCCTGAAGAAAAAGTCTCAATTATCTATTTAATGAATAATAGGGAGGACTTGAGAGAGTTTATACAAATTTGTGTTTTGCAACAATTTCAAGGCTCTAAGCCACACATCATAATTAGCTTGTAAAAGACACAGAGAAAAAGTGTCTGTTTCTTTGCTGGAAACAGTAGTTGGTAACAGGATGGGAAGGGGGGTAGAAGTAGCTAATTTAAACTTGATATGGTCCCATGTCAGCTCATTGCTCACTGACATTTATTTTCATACAGCCCTCCTTATTCTATCAACTATTCTCTCCTGAAAATTGAGACAGAAACACATATGACAAGTCATTAGGAAGAAGACTTGAATACTCAGCTTCAAATCTTCAGATTTCTTCCAGTAGTTTCTTGGGGATGGCAGCCTTTGTGACTATAAACCCAGAACATCTCCCACAACCCAGCAGGCCTTTTAAAGTGCACATGCAAAGGTAATATTGGGGAAGTAGTGGGAAGGATCCTTGTACATTTACCTCCTCTTTCTTTCCCAGAGTTGACCCCATCTAGATTAGTGATAAAGAAGATTCAAATGGGAGAGAGGTCATTCAATCCATGGACACCCAGAATCTATAGCGATCATCAACATTTTTTTCAAGATTTTATTTATTTACTTGGGAGGGAGGGGCAGAAGGAGAGGGAGAGAAAATCTCAAGCAGACTCCGTGCTGAGTATGGAGCCCAACACAGGGCTTGATCTCATGATCCTGGTATCATGACCTGAGCCGATATCAAGAGCTGGACATTCAACCAACTGAGACACCCCGGCGCCCCCAACATTATTTGTTTATATAACCCCAACGTTTTTTCCTCCAAACTCTCACCTATTTCTATGGATCTGACATCTTAAAAGATTAAGAAGTTGCAAAAGATGTAATTGTTATTGTACTGTAATTAAATACTTTAAAGTACTTTAAAATAACACTTTAAAACAAAATTACTGGGGCACCTGGGTGGCTCGGTCGGTTAAGTGTCTGCCTTTGGCTCAGGTCATGATCCCAGGGTCCTGGGATCGAGCCCCACATCGGGGGGAGCCTGCTTCTCTCTCTGCCTGCAGCTCCCCCTGCCCTGCTTGTGCTCTCTCTCTCTTCATCAAATAAATAAATAAAATCTTAAAAAATAATAATAAAATAAATAAAATAAAATTGCTGAGACTCTTAACTATAGGAAACAAACTGAGGGTTGCTGGAAGGGAGGTGGGTGGGGGGATGGGGTAATTGGGTGATGGGCATTAAGGAGGGCACTTGATGTAAAGAGGACTGGGTGTTATATGCAACTGATGAATCACTCACCTCTACCTCTGAAACTAATAATGCATTATATGCTAATTAATTGAATTTAAATGAAATATAATTAAAAGTGAAATAAAATAAAATTGCTCTATTACTCTTCTAAATATATCCATTGGATCTAAATATTATATAGCTTCTTTCTCGATTTGAACTCATAGTGACATTTCACATGCCCCTAAAAATTTGATTTTCATGCATATTTTTTTCTGAAAACATTTGTTCAATCTATTCTACTTCTCTGCAAAAATCTGTCTATAATTAAGATTTTCATTTTCTGGGGGCGCCTGGGTGGCTCAGTCGTTAAGTGTCTGCCTTCGGCTCAGGTCATGATCCCAGGGTCCTGGGATCGAGCCCCACATCGGGCTCCCTGCTCAGCGGGAAGCCTGCTTCTCCCTCTCCCACTCCCCCTGCTTGTGTTCCCTCTCACTGTCTCTCTCTCTCTCTCTGTGTCAAATAAATAAAATAAATAAAAAAAAAAAAAAAAAAAAGATTTTCATTTTCTGTCACTATATATTATCCTTTCTCTCAATACTAACATCACTATTTTGAATGTCCCTTTCTTTGGTCCTCCAATGATTTTACCCCTTGGAACCACACACTACAATAAAATTAGGGATGAGTAGGGGTGCCTCGGTGGCTCAGTGGGTTAAGCATCTGCCTTCAGCTCAGGTAATGATCCCAGTGTCCACACTGGGCGGGATCCAGCCCCGCATTGGGCTCTCTGCTCAGTGAGGAGTCTGCTTCTCCCTCTCACTCTCCCTCTGTGTGCTCTCTCTCTCTCTCAAATAAATAAAATCTTTAAAAAAATAACAAAATAAAAAAATAGGGATGGGAAAGAGTTAAGCCTTTATTTTGCAGAATGGGAGAATAAGCCACAGGCACATTTCAGGTAGAACAATTTTATGAAAGACTATATGGAAGGTGAGAATTTGGAAATTGCTCCTCCTAAGAGTCTCCATGAGAAGGTACGCCTCAAGTAGTCTTCATGTGCCCTGGGTGGCATGAACATCCCCACGTGAAAACCACTAAGATAAATGCTCACTGGCACCAAGGATCTCAAATGGACTTGAGGCAGTCTGGAAAAACGCCTTAGATAAAGAGTGACCCAGACAAGTACAACTTGTTAGGTGCAGCCCCCACATTTATCCTTCCTTGCCCCATCAGCCTATAAGTCATCAAGATAGCCTCAGAGTTGTGGGCTCCTCTCCTACTTCTTGGCTTCCCATGGGAATGCAGTCTCAGGCACTGAAATGATCATGGAGTTGGGAGTCTGTAGACATGAGTTGGAAGCATAGATCTGGCACCTATTATCAGAATGAACTTCAAACTACTCACATCTTCAGGCTCCAAATAAGTTGTCAAAGCCTGCATCTAAGCAATGATTCTTCAAGGGCTGAGATTTCAGGTGTAACTCAGTCGTGAGATGAATCTGAGGGACAAAGGAGCCTCCCTTTTGATCAGAAATTGTGCTGTGTTGTTTTTTTCTGACTGTGGGTATTGGGTGGTCTTGATTATGGCTCTAGATTGGCTATTGAAATCCTCTGGGCCTGGAGAGAAACAGTCCCACCTTCAGAGTGATCCTGGAGTCACCAGCATTGCCCCACCCACTCCCAGCTTCATGGCAAGGTCTGTAGCGGGGGGTCACTCCCTGGTTGATGCTGGGTCTCATGCATACAGCTTAGTTGCATTTCAGACGACAGCAGACGCTGGGTCTAGGCAGATCTTATTATATAACCCCTAAGCGAGGGCCAAGAGAACCAGCCCCTCTGCTTATTCAGTGGTTTATCAGATACTCCAAGTAAAGGCAATACCCACTTTTACTTTATTTGACCCTTGAGTATCTTATAGACTAACCAGCTTACAAGCTAATAATTTTTTTTTTTTTTTTTAAGGAGGAAGACCCGGAGCACCTGGGTGGCTCAGTCAGTTAAGCGTCTGATTCGATTTCTGCTCAGGTCACGATCTCAGGATCCTGCGACTGAGCCTGGAATCGGGCTCAGCGGGGATTCTGCTTGGGATTCTTTCTCTCCCTCTCCCTCTGCCCCTCCCCACGCACTCCTCTCTAAAATAAATAAATAAATCTTTAAAAAAATAAATAAAAAGAGGAAGTCCCATGTACTCTAGCATCTACCATAGTGTAGTAATATTTATATAATGGGAATATTTTCTAAATACTTTCTAAACATACTAAAACCTCATATAAAATTGTTCTTTTCCACAATTTAAGAATTCATATCTACAATTTGCTTTGTAATGTTTTAAATATAGGGGTCTTCCCTGTCCTTTAGCTCTTTTCCTCATCAAATGGTTTTAAAAGATCAAGTTTCAATACTTAAAAAAGTAGCCAAATGTTTGCTTTCACCAACTCCATCTACTCTCTTCTTTAAGTCTTTAAGTACATTTTTTTTAAAGATTTTATTTATTTATTTGACAGAAAGAGAGAGAGACAGCCGAGAGAGGGAACACAAGCCGGGGGAGCTGGAGAGGGAGAAGCAGGCTTCCCGCTGAGCAGGGAGCCCGATGCGGGGTTCGATCCCAGGACCCTGAGATCATTACCTGAGCTGAAGGCAGACGCTTAACGACTGAGCCACCCAGGCACCCCAAGTACCTTTTTTTTTAGTTTAACTTAAAGTTTCCCTTGCCTTTTAGCCTATAATTCTCTCTTACACTAAGGTATTTTACAAGACTCAGTATAAAGAAGACAATCTGAAAAAAAGTATAAGCTATTTTATTTTATGAATACAACAAACAAGTTATAATACTAGATCACCAGCCTGACATTGTATCAATAATAATTTTGTTTTATAACAATTACCTTTAGAATTTTTTCTTCATGGAGCCCCTGGGTGGCTCAGTTGATAAAGCATTTGACTCTTGGTTTCGGCTCAGGTCAAGAGCTCAGGGTCCTGAGACAGCCCTGCGCTGGGCTCCACACTAAGCACAGAGTCTGCTTGAAATTCTCTCTCCCTCTGCTCCTCCCCTCCCTCTAAAATAAATAAATCAATCTTTTTTAAAAAAGAATTTTTTTTCTTTATGTATCAGGGTTTATGAAATTAATTTATAATTGAGGTATAATTGAGGTATAAAGTAATTTATAATTGAGGTATAATGCAAACAGAAAAATTTCAGGAATATTCCATTTTGTCTAATTTAAGGTACATAGCTTAAACTTTGCTTGATATTTTTGGAGATCTTCTGATATGTCAAAAATTTCATATAAACAACCAAGACGGCTTTAAAAAAAACTAAGAGTCCTTCTTGCCTCCCGCTAAATCATGATACAAGAACATACCTCTATTTTCAACAGTACAAAAAATCTCAATGATCAATACTTATCTACATTCAACCAAAAATCATACAAATACATAACTAGAAAGGTCTGAAGTCTCATGTTTGGTTCTCTGGAGGTAACAAACTCAAGGTTTTGGGAGGTTACAGGTAGTAATTTAGAATTGCTTTGCAAGCCCTCCTAAATGTGACTTGTATGCACATTTTCAAAATAGGAAATATTCAGACAGAGTAGCTTTCTATCACTAAACATAAGATGCTTCTTATAAGCACATATGACTTAGCAATTCAAATGAATTTTTTTCAGTAATTTATAACATTTTTAAATGTTATGCTTACAACTTCTTGAATCATGATTAAAAAATTTGTTCAGTTTGGACATACAAGGTAGGTGCAAATACTATTATTTTTTAAATTCAAAATCCAAAGTAAAATAAATAACACTTTAAAAAACAAAGCAACTTTTGGTATATAACTTGAGCACAGTTTCATAATGGATGGATATTTTGAGTTACAGAATTATGCAATCTTTTTTCTTTGGATAAAACAGGATGTTTTCTAACCAGTCTGAATCTAATTTTCAAGATAACTTGAGGCTAATAATAATGCCTTTTCAAATTTCAATATATACTTACACAGATGTTTCACCTTTCCAAGAGTGAAGCACAAGAATATGTATTTTATTATGATGGTAAACAAAGTACCTCCTCCCATGTGTCAGACAGGTAGACTTTCAGCTGTGAAATACAAGATTTCTCAGCAGATCTGAAAGTTCTGTTTCCAAATCTCTTTATGCACTTGCTTATTTCCCCACTTCTGCTAATGGTACCTTCCTTTTTACAGAAGTTGGCTTATCACCTGGACTCAAGTTCTCTGCATTACATGACCCTTGCTTCTCATTTGTTGCCCATAGTCAATTGATAGCCAAGTTCTATCATGTCCTGTGAGGATGACCTTTCATATAGAATACAATTATTCTAGTTGACCATTCTCATACCTCTTCCAAAGATGTGGCAATATACCCATAAATGTCCTCCTGTATCCAGACTTGTTTTTGGCAGAAGAATCTTCCTCAACTACAGCTCTTCATCATTGCCTTCTCTGACAAACCTTCAAAGTCTTCACATCACCATACAAATTAATTTCCAATTCCTTACCTTGAATTATGGCTCTCACGAGTCCCTGACTCAGCTGTCTCAACATCCCGCTTGCACACAAACACCAAGTTCTCAAGCTACCATATCATCCTCAGACAGGAAGCATGAGGAAAGCTGGCTGTCTGAGGAGTCTGTCAGGTAAACAAGCCTTAGAGGTATAGCTGACTAGACCATTCCAGGCTATACCCAGAAAAAAAAAGGGAAAAATTAAAAATGTATAATTTTCTTTAAATAATTTTCAGAATAACTGGCTTCTCCCATAACTATTTCAGGAAACTGCTTTTGGCTCTGGCTTCAACCTAGCAATCCAGCCAAACCTGCCCCATCTGTTCACCCTAGACCACAGCTCCTAACTCAGTGCTATGCTCTCCTGACCAGCTACACTGAGGGAAGGTCATCTCTAAGCCTTAGCACCTCAGTCAGTTCCGGCCAGCTCTATCAGCCCTACCCTATCTCGTCCACACCCCTACCTTAATCACACTGCCCTGATTTCACTCCATTCCATTTAAATTCAGTTAATAGAGTCTTACTGCACAACCTAACACCAGTCACCTTCTCCCAGAATACCTCAGCTAGAAGTGCTATTTCTTTTTGCTTACAACAACATTTTGTACAATTGACAGAAGATTTCTCACATTCTGCCTAGAGTTGTTTTTCTTATATTTCCTAGATGTTTAATATCGCAACAACCTAAAGCCAAGCCTTCTGCTTTTTGCATCTTCCACAAAACCCAAAATAGTGCTTGCACACAAAAGAAGTGTAATCCATACTTGTGGAGTTAAATTGGATTCATGCCACAAATGAAAAATATGTTTAACCTTTTACTGCTTATTTGATTATGTGTCTCTTTCTTCCTACAAGATTATACGGTTTTTTTATTTCTAGAATATAAAACTTAGTGTTTGGTACACGTGGTGCTCAAAAAATGCATGTGAAAGAAAGTAAAGAAGAAAAATAAATAAGGAAGGAAAGAAAAAGAGAGAAAGAAAAAAGGGGGGGAGGAAAAAAGAAAAGATAGAAAAAATGGAGAGAAAAAGAACATATTCATACATAGAATTTTTTTTTTTTAAGATTTTATTTATTTATTTGATAGAGAGAGACACAGCGAGAGAGGGAACACAAGCAGGGGGAGTGGGAGAGGGAGAAGCAGGCTTCCCGCTGAGCAGGGAGCCCGATCTGGGACTCGATCCCACGACCCTGGGATCATGACCTGAGCCGAAGGCAGACGCTTAACGACTGAGCCACCCAGGCGCCTCCGTACGTAGAATTTTGACTTGTTAGTCTCCACTGATTTCAGAACGATAAAACCATTGTGCAGCATTTTTAATAGAAAAGAGTGAGTTAGACCGAAGGAAAAAGGGGGCTGTTTGTTTCTTTTAAAGTGATCAGGTAAGAAGGCATTAAAAATGGAATCACCTGCGGGGTGGTAAGTTTGTCACCAGAAGCCAGCTGCTTAGCTACCCAAGGTCTCTAGAGTGGCAGCAGAATGGCAAGGGCAGGCCCCTCGGCTCCAGAGGCTCAGAAATGTGAGCACACTACAGCGGTGAATCATTTCTCAGGAGGGTATTCAAATTACCAAGCTCACAAAAACCAAAGTGGTAGATTAGAATGCAACTTGACTCTATTTTAAAGTATAGGGAAGAATAAAACTGTAGCAGAACTGATGAGATCATGACCCACATACACTCTCCCTGTTCATATTTCTTGGTGAGTACTGAGATCAGAACCAGGCAAGTTCTAGGATTTGAAAGGGTAATAGCCTTGGGGCTAGGACAGTTCGAGGTGTCTATCTGCTCAGTGGTCGGTCATTCATCCTGAACATGAAATTCTATCACCTGGCTCTTTGGCCAAACCTATCACTTCACTAAAACTATGAGTTATTGAATGATCAGTGTCAAAATTTGACACCCTGACTCCCTTTTCTATGTTCTATAGCCAATCCATACCTGCCTCTGCCCCTTCCCACCCCCCACCGCCTTCTCATGATTGACACATCCTTTCTTTAGCTAATGAATATATTCAGGCAGATGTTTCTCTGGCTGGGAAAAACTCTCATTAAGGTTTTCACAGCTCAGCTCTTACTTCTTGTATTCTGCTTAGTTTACCTTTCTGAGCTGTTTTATTGTTCTTAATTCTAAATTCATGGGAGATAGCTAATCATTACCCACTTGCCATTTATAGTGCAAGGCAAACAAGTCCTTTCAAGAGCCCCTTCAAGAACTTTCAAGGTGGTCAGAAAGTACAAACTTCCAGTTATACCGTAAATAAGCCATGAGCATATCATGCACAGAATGATGACTACAGTTAATAATACTGTCTTGTATACTGGAAAGTCGCTAAGAGAGGAGACCTTACAAGTTCTCATCACGAGGGAAAAAGCGTGTCACTATGTGTGGCGATGGATGGTAACTAGACTTATTGTGGCGATCATTTTGCAGCACATACAAATATCGAATTATTATGTAAGACACCTGAAAATAACATCATGTGTCGAGTCTATCTCAATAAAAATAACTCCTTGGCAAAAAATTATAATATTCAATTCTCTCTATACTAAAATTCAGTAATACAAAGAGTAAGAAAAACTTATCAAGCACTTAAAACAGTAAGAAATATAACAAAACAAAGAAAAAGTACAAGCAGAGCCAAATTAATGACAGGTATACACTGAATCTTTCAACACTGAAACAGTTTAAAACTTATAAATGGAAAGGAAGCCCAATCACAGTATTTGATTACAGACCAAAATTCCAAGATCGATATGAATAGATCAAGAAAGCTGAATAGATTGAAGTGCTAGGCTAGGAAGAGTCACCATCCCCTAGTTCTTACATTACTCTCAGTTGTGGCCAAACTGATCACCAGAACTCAGGGCAATGGCTGGGTCGTTAGACAGCAGAGTACTGGGGCACCTGGGTGGCTCAGTTGGTTAAGCGACTGCCTTCAGCTCAGGTCATGATCCTGGAGTCCCAGGATCGAGTCCTGAATCGGGCTCCCTGCTCAGCAGGGAGTCTGCTTCTCCCTCTGACCCTCCCCTCTCTCGTGCTCTCTCGCTCATTCTCTCTCTCAAATAAATAACTAAATAAATAAAATATTTTTTAAAAAAGCAGAGTACGTGACACATGACAATGAATCAAGGTCCTCAAACCTAATAATATATGCAAGGACCCCAAGTTCTTAGAACCCAGAAGGGGTTCTAAGTAGGAACAGCCTTTCATTCTTTTTCATCCATTACTACACATTAGTGGCCAAGGCCAAAGAAGGAAGGCCTGGGGACACCATCATGCTTAGACCTTGGGAAGATTTACAATACACTGGACAGGCATTTTAAAGGAACACACAGAGGAAAAGGAATGGTGTCCACCAAGTCAAAGTTATTTATCCTTAAAAAAAAAGAAAGTGGCCTCACCGTACAGTAACTAACAAAATTTAAATTTAAAAAAGCAAATAAAATTAAAATTAAAATTAATTAAAAGATAAATAAAAATAGTG
This sequence comes from Phoca vitulina, assembly GCF_004348235.1. NCBI lineage: Eukaryota > Metazoa > Chordata > Mammalia > Carnivora > Phocidae > Phoca > Phoca vitulina. The sequence goes on along the minus strand of NW_022589728.1, from coordinate 14,012,573 downwards.
GCCTCTAGGAGTACATTTGTCAATGAGAAACAACAAAGTCAGTGGGCACTTTGTGAAATTTACTGGTACATGTCTATCCTAATTAATACCCAACCATATTCTGCATTAAGGTGAGTTTTTAAGGCTGTTGCAGTTTTTGCAATATCCTCTTGTCAACGTTACCATCTGTATAAATTATGAAATTTCTTAGCTCAAATTCTATTTTCTCCTAAAACCCAATTTCTGCTGAATGATCTATAAACATCAAAGCTTTCAAGTCATATTTAATAGAAGTATCTGTTCTCAAAACAGTTACCAATAATTAAAACAGCAATAAAAGGGATGTGCAACTCTGAGGGTTAAAAGGTAAGAAAATACTTCTTTATGATTTGTATAATCAAGGGTAAGACATGTTACAGTAAATATAATGCTAAGAATAGTCACCGTTCATGGAGAAGCTATTCCGTGCCAGCAATGTGCTGTTTCCCTATCTTTTGCCCTTTCCACCACACCTGAGACTTTCCAAAGTAAGGTTTGGTCCACCCAAAAATCAATTTTCCTGTGACTTTGGAGTAGCTTCTGTCGACCTGTGAACTTTACCCCGAACATCCAAATGTCAAGGACGCAATCACAGATCACAGCAGGATGCTGTCTGTCACTCTAGTCAAGTTGAACAGAGGAAGATACTTCTCTATGGCATCCAATGGTGCTTAAACTCCTGATACATGAAACAATTAAATCAAAGAATATTAGTCCTGGAGTGTTGAAGTAATTAACCCAGGACACAGCAACAGAGTGAGACTAGTCTCTCATACCTGTTGGCTCTCAAATTTTTTTATTCTTTCTTCATTCTATTTGCATCCTTACATTTCATCAAATATGTGTTAAGTGTCTATGTGTACTGAAATTGTAACAACTTTTGCAATCTACATTGGTTATTTTTATTCTATGCACCTAGAATCCTACAGCATTAAAATTAAGACATTAGGCCTTGAGTTTTGGGTGCTGTATTTATTAATCAGACAATATTTTCAATACCTATTTTGAAAGATTCTGCAATCCTCGCAACTTGGAATTTGAAGTTATCTTATTTTTCACATTGAAATTTTTGAAAAATAAGTTGATTCCTACCTCAGATGTATTATCTCCAATTTGAGAAAAAGTAACAGAGGGCCTGTCAATACTATTCTTTGGTAAGTCAACTATATTTTCTCATAGCTTCCAAATTATGCATGTAAATCCCTTCACCACATTAAGCTACAATTTCCAAAAGGGTCCTCATTTTAAGGCAATCTTTTCTGCAAAATTAGCATTATCTGGTCTGGATAAAGCTCACTTGGGCACCCTGAAGAACAGTTAGGTGTTAGCAAACAGCTTTTTTGGGGAAAATTTTATCAAAAATGCATGAGGTAGGAAATGAGTGGGCTAAAAATTAGATCCTCACTCATTGGCTGTATTTCAAGAGCGCTGCGATGACTTCAGCAAATGAGAACAGGGAGCTTAGCTCGCACACTGGAGCACTCCCAGGGTTACTAGGCTCATGCAGGTGTTGTTCAACGGTTTCACATATTTCATTTTAATTGTTATAGAATTAGTGACCAAAGAGCACAGCTCTTTTCAAAAGAAACAGTAAATCGACCACTGAAGAACATATTTTCCCAATCGTGCCTGCTCTATTTGAATTCTAGGCCTTGTTTTTAAAAGTCTCAAGGAGTCCCGAATCATGACCAGGGAACAAAACTGTGACACTGTACCCTCCCTCCACCCATTAGAGTTCAGGTATACAGCTCAAGTGATTTGCTACATGAACTTGTCAAGATGCCACTGTGTTCTTAAGAGGCACGAGTGGGAGGAGTTAACAGCCCAAACCTTTGTAAATCACTGTTGTTAAGAGAAACCCCAGAACATGAATCTTTTGACAAAGATGCCCTAAATAATAGTTTATTATCATCACATTAAGTCCTACCATCATTGTTTTTCCCTTACGCATTTGTTTACTAAGAAGAATATGCTTTGGTTACTAAGAAGGAAATAAGCCCCTGCAGCATGTTCTTTGGTGATCTCCTGTTAGTTTTTCTCACCTCTGGGACAAAAGAGAGGATAAGAGTTACATCATGATGCAGCAAATACTCATGGAGTACCTTCTATGTGCCTGGCACTATGACAAAAGCCAGAAATCACTATCAAACCTCCAATGGACATATTCACATGTCTTTTGGTGAACTAACCTGGGCTGGTCTGTAACTATAACAAAGCATAAGGTTAGTTAAAATGATATTTTAAAATTAATGTTTGCAGTTTCCTTGTTATTGCTACAACTTCTTTTTAAAAAAGCTAAAGAGAAACAGCTTTTGTGTAATAAACTTTAATTATTTTTCTGTATAGCACCAAGAAATAATGCCTGCTCTTTGAAATCCTGACCTGTAAATTTCCCTTTGATAAAAAGGACTGCAAAAGAAGTTGGGAACCCAGCTGAGGTAAGAAGAAAGGGTGCCTTTTATTCATGTGGTTTAGGGAAGTACAAGAGCCTAATGAGCAAGAATAGAGAAGTGCTTTCTTTCTAATGAATAGGTAACCCACATGAATGCCCTTGGTTTACCCATTTGGCGAACCTGAAATAGAAAACACTGCCAAGTCATGCCTCAATGAATAGCTTCATTTGAGGATTCTGAACATGTCAAGGGGGCAGTGCTAGATGGGCATGTTTTTATTCATCTTGGAAGCCTTTAGGGTAATTAGGGAAGTGGGAACACTCAGATTGAGTAAGGAGTGGCATTCAGACTATTTTTGGGACAGCCTGTGGTGGCAGCTGCTGAAAACCAAGAATTTTCTAAAGGGTACAGGGGACAGGATAACACTCAGTAGGGCTTTTGTAGATGAAATCCAAAGTTTAAGGCCCTATTGACATCCCTGGTTTAATTTCAACTTTGGTTTTGCACCAGGTAACCCTCATATTTACTTCCATTATATGCCATTCCTTTATATGCCGTTGTTCTTTTAAAAGACTGACTCAAATTGGAAGGACTGATTTTGGAGTTTTGTTTTTGTCATATTAATGCCAACAGCAATCACAGTGTGTGTGTGTGTGTGTGTGTGTGTGTGTGTGTGTGTGTGTGTGTGTACTGATGAGACAGAGAAAGAGAGAGGGAGGGGACAGACAGAAAAGCAGAGTCAGAAACAGAAAACTCTGAGGATGTTCCCTTTTACCTCCCCAAGTTGAATAGCTTTAGTCCATGTCATGTGTAGCTTGAGGCATGGGAAGATCCAATGAGGTGGCTAAATCCTTTTTTTCTTAAGATTTTATTTATTTATTTGAGATAGAGAGAGAGTGAGAGAGAGAGCACGAGCCGGCAGACAGAGGGAGAGGGAGAAGCAGGCTCCCCACTGAGCAGGGAGTCTGACGTGGGGCTCGATCCCAGGACCCTGGGATCATGACGTGAGCTGAAGGCAGACGCTTAACCGACTGAGCCACCGAGGCACCCCAAGCTGACTAAATCTGGATTCTGCTCTTTCCCCAGAACTTACTGAGAGGCTATAAGTTGCAAGAAGCCCTAGATGTCCTGGGAGAGGTGATCAGAGCTGTCTGGTGATGGGGGTGTGTACTCCTCATGAGGACAACATCTATGCCACTTGCAGCTTGGTGCTGGTTCGTGGCATGTGCACAAACACTAGAACAGGACAATGATAGGGAGTGCCACAGTGACAGACAGTACAACAAAGTGCCCTTCACAGCATGCCAGAAGAGTCCTTTCCAGCCAAAGGTTGGCCTCTCTGCTCATCCCACCAGTGTGGGAAGCTGGAATCGCAGACCTGTACAGAGAAGCTCTAAGAGTTACAACCCCTGCAGGCCACGCTGTATCACCTTGGCACGTAAGCCAGTTGTCTTCTTGTCAAACAAGTCTAACCATATACTTCAGCATGTTGGGGCTATAATTAGAGGTCCTGGGGCGCCTGGGTGGCTCAGTCGTTAAGCGTCTGCCTTCAGCTCAGGTCATGATGTCAGGGTCCTGGGATCGAACCCCGCATCGGGCTCCCTGCTCAGCGGGAAGCCTGCTTCTCCCTCCCCCACTCCCCCGCTTGTGTTCCCTCTCTTGCTGTGTCTCTCTCTGTCAAATAAATAAGTAAAATCTTTAAATATATATGTGCTTATATATATTTATACATATTTATACATATACAAATTAGAGGCCCCTGGAGCAGAGATACTATACGGAACGTCCAAATGCCGGCCACCCCAAGAAAGATGCCCTGCTCGCTGCTTGTGCTGTACTGCATTCCCCGTATGCATACTCTCTGGTAGTCCTTATCTCCCCGAATGGAACAACTTGTTTATCGGCTTCTCTGCCCTTTCACCCCACCAAGATAGGGACTGTGTGATATTCCTCTTTGTATAACCTCAATACATGATGCACACAACATCTTGTGGAATGAATGGATGACTGAAGATTAAATCAGATCTCCCTCCTCTTGAACACTTCAGTCTCCAAAGAGTAAATGAAACCTTAGAGAAGCAGAGGAAAAGATCAGAGCAGAGTTTGAAAGGAGATGTGTAGTGATAAGGGTGTGGAGTCAGAGACACACGAGCTCAAATCTTCCACCACCACTAGCGATGTGATCTGGTACTATGTACATAACTTCTCTGTGTCTCATTTTACTAATCTATAAAATACTTATCTTACAGAATTAGTTGAGGTCTTAGATAATATTAACAAAAACACCTTGTACAATATTTGGCCCATAGAAGGCACATAATGTGTAAAGGCTATTATTTACAAGATGCTTGAGGACGATGGAGGGGAAATATATCAGGGGAAGCATGTTTTGTGTCTGAGTCTCCATGGTCCAGTGGCATAAGGTTATTCCTTTGGGACCATTACTGACCTAAACCGAATGGCCAGGCTCTAGAGCCAAAGGACAGTAACCCACTAAATCACTTTTATACGGGGAAGATTAAAGCCAAGTGCCGTGTAGAAAAACTGCAGTGGGCCTCACTAAAAGAATTAAAGGGCAGCGTCTATGAATCTTTGCAGCCTTCTCGGCCTGTGCTCTGTCAAATGTGTTTTTCCAATACTAAGGTCATCCCAAATTTCATAAAACTCAGGATTAAAGAGCCAAGCCTTATATATATGTTTGGTATGATTCAAAATCACCACCACATATGCACTGATTTGACTATTCAATGAGTTATTACCCCTACACTATTGGTGGGTCATAGGACTCCGTGTGAGCAATACAAGAAAGAATAAGCCACAGCTATCTTCAGTGAGCCCCCACTACTAGAAAAAGAACAGGTTTACAATTTATAACCCTGTAGTCTTATGAAATGTGGTGGATTGATGGTGGCCATGCCATTTTTCCTTCAGGTCTCAGCAGAAACATAACTTCCTCTGGGAAGCCTTCCTCATTCCCTACAACCTGCCAAACCAGTCTGGGTCCTTCTTATTCCCACAAAGCCTTGATGTTTCTCCTTTGCATCCTGAACCAGATTCTGCTTCTCCAGGCTCAGTCTTTGCCACTTGACTGGAGATTCCGTGAGGCTAAGTTCCATGCGCCTGGAATACAACAGCTGCTCAATAAATGTTGAGTAAATATGGGATGACAGTCAGGAGAGGCAAATCAATGGATGCAGAGGAGTGTCAAGTAGGACCGAGATGTCAGCACTGTAAAATGCTCCAGGGAGTTCAAATCAGACCAGAAGGAAAAAGAAAACTGGAAGTATCTATGGCCTTTGTTGGTAAGGAAGCATTTGTTACAGCCAGCTTTCGAAGAATGACCGGTAAAAGAAGACTGCATTTATTTGAGAAGTAAATAAAAGTGGAGGAAGAAGAGAGGGCAAGTGGAGACAGATTTTAAGAACACATACATTAACAACTAGAAGGAATCCAGTAAAGCAGGCAGCAGAAAAAGGAAGAGGCTGAAAACTTACAAGAGAGAAATCATTAAGAAGTAAAACTGCAAGCCACACATGGGAAGAAATATTTGTAACATAGGTAAATACTAATAGATTTATATCCAGAATCCATAAAAACAACCCTAATATCAATTAATTTAAATTTTTTTCTTTTTTTTTTTTTTTTAAATTGGCAAAGGGCTTGAACAGGCACCAAACAGGAGGGAATTCAAATGGTCAACAGGTATATGAAAAAGGTGCTTAACCATGCTGACATTAGGGTAAGGCACTTTAAAACAATGAGACACCACTACGACCCTACCAGAAAGGAGGGGAAAAGGACTATGAATATAGATGTATCTAGAGGTCTGAAAATGAGCATTTAAGGTAGCTCAGGCCTGTCTTTTATTCAGTATGAGAAAGGCTGTTGGTGATATAAGTACTTAAGTGATCCATTAAGATATGGAATAATCATTCTGAGGAATGTGAATACATGATCTTTGGAATAAGAATATAATTCCCATAAAAGTCCTGTGGGTCTAGCTAAATTGTAGACTCTAAACATGTATCAGAAAATCAGTGTCATTTTCTTCACATCATTCAAAAACCCAGGTGCTGGTGGATGACTAGACTGACACAGACTTAATAATCTGTAGGGTAGCTACAGCAGATTGATAAAGGGCATTGAAATGACAGATGGAAGAACAGCTGAACTGGAGATTCACAGTCAAGGTAGAAGAAGTAAAGATCCCAAGATGAGCAAGAAAACTGGAAGGGAAGAATTGACAAGGGATGTGACATGGATATCTCAGTGAGGTTGGGAAGTGGGCGTGGTGGGAACTGGGATCCAGGGAACAGAGTATAAGACTGTAGAGTTCGGGCAGTTCCCGGTGACACTCAAGATGTGGTTGAGAGCCAGGATGACCATCAAGAGTGGAGTTACTCCCTGGAAAAGGGTGTCTTTGGCTTCCTTCATAAAACAAGAATTTGAACCTCCCAGGGATTCCAGGGAGAAGTGTGGTGAGGACTGGGGCAGCCAGCCCCATGGCTGTGACACTTGTTCCCCTAAAGGATTTCTCAATGACTCCTGCTGCCACAGGCCTTGACAGCTTCTCCCCTTCACAACTCTGGGCCAAGTGAGGATGCTTAATTTAATTATATCTGACTCTGCTGGGACCCATTCTAAAATATTAAGACTTTATTAAAGACTCAGTGAGACAAAGGGAAATTGATAGAGTAACATGAAAACCAGATATTCTTTTTTTCTTTCATTGTTCTGTTTTGTTTTGTTTTTGAATATAATTTATGCATGCAGCTTGGGGTGCCCTACTTGAAGATCTTCCTGTCTAGTTCCCTGCTCCAAGCAAGTCAGTTAGGCTCTCTACACCTTGGATCCCTCCCCTTGAAATATGACGACTGAATTGAGCCTTTCATATCTACTTCACAGTACTTGCAAGAATCAACTTCATGAGTTCAAATGCATAGAAGTTTTTATTGTTACATATGTGCTATGTTACTACTAATTGATATTACATCTCATTAAAATATTTTCACAAAGTATAATCTTTACTTTAAATTGTGATCTTGACTTTTACTTCCTGGAAGACATGGTAGTTTAAGCTCTAATTTTACCTAGCACATATCAAGTGATAAAAACTCATTTTTCCTGAAATTTACACATCATTCCCAAACTGCAAGCCTCAGGCCATCCATCCTCCCCAACTCCCAGTGGGAAAGTGACAGGAGGGCTCAAACTGAAATGCTCCTACTGGAGAAATAAGTCCTCCAGAAATGTGGCTGTAGCTATGGTCACCATCATCATTGTCATCTTTGTTAGTCAGAGCCTAGAGTTATAGCTAATGCATTTAAAAGGCAAACCATAAATCTTGACCATGGTCAGACAGAAAAAGTGCTCAGACTAACTCCCTTGGACCTGAAGTGGGACAAGGGGAACAGGACCCCAGTGGACAGCACTTTAAGAAGCTATAATTCTTTATGATTCCCCAAGTGCACCAATGAGTATTTTAAATGGCTGAGTCAACAAAAATGAAGAGTAGTAGCCTAATTTCATATTCCTTAGGACTCAAAAGCCTAACTAATGGGACATCAAAGCTTTCATCCCTCTCAATATCTAGTTCATCTCTTTAAACTAGTATTTCAGTGTGAGCTTGTGATTTCAAGTTTTCCCTTTCAACCTGCATGGTTTTGGATAATCTGTCACTGGACATAGAAGTAATCGAGGCCAAGAATCATGAATCACCACTCTTCTCCCTATTTGACTGGCATGTTTCATCTCAAAATATGCTAAAGGAGTGTACTTTTGATACACACCACTTCTTTGCTAAGAAATGGCTATTAACAAAGAAGGAAACACAATTCCTTGAAGGTTAGCAGTTGGAAAGGTCTATTTGCAGTAATGTATATATACTTATATATATAAATGTGCCCACTCCAGTACATTGAACATTATCAGAAAATAATGGCAACTATATCATTAACATATATAGATTCCCAATATGTATTGCTTGAAGCAGTACAAGATCCAGATAGTTGTTTATGTAAAGAAAAATTCTCCCTGTTCCTGAAGCCATGATATATATTTTTAGTGCTGTCTTAACTTTCCCTGAAAGGGAAAGCCAGTCACAACATGTAAGACCAGACCAGGCCCACTGAACACATGTGCATGTCATATCTAAAGTAGATAATTTAACTACTTGTCCACTCACTACACAAATCCTTTTCAGGCTCTCACATTCCATCACTCTAGGATGACCACACTGCCACAGTCCTGCCCAGGGTGTGCCCAGAGCAGGCAATCAGTAAATACTTGTGACATGAATGAAAATATGTGCAGTTTCTTTATTCTTTATTTTGCTTCTGGAGCCTTCCAGCTCTGTCCTCCTTCCATTTAATTAGAACTTGGTTTTTGTAAAATCTTATCCCCTAGCTTCCTACTCTGAATTCATTCTTCCTCTCTATCTCCCAAACTCCCTCCTGACCTAGCCTCTCCCTGATTCGACACTCTGGAATGTAGACCTAGGCTCCCTTATGTAGTTTCCAGATTTCTTTGTATTCCCATAAAGTTCAACCCAACTCCTTGGCCCTACAGAAAACACCCATTGCCTATCTGCCAAGCACCCAGAGGGATCCCATAACATGAAAGAGACATGAAGAGGAAAGAGGTATAGAATAGGTGGAGCCAGATTTCATTTCTACAATTCTATTCTGTTCAGATGAGCTAAATGATACTGAGGATATAGGACAGTGGACAATAAAGCAAAAAGCAGATAGTGGGGATAGTTCTCACACAGGAAATTAAGTGAGTCTACACTGGAAGCTGGCTCTGAGAGGAGCATGCTAGATGTGTAAAAAGAAAGACAAATAAGGACACCAACAATTACCAGATTTTCCACCAATGGCACTCTACAAGAAACATTAGTTCAAATGAAAAGCAAAATAATTATCCTCTTAGTGCTAAAAATATACTTAACAATTTACATCATCCACTCCTAAAGATATCACTTGTATTTTCCTGTGTAATAAAAATATCTATCTCAAATTGATATTTAACATGATAATCAAATGGAAAATTATATTGATGTGTACAGTAAAACTTTTGAGAATAAAAATAATTATAAAAATTTTATGATTTTTTCCTTTGCTTTTTATTTTTCAAGTACATGAACTTGCTCAGATTCTTATTAGTAAACTTTCTAAGCTTATTCTTAATTTAGAAACTATAAAATGATGACAATGAAAGCTTTTCTAATAGAGGAAATATAAAACGCCCTGTAGTCTTTATGCAACATTTTTATGCAGATTTCATAATGTGTGTGTATTCCTTTCCTGTGTTTTAAGACATCTTTTTACCTCATAATAAGATTGCACCAAATTTGTGTCTTGCATTCTCATTTATTGCTGTGCATCAAGCATTTTTGTTTGTGGCTACCTATGTTTTTTACCATTATTTTAAAATGCTGCCTATTTTTCCCTGAAGAAGATATTCTATAGTTAGATATATCTGAGTATCCCTTTTATTGTTGGATACTTGTCTAATTTCATTTTTTAAGAAATGTCAAAATGAACAGCTTTTGGCATTCATTTATTAAGTTTTAATAATTCTCTTTATTTTTTGAACTCAGTATAAAAATATCTTCATTATATTGTTGCAAATATTAATCTTTTGCTTGACTTTTTAATTTTCACCACACAATTTTTACTCTTCGTGTAATCATAGATCATTTCTTTTGTGATTTCCCAATCTGGAAAAAATAGAGAATTATCTTCCTGTAGAAACTGAGCTTAAGGTAAGGTTTTATGTACATCTTTCCCTAAATTTCTAATCAGTTCCACAATACCACTTATTAAGTAATCCTCCTCCATCTTCATTTTTTTGTAATGCTTCTTTCAGTATTTACTAAATTCCAAAATATAAAGAAATATTGCTAGGAAAGCTGTCCTGTTTTAGAGCTCTCTTTTTGTGCCCAAACCAGAAAAGTCTGTGTTTAAATTAATTTGTTTTTTAATATATCTATACTAGCCTAAATAACATTTCACATTTTTTTTCATTTATATCTTACTATTGTTTACTTCAAGTGAACCTCAGAATAATTTCTTTGTGGGGCTCCTGGGTGGCTCAATCGCTCAGGTTGTGATCCCAGAGTCCTGGGATCAAGCCCCACATTGGGCTCTCTGCTCAGTGGGGAGCCTTCTCCCTCTCCCTCTCCCTCTCCCTCTGCCACTCCCCCTGCGTGTGCTTTCTCTCTCTCTCTCTCTCTGTCAAAGAAATAAATAAATCTTTAAAAAAAAGAATAATTTCTTTGAATTTACAGAATTTCCTCCTTGAGACTGTGATTTAATTTCCTTAAACATATGAAGTAGATTACAGAGAATTCATACTTTTTATATATTTAATATTTGCAAAAATAGAGCAATGACCAGCCTCCTTGTGTACTAAAATCTTTATTCTTTATAAGGTTTGGTAGTCTTCTATCTGTAGACCTTCACCATTTCTGTGATGTTTACTACTATTATAATATATACTTTATTTTCTTATAGTACACTCTCTTATCCACTATAATTTATATTTCATAATGATTTCTTTATTAAAGGAACTTCAAAATCTGGCTGAGGAGAAAAGAAAGCACACATTTAAGGATCATATTAATGATTCAATGGATCAAAAATGCTCAGAGCACTTTCTGACCCCATCTCACACTCTCTGCCCCACCAGGAATGTTCCTTGCTAGCTGTCTTCTCTAAACATTTTAAATTATTTATATGAAAAAATATTTTGCCATTTTCCCCAACTGCTGTCAAGCACTAAAATTAGGATAAATTCTAGAAATTATAATAAAAAGACTTACTTTAACTAAATAGGATTTTTTAACTTTTATTTATCCCAACTGTAATATTTTTATTTCATGACTTCATTTATTTTTAATTACTAGAACTATATATTTTGAATCTGGTAATAATAGGTTAAAGTTGACCATGATTTTTATGTTTTTTTATAATTAGAAATAAAACTTTTTACTGAAGTCTGTCTTTGCTTTTCCATTTGAGTGGATAATCTCATTACGATCCATACCTAACTTTATTTAATTATTGTTCCCCAGATAGAGATAAGTGATATATCAGTAGGATTATAATTTCATTTGTTGCTTCTCCTTTAATTTAATTTTGTTTATACATCTGTTCCAAAAACGGTTCTTCTCGTCTATTTTGAATTAAAATAATATAATTATGTTCCAGGTTATTATAACTCTTTTTTTCATTTTTATTGCATAGCCACTTCTCAGGAGGGCTTCCCCCACCCCTGCCAACCCACCTTCACAGACAGCATGGCCACCACCACACATACGAACTAGGGTCCAAATGGATGATACGAATGTTGCTTCCGGTCAACAGCGGCGAACTGGCACAGCCACTACGGGAGGTGAATATCATTGAGCCACACAGATCCTGCCAGTGAAATGGAAGGGACTCTTTTTCTGATTATGGTTTCAACACAGATAGCACCACCATTCCTCAAATCTCTATTTTACAATTTCCTGATCCACACTTGTGTTCAAAGTAGCATATTTTTTAGTTTAGAATAAACCCGAAATTGATAACAAAGTAGTGTTTCATTTTAAGTGGAGAAAAACGTGGCAAAAGCAATAAAATAAAGCCTCTCCACATCCACATATTGTTCAATTAGTGTCATATTTCTAAGAGGAACTAAAAAACCCTTCTTTTAACATACCATCTATGAACATTTTCATAAAGGTCTCTTACATAAAGGCATAAAGGACACAACACGACCTAGCATATTGCATAGATTTTGTTTTGAATTACCATTAACTCCTAAATTCACAAATGTGTCTCTAAAGTGATCTTGAATATAGATCCTATCTATACATGAAAAACTGTAGTGATAAAATAAAATTGATTTAAGCTAAACCTTTCTGTGAAGGCAGAAAAAGCCCTTCTGCACTTGTTACCCCAAGTTCTCGATCTGAGGAGCCTTGACTCCAGCAAAGCAAATACATTCAAGAGCCATTGGGAGATGGAACCTAAAAGATTTGCTGATGGATCAGGTATGAGAGATGAGGGGGAGTGTAAGGCTCTCGGATTTCTGTCATGAGCAACAGGGTGGGAACATGTGCCAGAGATGGAAGAATTGGCCGAAGATATTGACGTGGGTGACAGGGAGGGGATCAAGGGCTATGCTTTGGAATTCTTACATTCGAGAGGCCAGTGAGGAAGTGGACAGCTAACGAACGGGCTGCAGGGATCAGGAAGGAAGGGCTGGACCAGGGAAGTGAATTTTGGAGGTAGAGGGCACATGAAGAGAGGACAGCAGGTGACAAGAGATGAAGTAAGAGAGAAGGCTGCCTCCGGGACTGATCCTTGTCATGTGATCACATGCAGACATCATATGCAGCGATCCTGCAAGGACAGAAAGTGAAAAATAACACTACGGAAGTTAATCAAACAGGGAGTTCAAGGAAAATGGTCGAGTGCAGCAAAATGAAGAATGAAAGGTGAATATTAGACTTTGCAATAAGAAAGCCATACGCAAGAGCCACTTCAGTAGAATATCAGGAGTGGAAACCATATTATGTGGGTTGAAGAGTAAACTGGAAGAGAGTGAAGGTAAATGTCAAAATATGTAGAGACAGATTTTTAGAAGAATACCCTGGAAATACTCTTATAATGTAGAGCATAGGACATTGTAGTTTTTTAAATGGGAGATAAAAGGCATATTTATACATCAAGAAGAATTTAAAAAGTAGAAAGGGAGAGAACTGGAGAGAAAACACACCCACCTGAGAAACCAGAAGCTATGGGATCAAGAGTAGAGATGCCACCCTTGGAAAGATGGGCTCAGAGGTAAAAAGGGGGAAAATACAGCAATGGGTAGATGGGGAATTTGGTGGCTTCCATTTTCTCACTTGGTAAATGTATGGAATGTGTGAAGGTGGAGGGTGGGGCAGAAGGATGAGACAGGAAAGACAAGAAGGTTTGCAAAAGGTGGACAATGCATGGAAGTCACCGCAGTTTGGGAATTCACAGAAAGATTGAATACTGTGGTGAAATAGGTGAGAGGAAATTTATACCGGCACCAATATGCTCATTTTGCTGCAGCCTCCTCTATTTCCTCTCTAAATTAATAGCATTTATCACCCACCCAGGCACTGGACATGAATGCTTGGGGTCATCCTGACCGTCCCTCTGCATGAACTTCTCATCAACCCTACGCATTCAAACTCCAAACCGCCCAGTCCCATGGCCGTTGAACTTGTTCAGGCCTTCAATATTGCCCACACCAACAAGGGCAGTAACGTTCAGCTTCCCATCCTCCAGGCTCTCCTCTCCCTTGACATCTTTCCCCAACCCCACTACTTTATTCACCACAGCCACTGGAACTGTTCACTGCAACACTAGCTTATTTCTATACCTCTTTGTTACCTCTTTCTCCTGGAATTCCCTTTCTCCTTCTGGGCAAAGTTAATTTACTCCCTCATTTCCAGTCCTAGTGCTTCTATGTGTCCAGCTCCTCATCAGACTGTGCGTTCCTCAAAAAAAAAAGATCAAATGTTCACTTCTGTGTCACCAATGTCCAGCAGACAGGACCAGCTACAAAATTTGTAGCACTCAGTGCAAAATGAAAATGCAGGCCCCTTGTTAAAAATTATTAAGAATCTCAAAATTGCAACTGCAGATCATTAAAGTAAGTGCAGCGGCTGGACAGCCATGCAGGTCACAGAGACACGAAGCCAGCCCTACAAGCCAAGGGCCTGAAGCATAGCATGTTCAAGGAATCACTGATGCGTAAATAGAGAACTTAATGAGAACTAAATGCATTTAGATATAATCCTTCATCTAGTAAGGCGGTATTATGGTACATAAAGCCCTAGATTTGATCTGTGATACAAACTGGCTGTCTGATCTTGGATAACTTTTTTGATCTTGACTTTCCCAATCTCTAAAATGAGAAGATCGCATTAGACAGCTTCTCACCCATACTTTCAAAATTCTAGAATCCATAAATGTGCTCAAGTCTCAGCTCATTTGACAAGCTCTCCTGCTAGCAAAGAAAAAGAAGAAGGAGGAGGAGGAGGAAGAAGAGGAGAAAGAGAAGAAAAACAAGAAGAAAACGAAGATACGAGTGAATTTCAGAATACCCAGGTGATCTTATTTATTTATAAACTCAGTATCTGTTAGGAGCTTTAAGGGTCCCATTCAAACAACAACAATGAGAATTTTAAATGAATATTAAGTTATGAACTTGTAATTAAATAAGAAGGTTCAAAAATTGAGGCTCAACCAGAACTAAACCCACACTTAGGTGGTCAATTAATGTATGACAAGGAGGTAAGAATATCCAATAGAGGAAAGACAGGCTCTTCAAGAAATGACGCTGGGAAAACTGGACAGCTGCATGCAAAAGAATGAAACTGGATCTCTATCTTCTACCATACACAAAAATAAACTCCAAATAGATTAAACTTAAATGTGAGACCTGAAACCATAAAATCCCTATAAGAAAATATACACAGTGATCACTTTGACATCAGTCTTTTCTAGATATGTCTCCTCAGGCAGGGGAAACAAAAGCAAAAATAAACTATTGGGACCACACCAAAATAAAAAGCTTTTTCACAGTGAAGGAAACCATCAACAAAACAAAAGGCAACGTACTCAATGGGAGAAGATATTTTAAATGATATATCTGATAAGGGGTTAAATCCAAAATATATAAAGGACTTACACAACTCAACACCAAAAAAATAAATGATGTGATTGAAAATGGGCAGAGGTCTTCACAATATTTGTTCTTCCAATCCCTTTCTTTGTGTCTTCCTCAATTTCTTTCATGAGTAGTTTATAGTTTTCTGAGTACAGATTCTTTGCCTCTTTGGTTAGATTTACTCCTAGGTATCTTATGGTTTTGGGTGCGATTGTAAATGGGATCGACTCCTTAATTTCTCTTTCTTCTGTCTCGTTGTTGGTGTATAGAAATGCAACTGATTTCTGTGCATTGATTTTATATCCTGCCACTTTACTGAATTCCTGTATGAGTTCTAGCAGTTTTGGGGTGGAGTCTTCTGGGTTTTCCACATAAAGTATCATATCATCTGCAAAGAGTGAGAGTTTGACTTCTTCTTTGTCAATCCGTATGCCTTTTATTTCTTTCTGTTGTCTGATTGCTGTGGCTAGGACTTCTAGTACTATGTTGAATAGCAGTGGTGATAGTGGACATCCCTGCCGTGTTCCTGACCTTAGGGGGGAAGCTCTCAGTTTTTCCCCATTGAGAATGATATTCACTGTGGGTTTTTCATAGATGGCTTTTATGACATTGAGGTATGTACCCTCTATCCCTACACTCTGAAGAGTTTTAATCAAGAAAGGATGCTGTACTTTGTCAAATGCTTTTTCTGCATCTATTGAGAGGATCATATGGTTCTTGTACTTTCTTTTATTAATGTATTGTATCACATTGATTGATTTGCGGATGTTGAACCAACCTTGCAGCCCAGGAATAAATCCCGCTTGGTCGTGGTGAATAATCCTTTTAATGTACTGTTGGATCCTATTGACTAGTATTTTGGTGAGAATTTTTGCATCCATGTTCATCAGGGATATTGGTCTGTAATTCTACTTTTTGATGGGGTCTTTGTCTGCTTTTGAGATCAAGGTAATGCTGGCCTCATAAAATGAGTTTGGAAATGTTCCTTCCATTTCTATTTTTTTGGAACAGTTTCAGAAGAATGGGTATTAATTCTTCTTTAAATGTTTGGCAGAATTCCCCTGGGAAGCCATCTGGCCCTGGGCTCTTTTTTGTTGGGAGATTTTTGATGACTGCTTCAATTTCCTTAGTGGTTATGGGTCTGTTATTGTGAAGATGTCAATGCTACCTAGAGCAATCTACACATTCAGTGCAATCCCTATCAAAATACCATCAGCTTTTTTCAAAGAAATGGAACAAATAATCCTAAAATTTGTATGGAACCAGAAAAGACCCCGAATAGCCAGAGGAATGTTGAAAAAGAAAAGCAAAGCTGGTGGCATCACAATTCCGGACTTCCAGCTCTATTACAAAGCTGTCCTCATCAAGACAGTATGGTACTGGCACAAAAACAGACACATAGATCAGTGGAACAGAATAGAGAGCCCAGAAATGGACCCTCAACTCCATGGTCAACTAATCTTCGACAAAGCAGGAAAGAATGTCCAATGGAAAAAAGACAGTCTCTTCAACAAATGGTGTTGGGAAAACTGGACAGCCACATGCAGAAGAATGAAACTGGACCATTTCCTTACACCACACACAAAAATAGACTCAAAATGGATGAAAGACCTCAATGTGAGACAGGAGTCCATCAAAATCCTAGAGGAGAACACAGGCAGCAACCTCCTCAACCTCAGCTACAGCAACTTCTTCCTAGAAACATCACCAAAGGCAAGGGAAGCAAGGGTAAAATGAACTATTGGGACTTCATCAAGATAAAAAAGCTTTTGCACAGCAAAGGAAACAGTCAACAAAACCAAAAGACAACTGACAAAATAGGAGAAGATGCAAATAAAGGGCTAGTATCTAAAATCTATAAAGAACTTAGCAAACTCAACACCCAAAGAACAAATAATCCAATCAAGAAATGGGCAGAAGACATGAACAGACATTTCTGCAAAGAAGACATCCAAATGGCCAACAGGCACATGAAAAAGTGCTCAACATCACTCGGCATCAGGGAAATCCAAATCAAAACCTCAGTGAGATACCACCTCACACCAGTTAGAATGGCTAAAATTAACAAGTCAGGAAATGACAGATGTTGATGAGGATGCAGAGAAAGGGGAACCCTCCTACACTGTTGGTGGGAATGCAAGCTGGTGCAGCCACTCTGGAAAAGTATGGAGGTTCCACAAAAAGTTGGAAATAGAGCTACCCTACAACCCAGCAATTGCACTACTGGGTATTTACCCCAAAGATACAAATGTAGTGATCTGAAGGGGTACATGCACCCCAGTGTTTATAGTAGCAATGTCCACAATAGCCAAACTATGGAAAGAGCCTAGATGTCCATCAACAGATGAATGGATAAAGAAGATGTGGTATATATATATATATACACAATGGAATATTATGTAGCCATCAGAAAAAAACGAAATCTTGCCATTTGCAATGACGTGGATGGAACTAGAGGGTATTATGCTAAGCAAAGTAAGTCAATCAGAGAAAGACATGTATCACATGACCTCACTGATATGAGGAATTCTTAATCTCAGGAAACAAACTGAGTGTTGCTGGAGTGGTGGGGGGTGGGAGGAATGGGGTGGCTGGGTGATAGACTTTGGGGAGGGTATGTGCTATGGTGAGCGCTGTGAATTGTGTAAGACTGTTGAATCACTGACCTGTACCTCTGAAACAAATAATACATTATATGTTAAAAAAAAAAGAAGATAGTAGGAAGGGAAAAATGAAGGGAGGAAATCGGAGGGGGAGACGAACCATGGGAGACTATGGATTCTGAGAAACAAACTGAGAGTTCTAGAGGGGAGGGGTTGGGGGGGATGGGTTAGCCTGGTGATGGGTATTAAAGAGGGCACGTATTGAATGGAGCACTGGGTGTTATATGCAAATAATGAATCATGGAACACTACATCAAAAACTAATGATGTAATGTATGGTGATTAACATAACATAATAAAATTAAATTAAAAAAAGAAGAAGAAGCCAGAAGATGTTGGAGCACTGCCTTCAAAACTATAAATAAAAACCATTTCAATAAAAAAAAAAATGGGAAGAGGACCTGAATAGAAATTTTTCAAATAAGAATACAGATGGCCAACAGATACATGAAAACATACCCAACATTACTGATCATCAAGGAAATATAAATCAAAAGGTTGAAAAAATAATAATAATAAATTTTTAAAAAACAACAATGACATATCACTTTACACCTGTCAGAATGACTAGAGTCAAAAAAGACAAGAAATAACAAGGGTTGGTGAGGATATGGAGAAAAAGGAACCCTCTTGCCCTGTTGGTGGGAATGCGAATTTGTGCAGACACTGTGAAAAACACTATGGAGGTTCTTCAAAAAATTAAAAATAGAACTACCATATGATCTCGTAATTCCACTACTGAGTATTTTCCCTAAGAAAACAAAAATAGTAATTCTTAAAGATATATGCACCCTTTTGTTTACTGCAGCATTACTTACAATAGCCAAATACTCTGGTTTCTCTTCAGATCGCATAAATCTTTCGCCTTTTACTTACAATAGCCAAGATACGGAAGCAGCCTAAGTGTCCATTGCTGGGTGAATGGATAAAGATGTGGTATAATATACAATGGAATATTATCCACCATAAAAAAAGAATGAGATCTTGCCATTTGCAACAACACGGATGGACCTAGAGGGTATTATGCTAGAGAAAACAAGTCAGACAGAGAAAGACAAACATGGTACGATTTCACTTATAGGTGGAATAAAAAAAAAAATGAATAAACAAACATAAAGCAGAAACAAATCCATGAATACAGAGAACAAACTGACAGTTGCTAGAGGGGAAGAGGGTGAGGGGATGGGCAAAATGAGTGAAAGTGAAAAAGGGGTACAGACTGCTGGTTATGGAATGATTAAGTCATGAGGATGAAAGGTACAGTATAGGGAATATAGTCAATAGTATTGTAGTATCATTGTATTGTGACAGATGGTAGCTATACTTGTGAGCACAGCATAACATATAGAGTTGTCAAATCACTATGTTATATACCTGAAACAACATAACATGGTGTGTCAACTATACTTCATTTAAAAACATACAACCAAAACAATGAGGCTCAGGTAGACAAAGGAGAAGATAGAGGCACGACTTAAGTTGGGCAATATTCTGGTTTTCTGAATGCTTGCGATGAGCTTCACAAGGTGGCAGGCTTTGCAAATGCAAAGACAAACAATTCCACGTCCTGAACTCAAGAAATTTGTAATCTGAATTTCTGCACATCTGAACAGACATGGTTTCCCTCCCCAGGCTTTGTACTGAAAGATAAGTGTTTGGGCCCTCTGTATCCACTTAACAATAAGGAAAAGAACAATGCGATGCTGTGGTTAAAAGCACGGAAGCCAGTACAGTGCTTGGGTTAAGGGCTTAGACTCTGGAAATCAAATGGCCCCTCCTTGTCTTGAACAAGCTACATATTAACCAGAAGCCTTAGTTGTTGAGGTGGTAAGTATCTGTACCTTCCTCTAGGAACTAGTTTAAAAACTGAGTGAGAGAAAGACTGCAAGGTACATTGCAGCAAACACGTGTTAGTTTATATTTTTCCTGTATCCACTAGTCATGCATAAATTAATAATCATAGAGAAACTATTTGAAAACCTCACTCGACATACTCCTGAGATCTACTTCATATGTGATGTATGATCTAGGTTGGCTAGCTAGATTATCTTGTGCTCAATAATTAAACCAATTTCTGTTCTCTTGGCCTAAACATACTAGCTGTCTGGGTTAATTTCATAATGTTCTATTTTACACAGAGCTAGATATAATTAAAAGGAAATTCACAAAAAGGTTTTCTTAAAATAGTCTCAATGTATTTTGAGTGAAATATGACCCTCAAACTATCTTCAATTTTCCTAATAAATCTTTCTCATCAATATCAGTTTACTGCCACATAAAATAAAGAGGAGCCATTCATGAAATTTTTACTAAAGTAATAACTATATAAACAAATCTTAAAAACTTAAAACCCTTTCTTACCTTTCAATTTTGGTTTATTCCCACCCCCTCAAAAAAACAAAAACAAACCAAGCACTTTTAAAAATAAAACTGCCCGGCTCTAATAAAATAATACCCTCTCCTCCGCAGTATCTGATTCAGGAAAAAAATATCTCTGTAACAGTACTGAGGGCTGACAACATCAGACATCTTTTAGCAGAAAGTGCTCTTAGGACATACATGGTTCTTAGAATTTATTTTTCATTTTGAGGAAAGTCTATAAAGATTAATATTTCTAAATATTTAGGGAGCCAAAAAAGGAAAAAAATATCATTTGCTGTGTTATATTCTAAACACTTCCAAATTTTCAATGAGAGAGATAAGAAATTAAATATTTCTCACTGTTTGTAAGGGACACTCATTAATGCTGAAAAAATATTTTTTCCTAACAATCATATTTAAACTTATAATACACTCTGGTTGGGGTTACTCTCATGAAAATAAAAGATGGGCAGGTTGAAAATGCAAGTTGATGATTATTAGCTTGTTTTTTAAATTCAAAAATATCTTTACAAAGCTATTTTAATAAACTCCCAAGGATTTTGTAATTATTTTGTTCCACTGTTTTACAGTGATACATACATAGTATTTAATGCTGTTACATCAAATACTGTTTGAGATAAGAAACAGAGTAGTGAGTGGGGAGATTAACCATTTTATTGTAATGGAATCTGGTGGGGAAAAGTCTTGTGACTGAATAGGAGAAAGTCCATTATAGTCACTTTACTTCAAAAGGAATCTTGATGTGATTGAAGTACAAATTCAATCTAGAAAGACTTTTAAAAAGGTAGACAAAAGCGATTTTATTTTTCAATGTATGATGCTATTGTAACAACTCACAAATATTTAGATACAGTCTAGTTCCCCTAATTGATGAACATCTATGGACAGATGGCCTTTCCATAGCAATTGGACACCAAAGGTATTTATTTTCTCTCCTCTGGATGCAGATATGCAAATTTACAAGTCTAACACAATTTCTCTAACACTCAACTGTGAAAATTCAAGTTTTCAATCACTTGGAAAAACTATTCTCCTTTCTTGATTTTTTTGAAGATGTTAATCGCAATAACTGTAGAATATCTCTAATTTTTTTACTCCAGTAAATATTCTATATCCATCCCTGAATATGATGAACTCAAAGATTTCCAAACACAGCCACATGGAATTTCTTTTAAATGCATACTTGGGATAGCACTTTCAAAGTTCCCATCACATTCAATCCCCTTACAAATTAGTGATGGTTCATGATGAAACGGGTTGTAGATAGTTCACACTGATATATTTAATTTATTTAGTCAAACGCTTTTCCTGCAGTTGTGTTCACATGGCTGCCTCCTGTAAATTATTCAAATTCTTCCTATTTCTCCTTTTCCACCTTTAATTGTATCCCAGCAGGAAATAACAGCAAGTTACTCAGCCTCTATTTCTTCAATTTCTCCATGAAGGAGTCCTCATATAAAAAGTATTCTTTTCTCCAAACATAAAAATACCGTCAGCCCCAAATGGAATTTTACAAATCACAGCAAACATTAAGACAAGGCAATTTTGCTCTAGTCAAAGCTGAGGTGTTTTCTGAAATGACTTGATGTAGTCTTGCAGATCAACCAAAAATATGTACTAGCTTAATTCGCCAATGTGCACGTTGGTCTTGGCTAAAGCAGAACATTTACATTGGGTGTGAGGTTACTAAGAGTGTAACTCCATGGAAGCATAGATTTGTGTGTCTTTGTCTTGTTCACTGCTGTATCCTCAGTACATAGAGGTTTGATGGCCCAAAGTAACTACTCAATAAACACTGTGGAATCATAAGTAAATAAAATTAATTGAAAAAGTCTTGACAAAAAGCCTTTAAAAAACTGTGAAAATTTTTATTTTATGTCTAGTAGACTTACCAACCAAAGAGGGTAGTTAGAAAGATAGAATTGTGCTCTAAAAATCTTACACAGAGAATTATGGGAACATGGAAATTAAAGTGCAGCTCCCTCACCGTCTCCTCCAATATGGCAGCTTCTCCAGAGCCTATGGTTTCCGGGTCTTTGGGCAGTGAGGGAGGCCTTGGGCTATTCTAACGTCTATGAAAATGGCTGGTAGAAAATTTCATCCCTGTTCTCAGTCAGAGATCAGCATTAAGAAGCATGAGTTTGGTCCACAGAAACCTATAGACCCCTAGGGGAAGAGTGAGATCAGCTCCCCACAAGAGGACCACATCGTCCTGATCTTCTGAAGAGCAACAAGTAGCTGAACCAGTGGGCTGAGTGCCCCCAACTCCTGAAGCAGTGAGATTTCAAGGAGACTGGGGATATGGGGAACAGGAAAGCTCCTTCCAGGAAGGAGAATGGCCAAAGTGTTTCAACATTTCCTTTCCTTCATTTACAGAAAACCAGTACTTGGAATATCTGAACAACAAGCAAAGAAAATGAGCACAACCACACACACACACACAACCAGACCCATTAAGGGGGTCCAGTGGCAGAAACAGGAATATATACCCAGTGAAATAAAGTTCCTGGAAAAGATAGAAAAATTTTATAAAAAAACTAAAAGCACTAAAAAGATTCAGGAGCACCACAAAGATGTTCTTCAGCTAATAACGATCATTTTCTAATTTGACATCTACCAGATGAATATAAGGAGAGTATGGTTGTTTGAGACCCAAATTAGATCAACTGAAAAAATACATAAAGTTTAAAAAAATTACTAATACACACATACACATGCTATTTATATACATATACATATCACATACATACACAGAGAGAGAGAAAGAGAGACTACAGAATAGATACAGAAGATTTAACCTAAAAAATAAAGAGTTTCAGAAGGAGAAAAAGAAACAGTTGGGAGAGCCATAGTTATTAAATAAATAATGGAAATATAATTTCTTAATCTAAAAATGAAAACAAGAGAAAAGAGATCAGGCAAATTCTGGTGAAAATTTCTTAAACTTCAACAATAGGGAATATCTTACAATGTTCCAGGCAGAAAGAATAAGCCACCTACAAAGGAGAGAATATAAGAGTGTCATCTGACTATGTTTTCAACTATATAGTCTCAAGTCAGTGGTATACCCTTTACTATCTACTGAAATGAGAGAATGAAACTCAAAATCTTATACCATTTATGTGTCAGAGTGAAAGGAAGATATTGGAGAACAGCAAAATTCAGGTAGTATATCATCCACGTTCTTTACAGGAGAAAAATACTTAAATCAATTTAAGGGGATAACAAATGAAAGAGAACAGAGATGCAAAGATAGGGTAACAGAGGAAAGCAGCCCCTGATTTCTGGTAGCTCAGAGCCAGGTCTCGGCATTCTCCCATTGAACATAAACAATCTCACAGCACATGAGCATCAGACAAAGCCCTTCTGTCCTTGATGGTCATGTCAAAAACAAGACCACTCTGTAATCATGTCCGAACTCAGACCAAAATATGAACATGGTCCAAACCAGAAAAGAGCAGACATCTTCCTTTCCCAGCTAATACCACTGATGTCTGCTACTCTACCAATTCTATCTGTAGCTTCACTCACACTACCCTCCTTGAAGATAAGAGCTTTTAAGATGCCCAATAATAGAACAACACCTGTTCCTTGCAGTATCCAACCCACTTCCTTAAGCCATCCCCCAAATCCCTAAACATAAACCCGAATTCTATAAATCCTTTCTACCATCCTCTAAGGCTCCCCATGGTTTCTTATGGTATCAGCTGCCTCATTGTCATAAACAATAAATTCAACTTGCTCAACTACAGATATATCCCTGGTGGTCTTCAGCTGAATGACACTGACACTGAGGATAAAGAGAAGAGGAAACAGTAGTGAACAAGGAACTCTCTCCTTTATAAAAATGGGTAAAGTTAAACTGACTGGGAATTTGTAAAAAAAAAAAAAAAAAAAAAAAGCTTAATATAAAGAACCTTGAAATTGAAGAGATACACTGCAAGTGAAAGTCTATTAGGGTAGAATTAAGAGTGCCAAACTATTTCAGTAAACCCTAAAATTGTTGAGGGTAGGAAGACTGGTGTACCTCAGGGTAGAGAAAACTGGAAAAGTAAAAGCAGTGCAAATGATCTCATGAGGAGGGCAGGCAGAGGAAAGGATAACTTTATAACAAACATATTTTCGTTTATTCAACAACTATGCATTAATTGCCTTACTGTACACAAGTTATTTTTCCAAGTACCCCAGATACAACAATAAATGAAGCCATACAGTTTTTGCCCTTGTGGAGCTTTTATTATATTAGGGAAAGACAGCAAATAAAATATACACATAATGTGTTTACATATGGTAAAGATGTCTGAAGAAAAATAAAACTGGATAAGGAACCAGAATATGATGGGAGATGCTCTTGTAAATACTCTATTGAAGCAACAATCCGGCAGAGACCTGAATAGAGTCAGGAAGCACCACACATACCTTGGGTAGTTTAGCAAGGCAGAAGAAAAAGTGAGAGTAAATGTTCCTGAATTGACTATTCCTGTTTTATTTTTTTAATATTTTATTTATTTATTTGAGAGAGAGAGCACGAGAGGGGAGAGGGGCGGAGGGAAAGGGGCAGAGAGAGAAGACAGACTCCCCACTGGGCAGGGAGCCCCATGCAGGGCTCCATCCCAGGACCCTGGGATCATGACCTGAGCCGAAGGCAGACACTTAACCGACTGAGCCACCCAGGTGCCCCTCTTGCTGTGTTTTGTAACAGCAAGAAGCCTAGTGAGGCTGGAGCACAGTCAATGGGGAAAGGTAACAAGACAAGAGAGAAGCCAGGGACCAGGTCATGCAGGATTTTAGATTTTGAACAAATAGAGCATTTTCTTACAGAACAAGAAATCACACACTCAGCAGCTACATTGGTTCAGTTGCCCAGAATCTATGCCAAGCTGTTTTCTAACCTTTCTCTTCCTCTACCCTTAGAACACTGACTTTTCATTGTCTTCATTCTCCATTACCTCGCAGCAGATAGGGTTGCTGCAGCTCATGGAATCATGTCCACACACTAGAGGCCAAGCAGAAATGAAGCAGAAATGTAAAAGCTTTCTCTCCTGAAGATCTGTGGGGTTTTTCTTCTTTTTTTAATCAGAAAAGGATTCTTCTTAGGTCTCATTGATTAGACTATGCCACAGGCCTGGATTTAGAGTGAGCTCTGACAAAAGGAAATGGGATGTCAATTATACCATAGGGGTAACACTAACCATCCCTAGGAATGGGCTCTTAGAGGCCACCCTTTTCCAGATCAAGGTATAAGTTGGAGTTCTATTAGCAAGATAAAAAGGGAGAAGGAGGAATGGCGATGGAGTACGTGACCAAAAAGTCTGCTACCAAAATCCACAATATCTAAAAGTTCAAGGAAGGAAATTCAGGTGTCACATCACATTTTTCAAATGCTAAGGAAGCATTTGAAAAAAACTCAAATTAGCATTTAATCCCAATGAAACTATTTGTAAAATCAGAAGATTTTACAAAAACCAAGAGAATATATTATCCTCAACTTTAACTCAATATTATCTTTATCTCATTTGAAATCAGAGCTGAAAGCAATGGCCACTATTCCATTTCTCTAAAGATTTTATTTATTTATTTGATAGAGAGGGAGAGCACAAGCAGGGGGAGCAGAGGCAGAGGGAGAAGCAGACTCCCCACTGAACAGGGAGCTCGATGCGGGGCTCGATCCCAGGACCCTGAGATCATGACCTGAGCCAAAGGCAGATGCCCAACTGACTGAGCCACCCAGGCGCCCCTCCATTTTTATTTCATAGTCTTAGAGGATCTAGTGAATGCAGTAAATCATGAAAATTAAATAATCTATACAAATGTTTAGAAAAAAGAAAATATAAAACTGCCTCTTTTTCTGATAGGATCAGAAAATATAAGATACTCTACTATAAAGTAACTGGTAGAATTAATATACAATTTGGGGACGGTGCTCGGTACCAAAATGAATAGGTTTTCTCTATTCACAAAATGCACCTGGAAACGTAAATCAGAATATATTTTATCCTCAACTAGTAAAAAAAAAATAGAAAAACACCATAAAATGTTAAGGAATACATTTAGCAAGAAAGACAGTAATTCTATGAAGAAAAAAGAAAATCTTCTTGATGAGAACCAGTGGAAAGATACAGTTTTTTTTTTTTGGATGGAAAGATTTACTATCACATGCACACACTCACACACACAACAAGCCTTCTAATACATAAATTTAATCTAGTTTTTATTAAAATCCAGCAGCCAGGATTCTTTACTAGATAAAGTGATCTTAAATTTTATATGAAAGCATTCAATAATGTCTTTTTAAAAGCTGTGAAATAGAAGCATATGAATAATCCCCAAAGAAATGTGTTAATATTCTTATTTTTATAGATCACAGTACTGAAGCTCAGAAGTTAACTATGCTGTCCAGGGTTACATTCCTAGTCAGTGAACCGGGACTCAAATTCAAGTCAGCCTAATTCCAAAGCACATATTATTGTCATGGAGTCACACTGAGTCTATAATTATTAGGATGATTGCCTGACACACCTATCAGCTTCACTAATGCATTTTTGTTGGATATTAAACTATTTTATTAAACAATTTTGTTGGATATAAACATAAGAGTCAGAGACTAATAATCTTATCCTTTTAAAAATTTACTAATTTAATTTACTAATTATTTACTACTAAATCAGTTTTATTATTTATTATGTAATTATATATAATAAATTATAATAAATAAAAGTTTACTTACTCATATGAGCCAGGCATCTACTATACTCCCCATGTCCTAGGCGAGGACATTTCCTCTATATACATGTCCTGATTTTGTCTGCAAGGGCCTACTGATGTGATACTGAGTTGAACAAAAAGGAACTCAAGGAAAGAAACCATTCTATTGAAGTCTTTGCATCCTTTCCCTGCAAACCAACCCTGGTATTGCTAGACCTCCTAAAGTCTGAGGAGGAACAGAGACCACACGGATTTCCAGAAGAGAGAAGTAATCCAAGGGTCCATTCAAAAGTTCACTCACAACAAACTGACACAAATATGGGAATATGACCCAAAAGGGGAAAAGGTACATGTTTGTGTGTTTGGGGAAGGGTAGAAGCTTTGGGTCCTCTCAAGAATCTAAAGTATGCAATTTATAGATTATTTTGACTCAATTTCTATAGGAAAATTTCAGAATAGAAAGTTAATGTTTCTGTTAATGAACCCCTACTGAGCAAAGTGCTTAATGTTCATAATTTTTATTATGATATATTTTGTGCAATTCAATTAGAAATGTTGAATGAGGGGCACCTGGGTGGCTCAGTTGTTAGGCGTCTGCCTTTGGCTCGGGTCATGATCCCAGGGCCCTGGGATCGAGCCCCACATCAGGATCCCTGCTCAGCAGGAAGCCTGCTTCACCCTCTCCCACTCCCCCTGCTTGTGTTCCCTCTCTCGCTGTCTCTCTCTGTCAAATAAATAAATAAATAAAATCTTTAAAAAAAAAAAAAAGAAAGAAATGTTGAATGAGGAAAGATACTTTTTGTCCAAGCTCTTCAAGTAAATTCAATAAATATTTTCTAGTATCCATTATGAGCAAGGAACTGGACTATGTATAATAAAAGCTGATTAAAATATTGTTCCCAGGGAATTTACAATCTCATGTGTAGAACAAGAATATACGCCTCAAGAAATAATATGATGGTACCAAAGACACTATGGAAGCACAAATGATGTGGAAAGATTTATTTTACTAAGAAGATTCAAGGACGAACTATATAAACTGGGACTGGAAGTCTTTTTTTTCAAATACATTTAATTTTTTTAATTCCGTTATAGTTAACATACAGTGTTATATTAGTTTCAGGTATACAACATACTGATTCAACAATTCCATACATCACGCAGTGCTCACCATGACAAGCACACTCCTTAATCTCCATCAGCTATTTAACCCATCTCTCCACCCATCTCCCCTCTAGTTACCATCTATTTGTTCTTTATAGTTAAGAGCCTATTTCTTGGCTCTCTTTTTTTGCCTTTGCTCATTTGTTTTGTTTCTTAAATTCCACATATGAGTGAAATCATATGGTGTTCATCTTTCTCTGACTGACTTATTTTATTAGCATTATATTCTAGCTCCATCCATGTCATTGCAAATGGCAAGATTTCACTCTTTTTGATGGCTAAATAATATTCCATCGTATTACCACATCTTTATCCATTCATCTATGGATGGACACGTGAGCTGCTTCCATAATTTGGCTATTGTAAATAATGCTGCTATAAAGATAGGTGTGCGGGACTGGAAGTCTTTGCTAGGCTACTGACAGATGAGGATGGGAAGAAGAGAAAGAAGTCATTAGGTGAGAAAACACATGGAGACTAGAAAGTACAGGTTATGCCAAGGCTGAGGCAAGCCAGCATGGCTGGAGCACAAACAGCTGGGATGAGATGTGTGTGCTTCACAGGTGAGGTGGGCAGGGAGATAGCGTGGGCAGGGGGGGTAAAGGGAGACAGAGAAAGCAAGATGAGAACTGGATTGTGAAAGGAGTATGCCAGAATTTGTACTTCCTCTTTAGGTTATGGAGACCCACCAAAAAAATTTTAATAGGTTGTGAGGGAATAATCCAGGAATTTCTCTTCCCACTTGAAATACATTGAGACCGCCCTTTCTTTCTTTCCTGTAAGATGTTTTCTGAAAAGAGATCTGCAAGGAATTTAGAAATATTCCATAATAAATTTTCTATAAACAAACAAACAATAGGCGAAAACATATGTCTAAGTATCTATATTCTAAGTGCAGACAAAGCCCACTGACTTGCTTCCCATTAACTCCCCCATGAAAGCTCCCTTGCACCTCAATCTTGTACTGAAATGAACTGGCTTCTCTCCAGGTAAGAACACAAATCAGGCTCCTAATCTGCCCACCACTGAATGTCAACGGTGCCTCCTCATGTTGGAATTGTTTCTGTAAATCAGAAACCAAGACTAGCTGGGCTACTGGTACTTGCTAGGGAATTGCGAACTGATTGGCACTGGTAACCTGCCAAGAATACTAATATTTGGAAGTGATAGTTTAACAGGAATCCATTCATTTAGATTATACAAGTCCTATTATATTAAAATGTAATATAAATAGAAGATTCCTAGACAGCATTATCTCTGATTCCACAGAGGATCCCGGCATTGAAATACGGTGTAGTATTGTGCCTTCTACCTTTGAGAGTATGGAAATAAGGACTATGCACTTTAAAAATCTTTCTGCATCTTCTTTTATATAAATAGAAAAAAAAAACCACACAAAGATACTGACCACTGCGTTTTATCTCTTCTTTATATTTGGCCTGCTAAGATAAATTTTATATTCTTTTACTTTCAAAGTAAGGCTTATATGCTGTTCTGTCAGAAACTAAATCCTGAACAATTTATTACAAAGGGAATACTGTGCTGAATTTAGGAAGCTCAGAGACAAATTAATGGCCCAATGATAAGATTCTGTTGCATTCAGACATCTGGTATGATCACTTCCTTCCTATAAACCATCTCTGCTCTATTTTAAAATTCAATTTGATTTAACAAACATTTACTGAGTATCTACAATATACCTAGGACTAGGCTAGACATTTGGGATGCAGATATAAATAAGTATCTTATCTTGCACTTTAAAAAGATATGTAAGCTACCGCAAGTCCAGTAAATGGAAGAACGTACATCATAAATAAATATGCCGACATGCATAATACACATTCAATTTTCTAGGAGAAAAGTTGTGTCTAATTTAGCCTTTCTTTTTCTTTTTTTTTTTTTTCCAATATACAAGTATAGAAAATTGAGTTGATAAATCATGTAAAGCTCTAAATAAAGAAAAACTGTGATTGCTTTCAGGCTTCCTGGCTCAGGTATTTCTGCAGGGATTTGTGTTATCCCGGTCTATCAACTCCAGACAAGGGACTGGACAGGGATGGAATCTAAAGGCCCTTGGGTGTCGAGTTTCATCCAAAATTCAGGAAATGGCATCAAGAATGGGCAGTGGGGTCAATAACTGTTGTGTTGGCACAGAATGCTCTGAGAGCCACACTCAAAATCCTAATGCAGAGTCCAGCGAGGGACAGGACAGGACAGACCAAGCACAGGACAGAGCCCATCCTGAGGCTCAGGAAACCTCTGATGACTCTGCTCCATGCAACATAATCAGCTCCGGCCTCAGCTGATTGTAGGTTCAGCCCCTTAAACTGTTATTCTCATCCCAGGGACGCCTTAAAAGAACATCAGAGCTCCTGATAATGAGATATACAAAAGCCAGAATTTCCAAAAAGGAGCTGACAGTATCTTTGTAGGCAAGGTGCACAATATACATTTATTTGTGTATTCTCTCAACTCTTCTCTGTCATAAAATATATATCGTAGCAGAAGCAATATTTTGCCAAGATTTTATAGCTGGCAACTTCAGATCAATGGCTTAGAAGGCATATATTCTCAATTTTACAGTGACTTTTTCTTCTCCAGTGAATACCTGTATTGGCGGGGGGGGGGGGTGCTTTTGCATTGGTGAAACCTGGGATATATCAGGGGAAAGATTAAAGAAGTGGTTTTATAATGAGTATTGAAGGATCCTAGAAGAGTGCCTTTTTATCTTCCAGAAATAGTCATATACTTGAAATTAAAGAGTCATTCTGGTGTATTCCTGGACCAATGCTTTAAAATATTGCTTTGCCATTTTTCACTAAAAAGAATCTGAAAACTAAAAGGTCAGCGTTCCCTACCAGCTTGCTCTCAGATGCATGTATGTCTACACCACTGAACTGGGATCTCACTGAGGCCATCTATACTACACTTATCTAGGAATCCTGAATCGCTTATATTTAGGTAATTACATGTGAGATTTTCCAGTTTCAGGGTTTATTTTTGTATCTCACTTACACCATGTTTTACCCCTTTCTTCCTATTGAAATTCTCCCCACTGTGCTTCATTACTGCTGGATCCTGAATGAGCCATGCACTCTGAAACTAAGTACCACAAGAGTCTACCATTTTAACCAGAATAGCGAGGACGACAGCAAGCACTACAGGAAGCAGAAAAAAGAGGAATGGCCACCACCATGTCTTCCGCAAAACCTAGTCACAGGGGTGACAATGACCAAAAAACCGACAACATCCCAGAGTGCCACAGTTTTCCGAGCCAGCCAGCACGAGTGCCACGTAGCCCACCCCGTCCCCCAGCAGAGAGACCCCCTTCTCAAACCCGTTCAGGCTGCCTCTCCTATGGGGACCACATTCAGATGTAGAAGAGGCAGGTGGCATTCTGGGCTGTGCGATCTCAAGGTCCAAGAGAGGAAAAGCTGAGGAAGGAGTTCATAGTTCCTAGCAAGGCAGGCAGGGAAGCATTTCAGCTTTTCCATGGACAAGAACAGGATTTTCCAACTTTCATTTTCACATATCACCTTCATAATCCCTGCCACTTTTGTGCTGTCTGTTGTATGATTTCCCTTTAAATCAATCCATTGTAAAAAATACAGAAATGTATCCTTAAAGGAACCAAAGAGTCTCATGGGCCTGTTATATTTATTTCTAAAGTATGTAAAACAGAAAATGTTTCAAATAAAGTGTTTGCCCACGGATCACCTAAAATGTAGACTATTAGGAGTCATGGCTTGAAATTAAGAACTTCCCAATCTATAACCACACTTGCAAGTTTTGTGTTTTTAAGATTTTATTTATTTATTTGAGAGGGAGAGAGAGAGGGAAAGAGAGTGAGAGAGCACACGCAGGGGAAGCAGCAGAGGGAGAGGGAGAAGCAGACTCCCTGCTGAGCAGGGAGCCGGAGAGGGGGCTCAATCCCAGGACCCTGGGATCATGACCTGAGCCAAAGGCAGACACTTAACCCACTGAGCCACGCAGCTCCCCCCTGGCCCACACATACTTGCAAGTTCTAAGCATAAATATTGTCAGTTCATTTGGAAACTCAGGAAGTAAAAGCATTGCAGATGATTGGTTTTAGGAAGCTATGTAATGAGTGCAGCTTCTGTTTGGTGCGGTTTCAGCAGCTCTTGTTACTGCTCCATCATGGGCTCTCCTCCCATTCCTGCAACCTGCAGAGCCGCTAAGGCAGCCAGGCATCTTCCTCACACAGATCTGCACCTCGTAAACAAAGCACCTGAAACTCTAGCAGGGTTAGGTGCCCTATAGCCAGAAATCCTCAGAATAGGATCCTCAGATCAAAAGACAACGAAAGTCAGACCTTGAAAGGAAAATAGTCTAATTACCTGTTTTCAGGAGTCCATGGGAAATTTATTAACAATCAATTGGCCATTACAGAGAATGGACATAATGGTTAACAAGATGGAAGAAACGGTCTCTGCACTAACACGGCTGTTAATGAAAGGACAAAATGCAGAACTGACTTGAAGGGTGCTGACAGTATAATGTCTGTAGCCATGAAAATGAGGCACTAGGAAAGCTAATTAGCAGGTAACTGTGCAACACACAAAAACAATTTTTCTTCAATGGGAAACACCAAAAACATTCAGACCTTTAGTGTATTAAAAGGGAATCTACAACTGAATACTTACCTTTTTGATTGGAGAAAACAGTTACACACAGTGAAATGCAAAGATCTTATTTATACAATTCAGTGAGTTTTGACAAATGTATACCCTGCTTTAGCCAACAACCCGGTGGAGATCCAGAAACTTCACCATTCCAGAAAGTTCTCTGTTGCCACCTTCCACTCAACTTCTCTTCCTCCTCCCCCAGCCACAAGGAACTGCCATTCTGGTTTCTATCACAAAAAGTTCTTGAACTTCAAATAAACATATTGTAAAGTAAGAACTTCCATGTTTCCTTCTAGAAATTTCTGTCTGGCTTCTTTCTCTTAATATAATATTTCTGAAACTCACATTATTGTGTGTATCCATAGTTTATTCTCTCTCTTTAGTGTGTAATACCACAACTTATTTATTCATTCTTCCATTGAAGGACATTTGGGTTGCCTCCAGTTTGGGAATATTATGAATAAAATAACTACAAAAACTGTGAACAGGTTTTTGTTTTGAGATATATTTTCATTTTTCTTGTGTAAATACCAAGGTGTGGAATTCTGGGGTGGGGAGTAAGGATATGTTTATATTTCCAAGAAACTGCCAGTTTTTCAAAGCATTGGTACCATTTTACATCCTGATGTGTGAGGGTTTCAGTTGCTCCACATCCTCACCACCGTTTGTCCATCTTTTAGCATTAGCTATTCTTTTTTTTTTTTAAGATTTTATTTATTTATTTGAGAGACAGAGCAAGAGAGAGCATAAGCAGTGGGAGGGGGAAAGGAAGAGGCAGAGGGAGAAGCAGACTCCCTACTGAGCAGGGAGGGCGATTAGGGGCTCCATGTGGGGCTCCATGTGGGGCTCGATCCCAGGACCCCAAGATCATGACCTGAGCTGAAGGCAGACACTTAACCGACTGAACCGCCCAGGGGCCCTAGCATTAGCTATTCTAGAGGATACAAAATAGGATTTTACTGTGATTTTAACTCCTGATGAACAATAACTTGAGAGTATTTTTCATATGCTTATTTGTCATTTGCATATGTTCTTGCGTGAGTATCTCTTCAAGCCTTTTGTCCATCTTTAAATTGGGCTATTTGTCTTTTAATTATTGGTTTCATTAGTTTTTAAAATATTCTAAATGCAAGTCCCTTGTCAGGAAGGAATAATGCAAATATTTTCTGCAGTGTCTTGTCTTTGTCTTTTCATTTGCAACATTTGTTTTTTGATGAACACTTTTTCATTTGATGAACTACCATTTATCAATTTTTTTTCTTTAAGGTTAATGGTTTTGTCTATTGCCTTTGCCTGTTCCAAGGTTGCAATGCTATCCTCCCATGTTTTCTTCTAGAAAATTACAAGTTCAGCTTTTATGTTTATGTCTATGATCCATTTCAAATTAATTTTCTTGAATGGAATGAAATAGGGGTCAAAAGTCCTATTTTCCCATATGTCAATCCGATGTTCCAACACCATCTGTGGGAAAGATCTTCTTTACTCCATTCCATTGCCTTGGTGCCTTTGTCAAAAATTAATAGACCAGATACATGTGAATCTATTGTGTACTTTTTATGTTCTTTTAATCTGTGTGTCTATTTTTATGCCAAACCACACTGTCTTGATTGTTGTAAGTTTATAGCAAATTTTAAAGTCAGGTAGTATGAGTCCTCTAACTTTGTTCTTCTTTATCATGATTGCTTTGTATATATGGGTCCTTTATATTTCATATATATTTTAGAATCAGCTTATCAATTTGTTTAAAAAGTTAAGATTTTTTATTGGTATTGTGTTGAATCTATATTTTGCAGTTTTTGAGTATATTGTTTTATAAATAACAATCATGTTGATTGGCTTGAAGTGTGGTTTAACTCTTTTACAACCTTATTGATTATCTTTTTGTCTGATTTTCCTACTGATTACTAAGAGTTGTTAAAATTGCTGATTGTGAATTTATCTAATTTTCCCTCTAGTGCTGGCGGTTTTGCTTAATGTATCTTGAAACTATGTTAACAATTGAGTGCACATTAAGGGGGTGCCTGGGTGGCTCAGTCTGTTAAGCATCTGTCTTCAGTTCAGGTCATGATCCTAAGGTCCTGGGATAGAGCCCCATATGGAGCTCTCTACTCGGCAGGGAGTCTGCTTCTCCCTCTCTGCCCACCACCTTGACTACTTGTGCTCTCTCTCTGTCAAATAAATAAATAAATAAAATCTGCACGTTAAGATTGTTTTGAATTGACCCTTTTCTCATTATAAAAACTTTTCCCCTTTGTAACTGGCAATACTTTTTTCTGATTTCCATTGTGTCTAATATTCATAAAGCACATAGATTTTTGATGTTTGTTGTTGGCATAGCACATCTATTTTTATCTTTGATTTTTTTTATTTTTAATTTTTTAATTTTTTCATTGTATTGTGATATAATTGCCATACCACACTGTATAAGTTTAAGGTATACAGCACAATGATTTGATGTGATACATTGTGAAATGATTATCAAATAAGTTTAGTTGACATTCATCATCTCATATAGATAAACACACATACACAAATGTTTCTTTTTCTTATGATGAGAACTTTTAGGATTTACTCTATTAGTAGCTTTCAAATATACCATAAAGCAGTATAATGTATCTATACATCCACTTAAATTTTTTTTATTTGAATATAGTTGGCACACAGTGTTACATTAGTCTCAGGTGTACAAATAGCGATTCAACATATGTACCTGTTATATTATGCTCACCACAAGTGTAGCTACCATCTGTCACTATACGACACTATTACAATATCATTGACTATATTCTTTATGCTGTGCCTTTTACTCCTATGACTTATTCATTCCATAACTGAAAGCCTGTACCTCCCACTCTGCTTCACCTATTTCACCCATCCCCTCTCCCACTTCCCTCTGGCAAACCTCAATTTGTTCTCTGTATTTATAGGTCTGATTCTGCTTTATGATTGTTTGTTTATTCACTTGTTTTGTTTTCTAGATTCCACATATGAGTGAAATCATACGGTATTTGTCTTGTCTTTCTCGGTCGACTTATTTCACTTAGCGTATACCCTTTGGATCCATCCATGTTGTCACAAATAGCACGATCTCATCTTTTTTAATGGTTGCATAATATTCCGTGTGTGTGTGCGCGTGCGCGCGTGTGTGTGTACACACATCTTTATCCATTCATCTATCTCCAATCTTTGATTTTTTTTTAAGTAAGCTCTACACCAACATGGGGCTCGAACTCACCACTCCGCAATCAAGAGTTGCATGCTTTATGGACTGAGCCAGCCAGGCACTCCTCAACCTTTCATTTTTAATTGCATATATCAAGGTTTTGATTTTTTATCCAGTCTGACAATATATAGTTTTTTAAAAAAAGACTTTTATTTATTTATTTATTTATTTGACAGAGAGAGACACAGCGAGAGAGGGAACACAAGCAGGGGGAGTGGGAGAGGGAGAAGCAGGCTTCCCACCCAGCAGGGAACCAGATGCAGGGCTCGATCCCAGGACCCCGGAATCATGACCTGAGCCGAAGGCAGATGCTTAATGACTGAGCCACCTGGGTGCCCCTGACAATATATAGCTTTTAATTGGAGTGTTTAATCAATTTATTTGATGCAATTATTGGTGTGTTGAAATTTTCTATAGCATCATAACATATTTGCTAATTTGTCAGTTATGATTTTTATATAACTGTTCCTCTTCTCTTTAGGCCTTCTTTAAGGTCATTTTATTTTATTTTCTCTGCTGGTTCAAAGCTACATCTCTTTGAACCTACTTTTTGTAGGAGTTATAAATGCATCCTTTATTTATCACAGTCTACTGAAAAATTAATATTCTACTTCATGTAAAATATAAGAATCTTATTGCAATATAATTTCATTTATTCATACCATTTCTATATCATATATTTTACATCTCTGTGATATAATACTCATAATGCAATTCCATTATTTTTATTTTTGTCTTTTAAGGAAATAAATTAAAAATATTTATCTAGATATTTATAATTTCTGATGTTATTCTTTGCTATTTGTGGATCTGATTTTCTCTCTCTTATCATTTCTCTCGAGCTTCCAAGAGTTTCCTTTAGCATTTCTTGCAGTGCAGTTCTGATGCCAACAGATCACTTTAGATTTTGTTTATCTGAAAACTGTCTTTATTTTATCATGACTTTTGAAGGACATTTTTAACTTGGTATAGTATACTAAGTTATTACATGACCTTTTCTTCTTCCAAAACTTTAAAGATGATATCCATTGTTTTTCTGGTCTTCACTGTTACTGATGAAATATTAGCCATAATTCATTTGGTATACATATATTCCCTATATATAATGTGTCTTTTTGTTTTCTTCTGGCATCTTTGAAGACTTTATCTTCGGTAATCAACAGTTTTATTATAACATGTGGTTCTCTTTGTACTTATTTTTCTTGGGGTTTACTAATTTCTCGAATCTGTAAGTTGATTTTTCTTCATGACATTAGGAAACTTCTGTCATTTCTTCTTCAAGTACTATTTCTTTTTCCATCCTCTTCTTTCTATCAATTTTATATTGCTCCACATGTCACTGAGGTTCTGTTCATTTTTTTTATAATACTTTATCCCCTTCCTTAAGGTTTTACATCTTTTCATTAGTTTTTCTTTAAGTTCACTAGCTCTTTTCTCTTAATGAGGAATCTGCTGGTAAGCCCATTACAGGAATTTTTCATTTCTGATATATTACTTTTAAGTTTCAGAATTTCTGCTTGGTTCTTTTTTTACTTTCAATTTCTCTGCTGAGTTCTTTTCATGCATCATTGACATGTCTTCCTTTAAATATTCCTGGACATATTTATAGTAGAGTTTTTAAAGTCCTTGTCTGTTCATTCCAATACTTTGATTAACCAGAAGTCTGTTTCTATTGTCTATGCTTCCACTAAATTCTGGATCACTTTTTTTATTTATTGTGCTGGTTCTTTGAATATCTAATATATTTTTTTATTCTGGCCATCATGGCTCAAGTCACGTGGAGTCTAAATTACATTGTCCTCCTTTAAAGGACATTGGTATTTGTTAGACTAATGGCAGGATCTCTGTATCCTGCCAGGAATGGTTTTATGCTTTATATAGTAGGTCTATTTTGTTTTATTCCCTATTTGTTTTATTTTATTTTATTTAGAGTGTAATGACTCTTAACTCTTGAACATGGCTTTTGGTAGTACCAATTGCCTGAAGGGTGGTCAGGGAGGCTTCCTTACTCTGCTCCACCAGAAATCCAGTGGCTCCCAGGACTGCAGGGTATCACCTCTATGTTCATCTCTTGGTCCTGCAGCAGCCTCTCTGTGCTGGGCTTTACCGGGCCTCACTCTGAACATGTGTGGCCCAGTCCACAGCCAGTGTCTTGAGACATAACCACACCAACTCCTTAGTTCCACTGTCTCTCTCTATATTCTGCTTCACAAATTTCAGTCCTGATCCCCAATACCTGTCTCCTCCTATCAGCAAGACCACTGCTCTCTGGGCAGGCTCCTGTTTCACCTTCAGAAATCACCCTACGGGGTCTCTCTTCTCTCAAGGTCACAGTCCTGCCCTGAGTAGTGTTTAACACCTGAAAACCATTGCCTCATCTATTTTGCCCAGCATTATAGCTGTTTATGTCAAAAGAGTAATTCAATATCAGTCACTTCATCTTCCAGAAGCAGAAGTCTACAGGTAATTAAAGCAGGATTTTAAAAATAAATAAAGTGAACTTTATTCAAGGACATATCCTAAGCCCATGTTAACTTATCTTAATCCTTTCCATAAAACAAAAAAGTTTAAATCCCCTTGTTTTGGATTTCTAATTGGGGAAACAGCTTTATATAAACAAATTTCATCTCAACTTTAAAGATGACCATATATTAGATGGTTTCAGAGAAGATGATAAATTTTAATACCACACAAGCTATGTATGTCACATAAAGGATAATGACTCATCTTCCTTTCCAGTGAAAGAGGTCAGTCATCAGCCACAACCCACAGCCCACAGAGGGAGAGTTTGCAAAACTACACTGCCCAGAAGGGTCAGAAGTCTGAGTGACTGATATAGCCATCATCAATAACACTCATCCACTTACACTTCTATACATCGCCACAAACATGCCTAGGTCTAAATTTAATTTTGGAGAAAACCAGATGCTCAAAAATACAAATCTCTTTCTATTCAATTACAAACTAGTAATTAGGGGCGCCTGGGTGGCTCAGTTGTTAAGCATCTGCCTTCAGCTCAGGTCATGATCCCAGGGTCCTGGGATCGAGCCCCGCATCGGGCTCCCTGCTCAGCAGGAAGCCTGCTTCTCCCTCTCCCACTCCCCCTGCTTGTGTTCCCTCTCTCGCTGTGTCTCTCTCTGTCAAATAAATAAAATCTTTAAAAAAAATAAAAATAAAAAAAAAAACAAACTAGTAATTATACAGGTTCAGAAAATACCCTAAGAAAGAGAGATCTTATGTACAGAATAGTCTATCCAATACTATTTTGCAGGTTCATTAAAAACTTAGCGAAATACACTTATTCTTTAACAACAAACTTACATTTGATAGTATTTATCCTAGATTTTCAAAAGTAGTTAGTTTTGGGGCATTTTTTTAAAAAGTGCATTCTATACATTTTATTAAAATTGAAATTCAGTGATCAATAAAATTTAACTACTATTAACAATTAAATTATGCAAATCAAAAGAAAAATATATAAGTCAAAGATCAAAAGAATAGTATCTTACGTGGTAAAAGTATGGAGTACTAGGAAAAATAAAATTCAGAAAAATAGTGAGAAAATATGCATTTATTCACCCTTGAAAATAAACTGTAGAAATATTAGTTGAATTCTAAAAAGAATCAAGAGGCACCTGGTGGCTCAGTTGGTTAACTGTCTGAGTTCAGCTCTGGTCACGATCTCAGGATCCTGGGATTGAGCCCCATGTCGGGCTCTGAGCTTAGCAGGGAGCCTGCTTCCCTTCTCCTTCTCTGTCTCTCCCTACCCCCACTCATGCTTGTGTGCTCTCTCTCTCTCTCTCTCAAATAAATAAAATCTTAAAATAAAATAAAATAAAAACAGTCAAAATAATTAGTTTATTGTAATGATTGACTTAAACAACTCAAAACTATTCCTACTGAAGAAAACATTGAAAATTGCTATTCCCATTAATTTAAGCATGACTGCTAGTAATTATAAATTCCTAGCCTTTTAATTTTAACCTTCCTTAGCACTCTATGGAATAGTGCCTGAAATAAATAGATGAACTAATAAATTGGGAAATATGCTAACTTAATACACACACCAAAAAAGGTAATTTTAATAGACAAAGCTGAATATGTAGGTAAATGCAAAATTAATATGAAGCATATGCGTACTGCATAGCACATCATCTCTAATTTTTACAAATGGTCATTAGGATAGAGCTTGAGGTCATCTGAAGTACAATAATTGCTTTATTTCTAGTTTCTCTCGTTAAGTCCAGTGATGTTGCTTAGCAATGTAGAGCTTTGTTACCACTCTAAAATACTTCTCTTCTCCTCAATTACTAACTTAAGAAATAAAAATCAGAACTGACATAATAGACCTACACTAGTAATCTTCCATGCTCTTCAATCTGAATTTTTTTCTCTACATTTCCAACCTATTGTGTCCTATTTAAACCCAGGAAAAAGACACCCTGAGTTTCTACACAGCTAAGTTATAGCCTTGAATAGTTATTTTTCTTCAGCATCTAAGAAGTCATGGAAAATTCCAACAAAATAAATGGTAAGCTTCAAATTCAAAAGAGTGAATATTGTTCAATATATTTTCTCGATTTCAACATTAAAATAATTACAAAGTTCACATTATGGTAATGGTCACAGAAATCATTTTATGCTAATAGAATTGTATTAGAAAAATTATATATTACAAAAAATGTATACCATGATACACTAAATTATACTAAATAATACTTTAAATATAAGTTACAAAAGCTTCTTCTATTCCTTTAATATAAATAATATTTGGCCATGTTTCATAGCACTTAGATTTACTCTATTAGTTCTTCATAAAAACTGGTCTTTAAACTGGAAATGAAAAGATTATTTGGTTTAAAGAAGAAGAAATTGAACTAACTATGTAACAACTGAAGTAGTAGGCTTACAACTTGGGGAAAATGGCAGAGAAAACTCAGAGAAAGTCTCAGGCCCAACTGAATTTTACCAGTGCTGAATCCCAGAATTATATGATCACAGCAGACTTCAGGGGATCATAGATCCTAGACAGCACCCAACCTCCCTCACAAAGGATGAGTGAAGGGTAGTGACAAAGAGTCTTTGAAAACTCTAGCCAGGTTCCTCTGAGCCTGCTTATTGAATAGGCCCATTAACTGTGACCTAAAACGACTCAAACAAACACTAACACAGTTTCTAACAGCTCTAGGTCACATCCCTAGACCCTAGTCCTCCTCAACGTGCCCACCTGAGAAAACTCAAGGTTGACAAAAGAGTTTACTGTTTGTTCCAGGCAACACCTGAAGATATGCGTCTCCCAGTCTCTGTGGGAGGAGTGGAGCTGGACTTCCATACTTGCCAGCTGGCAAACCCAGAAGAGATTCACAGGGACCAAACCCCCCAGTTCCTGCTTTTCGTAATTTTTCACTTCCCTGACTCTACAAAGTGTCTGCTCACCCCCCTCCCTATTCCCTCACTCTCCCTTTAAAATGCCCCATTGCGGGGCACCTGGGTGGCTCAGTGGGTTAAGCGTCTGCTTTCCGCTCAGGTCATGATCTCGGAGTCTTGGGATCGAGCCCCGCATCGGGCTCCCTGTGCTCGCTCCCTCTCTCAAGTAAATAAATAAAATCTTAAAAAAAAAAATAAAAATAAATAATAAAATGCCCATTGCCTCTGTGTAAATTGAACTTGAGGTTCCATTCACACTGGAACTCAATAACTTATAACAATAGTTATTACCAATTAAAACCTGTTCTCACCGCTTTAACTAGCATCAGGCTTTGTTTATTTTTGACAGTATAAGTAACTACAGGCACACTTGTAATCTCAAGAGCCCTGATCTATCACAGCTCCCAAAAAATTCCTTTTTTCAAATGGGACACAATTTGGTCTCACAGTAACAGATGAGTGCTGTGTGTGTGTGTGTGTGTGTGTGTGTGTGTGTGTGTGTGTATACAAGTTGTCTCAGGAAAAAAAAGTTTAGGGTTTCTTAGTTTTTATATTTCATTCCTCACGTAGATGAAGAGCTCCTATGACTACCACTCTTCAGCCACCTGATATACATAGATCCTTGGCTTATTTATAATAAGAAATATTATAAGAAATAGAAAAAGAATACCCTGTTAAAAACATTGTTAGACATAAACTTCTTAGATAATCTGTGACTAAATCTCCTTGAAATGTTTACAGGATGTCTAGTGGAGGTCAGCGCTTGGCCCTAATGTCCTTGAGAAGGGCAGGATGGAGCTGGGACCACTGTTAACTCCTTCCTTCCCACCTAGGGCACTACTGGATCCATAACTATGAGCTTAGGACCACAGTCAGACGTTTGTGTCGTCATGCTATACATTGGGGCAAATATACAAAGGGGCAGGTACAAGGGCCAGACTGATAAGATCTGCATCTCTTCCTGGCAAATTGCAAGAATATATGAGTAAACAGATGATTTACTAAAAGTTGGTTTTATATGACCAATATTAATTTTGTTGGCATTAATAGAGTGGCATGCAAGAACTTGTCATAGACACACATCTTGATTTCAGGGAGAAAATACAGTACAGACAATCCCCTTTTGATTCTTATGAAGAAAAGCAGCAAGTGTACTGCATAATATAACTGTGGTGTAGTTTCATGAATTAATTGATGGTTAAACTATGGTAATCAAACATAGTTATTACTCAGACCACTAATCCTTTTAAACTAAAAAACTAGTTACATGGTACAGAGCCACTTTTAGGCTTTATTCTGTTTGAAGTGTCTTTGTTTTGGTTTGGAGAATAACTAGATAAAAGTATAGATGTATGTATTAGGTGACACAAAGTGAAAAAGAGTTTAATTTTTTATCGGATAACCAGAACTGGAATAATTAAAATTCAAGAGGTTCTCAGCTAGTTGGAATGACTGGCTGAAACCAATACAATAATACAGGCATAATAAGAAAGTACTATGTCTGGATTTTAACCAAATAATTCTTTAAGTACAGAACAAGGGTTGGCAAATGTGCCCATGAGCCAAATCTATCCCCCCACTTGTTTTTGTAAATAAAATTTAATTGAGACAAACCCACACCCATTCCTTTATGTACTGTCCATGGCTGCTTTTAAGCTACAATGGCTAGTTGAGTTGTTGGAATGGAGACTGAATGGCCTACCAAGACTGAAGGATTTTTTCTGAATGTTATCTGTCCAACAAGGTATTTGGAAACTTAATAAAGTGATAACTTCTGTGTCTCTAACCTTCCTGCCCGAGAACTCAGATGGAGACTCAGTGCTCTTCAATGGGATGCTATTTAATATTTGAGGCAAGAATTTCTCATTGTGCAGGGCTCCCTGTTCACTGAAGGGTATTCACATCTCTGCCCTTTGATAACCCCTACGTGCCAGTAGCCCTCACACACCCCACCACTCCCAACACCGTGATAACCAAAATGTCCTCACACAAGTCCAAATGCCCTACCTAGGTAAGCAGAAGGGTGCACCACTGGCCTGGGTTAAGAACCAAGCTGCGATGATAATGTTGTTGGAATTCCAAAGAAAAAATATTGACTGATCTGAATCTAGGATCCACTTGCACTCCCAAAGTCTATCAATTCGTTCCCTCCTTCATTTACTTGTACAACAAATACTGAGCCCCTCTTACACACAAGCCACTATGATCCTACTCCTTCATCTGGGGCTGGCTGGAGGGCAGACTTTTTCCCATTGTTTAACCACCAGTTACTGCCTCTATCATTAGCCACATCTT
Organism: Phoca vitulina; assembly: GCF_004348235.1. Lineage (NCBI taxonomy): Eukaryota > Metazoa > Chordata > Mammalia > Carnivora > Phocidae > Phoca > Phoca vitulina. The sequence goes on along the minus strand of NW_022589728.1, from coordinate 13,968,961 downwards.
TTTATGAATTGCTTGGCTGAACTATGCAAGCAGAGCTACACTTCCACCCAGCAATCCTACCTCGAACCACAGTGGGGAGGCAAATTGCCTCTGGCTCACCACAGATCCTTGTGGACTTTCGCTAAGTGTTGTGGAGAATAAAGCTGAAGAACCACAGAATTTCAGCCCGCTGAAGAAACATGACAGCAGAAATCAATTCTTTATTCTCAGAAGAAAGGGATTCTGGTAGATGACCTCTAAAGCATAATTAAAAAAAAAAAAAAAAAAGTAAAAGATTCTAAATCCTTTCCCGTGCTATCACACCAATGGAATCCTTAGTATCCTAAAAGAATTAAAATATAGCTCTTGATACTCTTCATTACATGGAAAATATAGCATTAAGAAAGTAGTATGTTACTGGCTTGATTAAGGATAATTGAAATTCTTAGCTCATATTACCCTGCAAACCTTCTAAAACTACCAGTCCAGAACTGGAGTTTATTTATATACTTCAGCTTTTAGGCACACCCTGATACTTCATCACAGACAATAAAACCAAGCTACACTCAATTTTCTCCCTGAGTCAGTCCCATGTAGAGCTTTCTTTCTAAAATTCCCAATTTCTGGGCCTGCCACAAATCTCAGGTATAAAGACAATAGTAAGAACAGACAAGTCATAGAGTTTATTGCAATAAAAAAAAAACCAAATTCATTTGTGGCCCTATCTTGCTGTCATGAACTATTCTGTTACAAGTTTAGGTCACAGTAAATCTTATTTATGCTACATTCCAATCTAGATAGAAATAGATCCACTCTGATTTATAATTTCAATCTTTGACTCTCTGTATTATTTTTAAGTAAAATTAAAGCAGCCTTGTAAATACTTTGAAATTTTTTTTGGAGACAGAATACTCTTAAATATGTTTTATGTTCAACAATAGGAATATATGAGGAATATGTATGTTCTTATGACATCCAAAAAATATCAGTTATGTTTTTAATACCAACTTCAATCTTTTCAGAAGAATAATAAATTATTTCACAAGACACCCCAAATTTCAACATAGCCCCTCTCACTATGGCAATACCAATACCAATATTGCAACATGTTTCCAAGGTAAACATTTGATATTTGAGTTACCAAACAACGGAAAAAACATGAAGACCTCCAGATGAGCTAAAATAAAATTAACTCATTAAATTTTTTTCATTAGTTGTACGTCAACATAAATTATTACTTTTATTTTACTTAACCTAAACTACATGGAAATTTTTAGAAGATAGATGGACTTATTTTACCCCAAGTGTTGTTTTTTATAACTTCTCATGAAATGGTGAAGCTGATGAGAATATTTAATTATACATTATGTACATGTTAGAGTTTTCCATCCAAAGGCAGTGTCAGCAACATTAATGAGCATCATCAAATGCCACGCATGTCAAAGTTCTTGACCTGAACTAACTTACAATTGAGTATAATTGACAACAAATGGCTGTGATAGGAAAAACATACCTCAAGGTGGACACACATAGCTTGATAAATGCTAAAATCTTCAGTGGTAATAAAATCCACATATTTGGGCATTAAACATGAATGTTCCAAAGCTTATTTTCACAGCCCTATAAACTTTGCTATGCGGCATGCATTAACTAGAACAGAGTATCACCTGCAGAAAGGAATATGGTCCAAGATAATTAGGATCATATGCGCAGATCTGCAGTAGAATGAAAAAAAAAATGGACTGCTCCAGAGATATATCATCTAACTTATCTCAAAAGCAATTTTCTAGGGAATTGGAATATGTGAAAAACTATAGGATTGAGAGAAAACCCCATAAACTGAGCAATTTTCAGCTTACCAAAGAGGCTCTGTTGTAAAGAAGTGTTTGAAAGTTGGTTGTTTGCCATCCTTTTGAGTTCCAGATGGTTCCTGAAAGCCCATGAAAGTCCAAGTAAGCTACCATGCTGCTGTAGTAAAGTTTCAAGCTATCCTTATCCACCATGCTCAAGAGTTTTACTGAGCAATGGTCTTCTAGATGGCAGAATTACAGAGAATACTTCTATCTACATATTAGGTCCAACCCTGTGACAAGAGAGGGGGCCTTTGACCCTTGGGGCAGCAATTAACAGTGACAGATGTTGTATGGGGGAGGGTGCTTTTCAGACAGCAGCAGAGCGACTTCTCTCTGAAGGTAAGAAAGTATAGACCCATGTGCCAGAGAGCACTCGGAAATGTTAAGATAGTTCACACTAGCTATTTAAAAGACGGCATTACTTGGGGCGCCTGGGTGGCTCAGTCAGTTAAGCATCTACCTCTGGCTCAGGTCATGATCCCAGGGTCCTGGGATCGAGTTCCATGTTGGGCTCCCTGCTCAGCAGGGAGCCTGCTTCTCCCTCTCCCTCTGCCCCTGCCCCTGCTTCTGTGCTCTCTCTTCTTCACTCTCTCAAATAACTAAATAAAATCTTATTTATAAATGAATGAATGAATGAATGAATAAAAGAGGGCATCACTCAAGTCAGTCTCCTGGGTCAGCCCTTCCCAGGTTTCTGATATCATGTACACTGTCTGGTCACCCAATGGCACCAAACAAAACTAGGCTTTGTAGCACAGAACCTGGGTGGAGACTTTCATGATACAGGGCTGGATTCCCAGCTCTGCTTTACCTCCCAGGGATGTGACCTTGGGCAAGATGGTTAACCTCTCTCTGTTTCATTTTCCCTATCTGTAAAATAGAGTAACACTGGCCATGTACAGGGCAGTTGTACAAAATACGAAGAATCACATAAAATACCTAGTATGATAGGCATTCAATCAACTGGAGTTATTACTATACCTCCCCACTTACTAAAATATTCTCACTGGTTGTGTCAATTTCTGATAATGTTAGGTCTTTAGAGAAATGTGCAGAATAGCCATTGCTCAGTCCTTCTTGCTGATAGAACCCCGGCTCAGTTCATGCAGGGAAGTGGCCTGCTTAGAGGATGGGTCATGCTGGACTGGGCCTTGAGAGTTCTGCAGGGATTGACTGAGGGAGGGGCAGGTGACCCAAATCTAGTCAAGTAAACATGGGGAGAAATCTGGAAAAGATTCTCTTTCTAGATGAAAAGAGAGTTACAATAGAGGAAAGGCTCTTTTTCATCTATCCCTTTCTCATCTGAGATGAGTATTTTCGTAGGAAAACATGAGACTTGGAACCACTGAAGGAATATCATAACCAGGGTAGAAGAAAGGGATTCCCAGAAACACCAATCTTGAGCCCTAACACTGCTGAACTGGGAAGCCAACCCCAGCAACTATTTCCCTTTTGATTTCTATTTATGTGAGATCTATTAAGAAACACTCGTGTCTAAATGTGTGCTTCTCAAATACTCTGTAATACAGGAACTGTTTGTTTTTTTCAATCAGTTGAAGACAAAAACTGTTGTGAAATAAAAACAAATTCTTAGGATAATGGTCAGACACTTGAACGTCACGATAAATTCAAATTGCTATGAATGTTTCTAAATACTTAATCACTTAGCTCCTTACAGATCAGAAATGAAGTTTGTGTGCTGATACCAGTCTATGGATCACGCTTTGCATAGCACTGTTTTAAGTAACTTTTACCTACGTGTTTTGTTTTGTGTAACCAAAAGCATCCTGATGTTACAGCAAACAATAACTCATTTATCCAGAATTCAACAGACATCGATTGAGCAGCTCCTATGTGTAAATCAGGGTACAGGCACTGTGGGGAATAAAAAAACAAGTGGAACAGAAACCTTCCATCCCTACAATAGGGGGAAATACATACAAACAATAAAAAATAAACTAAAAAGTGGTAACAATCTGGAACACTGGCACAAACTAATAATTTAGAGACAGCCATTTTCAAATATAAAATATACTCATGCTAAGGTAGCATACTATCTGCCAATAGATATGTGACAAATAGGGGAAAATATAAGAATCTGCCAATATTTGACCTAAAAACACTAAAATTCCATTGAAATTTCACCAGAGCTCACTGATTTAGTAATCTATTAAAAAGTAAACAAACGGGTTCCATGTAAGTAAAAATGCTGTGCAAGAAAATCGAATTGATTCATTTGCTCTATTGCTACAATTTTGAATAATCTACACAAGCCAAAATTTCAATTGTGGAACACAAAAAGAAAGTTCTATTTATTATCTGTAATAACTCAGAAAACACAGTTACTATACTTTTGAAAATAATACAACGTAGTAAAAATGTTTGCTTTAAATATAATTATTGTACAATGGCAGTGATGGATGCAGCCTACTTCATTTCTTCAATGGAATATGTATTACAATTCTCAAGAATTCCCTAAAAGTCACACTGTGTAGATTAACTCTTTCATGCTATGCTCCCCTTTGGACATGTCTGAAGTTTTGATAATATGTATTTAAAATAATCATTTTTATTTCATATGTGTGTATATTTCTAAATGAACTTGCCATCATTTAATGAGAAGGTATGCACATGAAAAGAAAAATCTTAATTTTTTAAATCTTGAAACTTCCTAGTAAGAATTTTAATAAGGAAGTTTTTTAAATTTTAATAAATAAAAATAAATAATCTAGATTTTAATATATCAACCACTTAACACTTCCTAAACCAGTGGCTTTAAGAGTCTTTTCAGCAGTAGAACCACTTTCCCAAATTAATTCTTAGTTAGACTTCAGTATTTTATAAAACATAGAATCCTGGGCACCTGCATGGCTTAGTCGTTAAGCGTCTGCCTTCGGCTCGGGTTATGATGGGATCGAGTCCCGCATTGGGCTCCCTGCTCAGCAGGGAGTCTGCTTCTCCCTCTCCCACTCCCCGTGCTTGTGTTCCCTCTCTCGCTGTCTCTCTCTCTCAGTCAAATAAATAAATAAAATCCTTAAAAAAAAAACAGAATCTTAACTGCTCTGCTGAAAATGTTCATAGCCTTTATGTCCTACAGAATAAGATCAAGAGTGGAGTCCAGGGCCCCTTGATTGGGATTCCCTTATCACTCCCCTCCAAGGAGCCAAGAGGCACTAAGACTCCCCTCAGGACGTTTTAGCATATGTGTGAAGGAGCATATTGGTGCAACAGCATTTTTTTTTAATGTTCACACCTATTATTCCCTCTAGTGGAGGAGATACGGTAGATTGTTTTTGCACTAGAAAACTCTATTGCTTATTGATATTTCTCTTTCTTTTAGCTATTGCTAGTGTTCCATGTGGCTTGACCTTCTACTTTGTCCACAATAACTGTGCATAAATTATTTCCTCATGACTATATACAATGAGTTAATCTTATCTAAATTAGTTGACACTGAGCCACCATTCTCCACACCTTGTTCCAGCATGACTTCCTTCCAAAGCCTCCCTGAGTGCCCTGCTCTTAACCTCAGTTGGATGCCTACTCACAGACCCAGAGTTTAGTTCTGTATCATAGCACATTACACTGACATTATCTATTTACTTGTCTCCAGTCACAAGACTATAAACTCTTCAGGATAAGGATGATTTTTTTTATAAAGTTTTATTTATTTAAGTAATCTCTACACCCAACATGGGGCTCGAACTTAACAACCCCGAGATCAAGACTAGCATGCTCTTCTGAAAAGCCAGCCAGGCACCCCTGATTTTTAATTCTTTTCATAGACAGTCACACATTAAGTATGGAAAACAGTAACTAAAAATTATTTCAAACATTTTCTTAGGTCATGTTAATAATAACCCCAATCTTACTACAAACATTAGCCAAAAACAGACATATACCAATTACTCATGTTATAATCCTCTGTGCTTCAGACATTGACTGTAACTAAACTATGTTTTATCATTATACAGCCCACTCCATGAGGGGAAAGCTATGTGTGCCCTATTCAGCCAGTGTCTGGCACTGTGCAGAGCACATGGGTAGCCCTCAGCAATTATACCTGAATAAAGTCATGAATAAATCAATAGACGCTTGGGAGAATGAATGAATGTAATGCCTTCTGAAATTTGGTTCAGATCTATCTAATTATATTTGCTGTTGTGATTTCATAGATGAGGCTCTAAAAAGCCTCACAAAGAATCTTGTTGGTAGAAATGAGTTAATTTTAAGTGCTACAAGTATATCAAATGGGAATAACAATGTCTAAAAGTAAATTGGCACTCAGGAATAACACATAACATTATAAAATATATTATTAACCTTTCAAACTCCCTTTTTTCTACACAAAGTTAATAGAAGGTAGAAAACAAATATAAGATAGGAAAGGCAGAAGAAAGGACAAAGAGAAAGAAGAACAGATGAAGAAAGAAGAGAGGGAGGAGAGAGGGAAACAAAGAATGAGCTCCTTTTGAAGTAAAGGAGAACTCAATTAAAATCAGTTTTGTGGGGCACAGAATATCCTAAGAAATATGTCCCCACGGTGCTGTTAATTTTCACTGTGGTCATACATGATAATGCAAGAATTACACTGCATATCTGAATCCACAGACTTTCTGATACTTAAAATCTTAAGCCAAACTGATTGGGAAGGCAGTATGCAATATTAAAAGCTTGGAATTGTTTCAAATTTCCTTGTGCCTCCAAATCTAAAGCCACCTAATTATAGTTTTGATGCCACATACTGCAAATGTGTACTGAAAAAAATGCAACCAAAGAAGTTTCACCAATGTGCAGCTTCCCAGAGACTCTAATTTAGAGTGTAAAATTCAAGTGTTAATAAAAAAAGAAGGGAACTGACTCAATGACATCATTAAAATGTGAAATATGCTTTATATCATATTTAAGTGAAATCACATAATTAAAATTTACAATTTTAAAAATAAACACATGTCAAAAATGTTTGCTTTTGCAAGTGGAATGTACCTATAAAATGCCTATAAACATTTACTGAAAGATTCTTGTTTTGTTTTGTTTTTTCAAGATTTTATTTATTTATTTGACAGAGAGAGACAGTGAGAGAGGGAACACAAGCAAGGGGAGTGGGAGAGGGAGAAGCAGGCTTCCCGCCGAGCAGGGAGCCCAATGTGGGGCTCGATCCCAGGACCCTGGGATAATGACCTGAGCAGACGGCAGATGCTTAACGACTGAGCCACCCAGGCGCCCCAAAGATTCTTGTTTTATCTTTCTGCCTCAATAATGGCTATATGATGTTAATTTTTATGTGTCATCTTGACGGGGCTAAGGGATGCCCAAATAATTGATGAAACATTGTTTCTCTACAGGCTAATATCCGTGATGAATACAGATGCAAAAGTTCTCAATAAAATACTAGCACACAAATTTAACAGTACATTAAAAGGATCATTCACCATGATCAAATAGGATTTATCCCTGAGATGCAAGGATGTTTCAAAACATGCAAATCAATCAATGTGATAAATCACATTAATAGAATAAAGGGAAAGAATCCAACGATCATTTCAATAGATGCAGAAAAAGCATTTGACAAAATTCAACATTCATTTATGATAAAAACTCTTAAAAAATTGGGCGCCTGGGTGGCTCAGTTGGTTAAGCGACTGCCTTCGGCTCAGGTTGTGATCCTGGAGTCCTGGAATCGAGTCCCGCATCGGGCTCCCTGCTCAGCGGGGAGTCTGCTTCTCCCTCTCCTGCTCCCCCCTCTTGTGCTCTCTCTCTCTTTCACTCTCTCTCTCAAATAAATAAATAAAATCTTTAAAACTCTTAAAAAATTAGTCAAAGAAGGAATATATCTTAATATAATAAAGCCCATACATGACAAGCCCACAACTAACATCATACTCAATGGTAAAAAGTTGAAAGCTTTCCATTTCAGATCAGGAACAAGAAAAGGCTGCCCATTCTCACCACTCCTATTCAACATAGTACTGGAAGTCCTAGCTAGAGCAAACAAGCAAGAAAAAGAAATAAGATATAAGAATTGAAAAGGGAGAAGTAAAATTATCTCTATTTGCAGTTGGTATGATTTTACATAGAGAAAATCCCAAAGACTCAATGAAAAAACTATTAGATCTAATCAATGAATTCAGTAAAGTTGCAAGATAAAAAATTAACATATAAAAATCAGTAGTATTTTTATACACTAACAATAAACTGTCGGAAAAAGAAATAAAGAAATCAATCCCATTTACAATAGCATCAAAAACAAGAAAATACTTGAGAATAAATTTAATGAAGGAGGTTAAAAATCTGTATTCTGAAAAAAAATTGATGAAAGAAATTGAAAAAGACACAATTAGATGGAAAGGTATCCTGTGTTCATGGATTGAAAGAATTGATATTGTTACAATGTTACTACTACCAAAAGTCATCTATAGTTTCTATGTAATCCCTATGAAGATTCCAATAGCATTTTTTACAGAAGTAGAAAAAAACACTCCTAAAATTTATATGGAACTACAAAAGACCCTGAATACCCAAAGAAATCCTAAGAAAGAAAAACAAAGCCAGAGGCATCACTTTCTGATTTCATGCTATACTATAAAGCTACAGTCATCAAAACAGTATGATACTGGCATGAAAACAATCAGGTCAATGGGACAGAATCAAGAGCATAGACATAAACCCAAGCATATATGGTCAACTAAATTTGACAAGAGAGGCAAAATACTCAATGGAGAAAAGAGAGCCTCTTCAATAATTGGATATTCACATATAAAAAAATGAAACCAGACCCCATCTTATGCCACTCACAAAAATTAACTGGAAATGGATTAAAGACCTAAATATAAGACCTGAAACCATGAAACTCCTAGAAGAAAACACAGAAATAAAGTTCCTTGATATGAGTCTTGGTAATGATTTTGGAAATAGGACACCTAAAGCACATGCAACAAAATAAAAAATAAATGGGAGTGATCAAACTAAAAAGCTTCTAAAACAAAAAAAAAAATTAGCAAAGTGAAAAGACAACCAATGGAATGTGAAAAAAATATCTGTAAATCATATAGCTGATAAGGGATTAATATCCAAAATATATAAAGTTGTATACATATAACCCAATGGAAAAAAACCCTCAAAAAACAAACAAAAAACCCAAATAATCCAACTAAAAATGGACAAAGGACTTGAATACACATTTCTCCAAAGACGATATAGGAAAGAGGCCAAAGTACATGAAAAGATGCTCAACATCACTAGTCATTAGGGAAATGCAAATTAAAATCACAATGAAATAGCATCTCACACATGTTAGAATGGCCATCATCAAAAATACAAGAGATAACAAATGCTGGCATAGATATGAAGAAAAGGGAACCCTTGTGCACTGTTGGAGGGATTGTAAATTGGTACAGCCACTATAGAAAACAGTATGGAGGATCCTCAAAAGTTAAAAAAAGATTATCATGTCATCCAGCAATTCCACTTCTGGGAATATATCCAAAGGAAATGAAAACACTAACTGGAAAAGATATCTGCACCCCCATGTTCATAGCAGCATATTCACAATAACTAAGGCATGGAAACAACCTAAATGTTCACTGGTGGATGAATGGATAAAGAAGTTGTGATATATATATATGAATATTATTCCATAAAAAATGAGGAAATTCTACCATTTGCAACAACATGGATAGACCTTGAAGGCATTATGCTAAGTAAGATAAGTCAGACATAGAATATTGTATGATCTCACTTACATGTGGAATCTTTAAAAAAAAAATCTCCTGGAAAAAGAAATCAGTTACTGGGGGGGGGGGGGGGGGGGGGGGGGGGAGGAGGGATGGCCAGAGCAGGGATTGGAGGAAGTGAGCCAAAAGGTACAAATTTCCCCCAGTTATAAGTAAGTACTAGAGATGCAAGGTACAACATGATGACTTTAGCTAACCCTGCTATATGATCCTAGAAAGTTGTTAAGAGAGTATATCCTAAGAGTTCTAATCACAAGGAAATTTTTTTCTTTTTCTCTTTTTATTGTATCTATATGATAGGATGGATGTTAGCTGAACCTATTGTGATAACCATTTCACAATATATATGACTCAAACCATCGTGTTGTATACCTTAAACTTATAGAGTGATGTGTATCAATTATTTCTCAACAAAACTGGGGGGAAAATCCACATTATTTCTACTTGTGCCTTTCTTTGGGAAAAGATTAGCATTTGAATCAGTAGCATTTGAATCAGTAAAGTAAATCACCCTCAGGAATGCTGGTAAGCATCAGCAAGTCTGTTAAGGGCCAAATAAAGCAAAAGGGCAGAAGGGAGAATTTGCTCTCTTGTGTTGGGACATCCATCTTCTCCTGCCTTTGGATATCAGCCCTTGTGGTTCTCACACTGAGGGAAGTAATATAAGCTGTGTCTATCTTTTTAGATACAAGTAGCCTCGATCTACTCTATTCTTCAAATCTTCGTAGAGATATTTTTCAAAACCTCCTTCCACAGCTTCACAACACATGTTGTTCAGACAAAAGCATTTATAGAATTTGATCATGCCCGCCATTTTGCAGAAGAGAGTAATTATAGAGTAGTCACTGATGTGGATTTATACACACACACACACACACACACACACACACACACCTATAGCAAATGGAGTAGTAGAAAGAAACGTGCATTTACTCTCAAAGTCCAGGTAGTTATTTCAAACAATGATTTGAGAAGTAGACAGTTAAGAATTGATCACTTACACACCTAAATTAACATCAAACTCGTTTTCTGTAATGGTACCTTTCATGCATCTGTTTTTATCTGCCATGTGCTGCCATAAGGTACAAGTTTCTGATGTCACTTTTCCCTTTCGTCAAGGAAGTGACCGTGCTGGAAAATGTCACATGGCTCCTCTCTCAGCCATATGTGTGGAAAAGGCCAGATCATAGAACACTGTTCCAGGTGGCCTCTGAAAATCTCCATAAGAGTGTCACATCCACAAAAATACAACTGAGGAGAGAATTCATGGGGTGACACCAGCAGACGGTGGTCACAGGAGCAGGGGTACAGGCACCGTTGTGTTGTAATTTTATCATCACAATGGATAGCAGAACAGATCAAGCTGCAGCTGGGATTTGCAGAGTGAGGGTGGTCTGTAATGACAGTTGGTACATAAACTTCCACATCTGCATCTTCATGGTGGTCAGAGACTGATGCAGGAAGCACAGGCAAAGGATGTAACTAAATATGTGCTAAGTTATTGCATCTTATTACATCGATAGGGCCCAGGCCAATAATACAGTGTGGGATCAGTTGTCCGACTTAGGAACCACCAAGAAAGCTCAGGAACCAAGTGGGTAAGGAGCAACGCGAGGTGCCTTTCGCTGATAAGTCACCTTGCTATATCGTTGTCTTTCATTCTTTCTGCTTCTAAGAAAAATAGATGTTGAAGTATATGAGTTAAAGTCTTCCTGGCAACCCACTGAAGAGCTGAAGCTGACATTTGTACTACTCTGACTCTGTCAACACTGCTCAGTAACTAGGGTGGGTCAGAATATGCACACTAGGATAATGATTCCAGGGGTGAAGAGGGGGGGGGGGGGGGGGGGGGGGGGGTTGGATATTTTCCTTTCAAAGTTCTGAGACAGCATCTTATTATACCAACAATCCACCATTAAGCTAAATAATCTGAATTCCTTCATTTTTCCTTCTGAACGGTTTCCAAATTAGCAATTCCCTTTAAAATTGTACATTTCTCGAAATACTTCACTATGAAAACATGAAACTATCACATTCTTTTCTTTAAATATATCTGATAAATGCCGACAAGAGTGGATGGCTACGTATCATGTTTATATTTATGCATTCCAATATTCGATGCTCATTCATCTTTTGTCTGTAGTTTATTACTGTTAAGATCTTTATCTCCAGGACTTTCTTGCAAATTGTTCTCGTTGCATATGATGGACTTTATACATGAATATGTAGTTTAGTCCCACAAAAGCACCATTTCCCCTATACATGAACGTAATAGAAGAAAATAAGTCTGATTATCAGAAACGCCCAGAAATGTTCAATGATTTTATTCCTTAGGCTTACATAGATAAAGCTGATAAAATTTGCCATGACTTACTGCACTATCAGTTAACTCACATTTAGTTCAATCTGGACAATCTGTTTCTAATGTCACCTGACTCTGCTGCTATCTTGGGGTAAGTTATATCACGTTAAATGTTGTTCTTACAGAGCTAATCCTACTAATTGTGATTGCCCCTATGAGGTCAACCTCCAGCGCTCCAGAGCACCTTGGAGAAAATCATGGCTACATAGCAGCAAACCATCCATTAGCATAATTCTGATGCCTGTGGCATAAGGGTTCTCCATTGCTTTTCCTTTTGCTTTGAGTCATGGGAAGCACATAGGCATTGCAGGTGTTGCTTGACCCAAATCTAAATTTCAGATTACCTCTTAATTAAATATAACGCAAAATACAGAGTGACCAAAGAATTGTATTTCTTTTTGTAAAAGAGCTTTAACTACCGTTCCCGAAGGGCATTTTAAACCTTTCCTTGGTAGAATGGCCATTAATCAACATTTCAAAATCAAATCGAATTTTAGAATGACTAAAAATATAATAAAGTTCAGATGTCTGAAAATATGTTTAAAAATAATTATCTCATCAGTTTTGATATGGTCCTCTAAAATACGAGAATCATATTATTTCCTCAATATAATGGGACAAAAATAAAGCATCTTGAATTAGACTCTATGCATATATTTTTCAGCTATCAAGTGGGTTTGTCATCGAAAAATACATGAAGAAAATCGATATCCTGTACTTTGTATTGTCTTAAAAGAAAATCAAGCTACTATTTATATCTTAAACTCCCCAAAACCTCTGCCCTCCAATAAAAACATAATCAGTGGAGAAGGGAGTTAAAAAGTAGGTATACAGATCCTTTAGGACTAGTCAAACAAACATATCAATAATAGATGCTCAACGCTCCTCTGCATGATGTAATCTGTGAAATGTTACAAAACGTTACATCGCCTACTTGTGAAATGCTTCAACAGAACCATGTGTATGAAGGACAGATCCCCGAGGACGACTGCATCTGTATTTCCATCCACAGCTCTCTGTTTGGATGAAAAGACGGTTAGAGGATCTTCGCAGGCTTCCTAATTGTTCAGAGGCTTCATCTAATGATTCTCTAATTGGCCCTGCATTTAAGACTCTCAGTCAATGCTGTGGCTGTAACATCAGATCTTTGACCGTATACACTCCAAGGCCAAGAAGAAGTTTCCCATCAGAGAGAAAGTCTTAAACTCTCACGGAGAGAAAGGATATTTGTGAGTAGATGTCCCGATGGTATTAGAAAGTTATATCTGGACAGTGAAAGCGTTTCAGAAGTGGTTTATCTGTTGAAGAAAATAGAGCATGCAAAAATTGTGGAATATCTGGTCTGCAGAACACTTGCATTTCATTCTTTTGTTTTAGGATAAAATGGGGTGCCTCCTGAGGGACTCCAAAAATAGCTATCAATCATGAGGAAGCTACCTTCTACTAACAGAAGCAGAAGGAAAATAAAAGCTGGTTCAAAGAGTTACAGTGTCTCTTATTACTTAAATCACCTGGATCACATTTTAAAAATTACGTTTTATGTAAAGAAATTGCTTAAGTAATTCGTCTTTCCAGCAGGTTTGGCCTGAGCCTAAAAAAAAACGACTCTCTTAATCCAGTCATAAGTTAACACACATAGAATTTTGTTACCCACATTTCTGCATTTCTGATGGTTTAAGCCACATCTTAACAATTTCATATACTCCTTAATTTCTCCGTGTTTCAGTTTGCTCATCTGGAAATGGGATTTTTTAATTATCTACCTATGGAGTTGTTAAAAGAATGAAATAAGGCAACCGAGGTGCAATAGGATTTTGTTCCAATTTGTGACAATTCTTACTTTTTTAAAAATAGCTTTTAGTAAAAAAATAAAATAAAAAATAAATAATATCTTTTAGTGTGTTCTCAAATAAACCACCTTCCGACAGCCTCCTTCGAGAATGACTATTGAGGATTTCAGTGTGGGGAGAACAGAAAAAACTGAAGCCCATCCCAAGCCAGGAAGAACCAGATGTGATCAAGAAGGTATTTTGATCTTTTTGCCATTGATTAGTTGGCATCCCTGTGGAAGGAGCTAATTAGAACCAATAACATAGACAGGTGGCCAAGCTGGGCATTAGAGTAAGTCCTCCATCACTCATGGGAGACGATTAACAGGCATTAGGCAGAAATGGCTTTCCCTCATAGTGAGGGATTCCAGAGAGTAGTCGGTCACCTAGAAATGAAATTTAGGAACCATTATCAATTCTGGATCATGTAGTCACAAATCAGTTATCAACTACAATGTACAGGGAAGTCTGAAAGCTATTATATAAAAGGAATTAATATTGGAACTTCTGAAAATAAAAACTCCTCCATTATGTTTAAACAATTTTACAGATGCACTCAAAGCAATAAATAAAACATTTAGGTTAGGAAATATACTTTCTATTCATGCATTAATTAGTTACATCAAGGGCTTATAAATCAGTCCCTCCTTGTACAAGAAAATTGGCTTTCTTCCGAGGAAAGCCCCTGCCTGGTAGCATACTGGTAAATGTTTAATATCTGCCTCTGAGGAGTGGTGGGAGGTCCTGAGTTGTGGTGTTTGTGTATTTTCTTGATGTAAATACTTCCACCATAATAGATTTTTAGCTACCAACATGATCTCACTAGATGCAGAGTTAGAAAGAGAAGCTCAATAGCACACTGCTCTATAGAATGTCTACCATACAGACACAATGGACAGCACAGATAATGGTACGATGCAGTAAAATAATCAGGAAGGGTAGAGTTTTTTATTTAATTTAATTAAAATGCACTCAATTAATTTTTAATAAAGCCTGGGTTTAACAACCTGCTTGCAGAATTTCTAGAAATGCAACAGTGCACTCCCCCCAGCTGGTACAAGCCAACTCCAGGACCTCACTGCCTCCACCCACTGCTCTTCATCCACATAAAAGGCACGTGTATAGAAGAGAAGCTAGAAATCAAAGCGCAAGAAATTCAACTTAAACATAGGGGCGCCTGGGTGGCTCAGTCGGTCAAGCGTCTGCCTTCAGCTCGGGTCATGATCTCAGGGTCCTGGGATCAAGTCCCACTTCGGGCTCCCTGCTCAGCGGGGAGCCTGCTTCTCCCTCTCTGCCTGCCGATTCCCCTGCTTGTACTTCTCTGTCTGTCAAAAATAAATAAATAAATAAAATCTTTAAGGAAAAAAAAACATACGGATGACTTTGCTAACAGTAAAGATTTCCATTCTCAGAGATATTTAAGAATCAACAGGAGAGCCTTCAGCGTTGAAGAGTCATGCATAGTCCTGCCATGGTGCTAAAGACAGTTCTAGATAATTTCTTGAGCACCCCACAAATCTAAGATACATTACCTTTCATAAACTATCACTTGCAAGAGCTCCCTCATCAAGAATTTATATTTTAAATACAAATTGATAAAGAGTTGCCATTAATGAGAATTTTCTATTTCCTGTTATCTTAATTATGATCAGTTACAGCTAGTTACCAGTACAGGAAACATAACCTGAGTGTAGAGCATTCTTCTTTGTACCTTAATTAACCGATTTAACCAATCAACCTCTATCGCCTAGGGCTTCCCACATGCAAGCACTTCTCATACTACATATTAATCAATAGCAAAGTACAGCCATGTCTCTAATTACTGGAATTGAGAGAAACCATCAGAAATAGATTTACGACTTATCATCACATCCATCGACCTCATATCTCTTACGAGAATCTGCTAGCTAAAATCCTATTCCAATACCCCTTGTTAATAAAGAAACTGGGTATCCGTAGGAAAGCATTCATAATGCAAGCACCCGTGAAGGGGGTGGAGAGAAGAAACTCAACACTTAATTCTACTTTATAATTCTGAAATACAATTAATCAGGAAAACCATTCTAAAGAATGGTCCTCTATGCAGAGAAGGAAAAATTAAAAAAAACCTAGAAAAAAAAAAGAACAAGATCATTAACACTGTCATGATCTTGCCCTGCTTCCCTTAACAAGGGACCATCTGATTCTGATCATCAGAGCCCTGGTCAGTACCTCCGACCCCTGTTGCCCACTGGCCTTCACCCTTAAATCTCTTTCTCAATAGATGCTTTTCCTCCAAATCAAGGGACTGGGGATTCTCTAACCAGCAGCAAAAACAATAGGCATCTACTCATTCAAAAGTTTCATCTTTCCTGTGGCATGGAGTAAGATGCAATGCTTTCACAAGAATTGTTTATGCCCATCTTAAAATATCTGTTCTCTAGTTCTCTACCTAGACCGTAAGATAAAAATGTTCTATCAAAGGGATTTAGGGCCTGAGTCCTATTTTATTTTAGTATGTGTGCAAAATGTACCAAATTAAAAATGTAAATTAGTTTGTGCGATGTGCCATTTGCTTGTACTACCATTTAACTGGCATTTTGAATACTAATCATTGATAAAGTGTTATCTTTTAGTCTAATGTTATATTCTGTTGTAAATGCATGAAGATTCGTACACATTAATACCAATTAGTGTTAATGGGGATTAAAAGCATGAGTTTTTGATGCACCTAAGAAAGAAGGTCTACTCGAATGTTATCAACTATTTGCCAAATAGTCTCCCTAAAACTGACATTCAGAACACCTCCAAAATGATGTTTGAAAATCTCGCCTTTTAACGTTAAAATTACCTTCAAGTGTAACATAAGAAGTATTACAAGAAAATCAAAATAAGCAATTAAAAAATAATCATTTGTGTTGTCTTTTTCATCTTCTCATTGCTGTCTAAACTACCAAAAGTCCTAACTTACCCATTAGCCAGCTTTCCTTTCATAACAATTAATATATTTATTCTCCTATTCCATATCACCTCCACAATGACATTAGGCAGCTAACTCTAAAAATGCCAAACTAAAAGGCACCCAGTTCTGCAGCCCCATGTCAGGGCTCCCCTTGTAACAAGCAAAACATAGCTCAACACAGTGCGCAAAGCACACAACCTTAGATTAAGGCTCTGCTCTCTCAAATACACTCTGCTTCCTATCTTCCTGGACTCTTCAGTTGTGCTGGTCATGTTTGCTCCTTTTTTTTCTTCCTAGCACTATTATTGTTTCATTTGGACACTGGGACCTTGGGAGAAAGGAAGGGACATTCTTCTACTTGTTTGTCATCTTGTTTTTAAAGCCCTCAAATTTTGTGTTTTCTGTTCTGGTTTTTGTTTTTATCTTTAATAAGTCATTGTTACTAAGTAACAATTGAATCCTGCTATTTTAAGCAAAACATACTTCACCTGATAAAAAAGAAATGCTTAAGAAAACAGTCAAAATACACATATATAGATCTGTTCTTTTTTCTGCTCATTCATGCAAACTGTTACAAAGAAACTAGGCAAAGTTTATATTAATGTGCATTTTGTCTCTAATACCCAAATCTCAAGTAATATTAAGTCAAAATTTCTTATATTGAAAGTATTTGAAATTCTTCCTTATGTAATCAGGATAATTGTTCAACTTTTTCCTAGATACCCAAAATATACATTGTAAAATTTGTGACAGAATGGTGAAAAAGATGAACAGAGTAGTTTTTTGTTTGTTTGTTTGTTTTAAGTAGAAAGCACTAATGAAGTTCTGGGGGAAAAAGTAATTTATTTTTCAATATCTTATGATAAGGATTATCCTCTTAGGGGAAAACAAAACAAAACAAACAAGCAAATAAACTAGGCAAACAAAAACTGACATGGAAGTGACCAGAATGTAAATGATTTGATTAAAATTGGGGAGAATTCCAAAAAAAAAAAATCAATAGTAATTGATATTTTATGAAGAATAAAGTAAGACAAGTATATACAAATATTTCCATTTTGGTGCACTTTGCTCACTTCCATTTTCTCAGTTTTACAATTTTGAGTCCCCTTTCTGGTTCTTTTCTCATTTATCCTTACGCTCCCTCTCTTGAGTGATCTCATCCAGGGCTTTAAATACCAATATTGCTCATGATCCTCAATTCTGAATATTCGGTTCGGTCTTACCCTCTGAGTTCCAAGCTCACAAATGTTACAGCTACTTGGCCTTAGGTATCAGAATCCCAAAGTGTCTCAAACAGAACTTTTATGCCTCCAGACAACACTCCTGCTCCACAACACCCAGTTCTCGCACTTTCAATAAAAAACGCCAGTTATATTCTGTTATACAAGATGTGTAGATCAGCAAGTCCTGGGCTTCCTACCTCCTAAATCACGTCTCAAGTCCATCCTCTCCCCATCTGTTCTGTTATGACATGCGCCTGACTCGCATTATCTCTTGCTCAGAATAACAGAAGAGCATCCTGTCTCCCATCTCCTCTGGTTTCCCTCTAATCTGTTCTCTACTCAGCAGTGAGAGTATTTTGAAACATAAGTCAGATGATGGCATGACTCTGTTTAAAATGCTCCAATGGGGACACCTGGGTGGCTCATTTGGTTATGCATCTGCCTTCGGCTCGGGTCATGATCCCAGGGTCCTGGGATCGAGTCCCACGTCGGGCTCCTTGCTCAGTGGGGAGCCTGCTTCTCCCTCTCCCACTACCCCTGCTTGTGCTCTCTCTCTCTCTCTGACAAATAAATAAATAAAAAATCTTTGAAAAAAATAAAATGCCCCAATGGACGCACATTGCTCCTTAAACAAAGTCAGGTGTCAAAGCATGTGGCCAATGCCGTGTCATAGCATGCCCTCTCTCCTACCACACTCTAGCCACAGCGGACTCCTGTACACCTAGGAACATACCATGCAATTTTAAAACTGGAGACTCTGTCCATTGGGTTTCCTCTGCTGAAAACGGTTCCCCTTTCTAGACTAACTCCTGGTCATTCTTTCAGACTCAGCTTCCAAATTCTGATAAGTCATCCTGACCACCCCATCTAAGAAGTACACTTTTCATCTCCTTAATGACATTTAACAACATCTGTGATTAGTTAATCTTTGTTTACATATTCATTGACAGCCCTTCATCCCTCAGATATAATTCACACCGGTGTGTCCCATGCTTAGGGACTCGATGAATATTTGCTGAATGTTGTTGATTATTTCAAGTCTAGGAAGCACAGAACAAAGTAAAGAGAGTACAGACTCGAATCTGAACCCTGGTTCCAGCTGTATGGTTCTGGGCATGTTACTCAAACTCTCTTTGCCTTAATTTCTCAATCTCTAAAATGAGTGGTGGTGAGAACTATATGATTTCATAGATATAAAGTACCTAGAACAATGTATGGCACATTTAAAAAATTCCATAAAGTTTAGTTATTCATTCATGCATTAATTTATTCTCCAAATATTTACTGAGTGCTTACCCTTTGTAGGGTAGAATGGAAAATCCTGTGAGTAAATCAGTCTTTGCCCTTTGTGCACTTAAAATCCAGTAAAAGAATTAGCACATACACAAAGAGATAAACACAAAGAAATATGTGAATTAGTGTTCTAAGAAAATAAAAAAATAAAAGATCAGTATTAGTTGGCTAGGGCTGTCATAATACAATAGCACTAACTGAGTGGCTTAAATCGCAGAAAATATATGGTCTCACGCTTCTGGAGGCTAGATTAATATCGAGGTTTTGGAAGGGTTATTTCCTTCTGAGGGCCAGGAGAGAGAATCTGTTCCACACTTCTATCCTAGCTTCTGGTGGTTGGCTGGCAAACTTTGGCTTGTAGAACCACCACTTTAACCTCTGCCCTCCTCGTTATATGGCATTCTTCCCGTGTGCATATCTGTGTCCAAGTTTCCTCCTTATATAAGGACCCAGTCATACGGATTAGGGGCCCACCCTACTCCAATGTGACCTCATCTAACTAATTACATCTGCAATGACCCTTTTTCCAAATAAGATCAGATTCTAAATTACCAGAGGAGAAGACTTCAAAATAAAAATGGGGACGGGGGGAGGACACAATTCAACCTATAATAAGACCATAAGAATAGAATATTTCCCAAGCAAATTCAATACTCTGAATGTATACTTAAATAATAAGATAACAAGAGAGCTATAAATGGATCTTGATTTGTAAAAAAAAAAAAAAAAAAATTGTTAATGCAGAAAGAATATCTTAAGGATTTCAGCAGCAACCACGTTATAACTCCAGTCCATTATTAGGCATTATTTTATTTCCCTAAACTTTCCTCAGTTTCATAAGATGAACTAGAGTTTTTCAATATAGAAAAGGAATGGAAACTAAATGATTAAGAATTATATTTCACAGGAGAAAAGAAAGAGCTGATAAAATGAAAAACATGTTAAAGCAAAAGTATCAATATATCTACATAGTAAAATAAATGTCTCTCTGCATCCACTGCCAAATACGTAGACCAGATGAGTGCTACATTTCACAAAACTAAGTTTAAAACATGTTACCACAAGGACACCATCATCATTCAGACACCTCTCAACACATTTTACCTCAGCATTACTGGGTCGCAGGTGGTGACAAGACAGCTTGAATGTGGTACAGAGAGGAAAGTTAACTTGGTTTTCACTGTGAGGAAAACAACAACAACACTAGTTTTCTTTAATTTGAGAGGATGTTCTCTAAAATAAAAGCATATGGCCTATGAATGTGATCAAAGCTGTGTGTTTTCTATAAATCTTCTAAAGTTTTCTGTTACTACAGATCTGTAAAGTGAAAGTTCTGAATTTTGTTGCACTGATTATTAGGCCTAAAAGGCATATGGCTGTCACCTTTCCATAAAGTGATGCAAGGAGCAGTAAGTGTCCTCTGGTAATACAACAGCCAGGGACAAAAATTCTGTTGAATGTGTCTTCAAGTCACCTCTTGTGATATCAAGAAAATGTCTTAAGCTCTGTGGGAACAATCTCTGCCAACCTAATAAGTTCAACACTTCGGTGGGGCCACTATAAGAAGATGGTTCTGTGGCATGCGGAGTCAATTTTAGACTTTAAAAAATGCAATCAAGACTTCTTCAAATGTGGTGACTAAAAATAATTTACTAAAAGCCTATGATCAGGTGTTCCTTTTTATTTCTAGATTACACATACACAATCATAGAATACACATTATTTGAAAACGAGCAAAAGGAAAAGTATCCTCACAAAAAATATATTTAAAAGTTGTTAGGTGACTTGATGAATCCGTTACACAGTGGTGAATGGCTTTTTCAGAAAGGACTGACTCGGCACACTTTTCTATGGATGTGCGTTCGGGCTTTTCAATTTCTCTCTAAATTCATTTAGCAGAATTAAGAACAGGAATGTAAAACCTGGGGCAAATGCACAAATCTGCTTAGGGGTACAAGCATGGAGAACAAGTAATGATGGGAGATGACCAAGAAAAAGAAGAAAGTAGAAAGACCGAGATTTTGCAAAGCAAAGCTCACCCAAATACACTGGCCTGTAAATGAGTTCTCTCCAATTCTTATTCCCAACCTGGTGTTTCACTCTGGAGCAGGGCTTAGAGGAAATGTGAATGAGATAATAAAAACTTTCCCTTGCTCCTTTAACTTTTAGAAGGAGCTAATGTGCAATCTTTTAATGACCTGCACAGTTACTCCTAGTCATTAGCATGTAGATTCTTTTCAGCAAATGTGTTCTCCACATGCCATTCCTCTCTCAACACCCACTCTTATTTACTGCTTCATAACCTCCAACTTCCAACAGTTGGTGGGAGCAGGAAAAAAAAAACATGAAAGGGAAAAAAATGACAGCTGGTTTCA
This sequence comes from Phoca vitulina, assembly GCF_004348235.1. Lineage (NCBI taxonomy): Eukaryota > Metazoa > Chordata > Mammalia > Carnivora > Phocidae > Phoca > Phoca vitulina. Next base: position 13,947,370 of record NW_022589728.1, on the reverse strand, counting down.
GTGGAAAGAAGACTAGATCTTTTTACCCGGTGGCATGTTGGAGTAGGCTTATACTGGCTCAGAGAGTCGGTTACATTTTTATGATTTTGTGAGCCAGTTGTTAAATAGAGCCATTATTAACAATTAAATAATATAAACTTAAATTCAAGTAAATAATATTAAAACAGAGGTACTAAATATGTAAAACGTATCCCTTCCTATTTTACTGTGTTTTACTTTCGCCATGCTTTTGAGGTTATTTATGCCTATTTTATCTGTGTGCTAGAAATACTATGTAACGGTGTACTTCAAACTGGTCAAGGTGGGAATATTTACACCAAAGAAATTGGCAAATGCTAAAAATCAGGGTGTAACTCTGGTCTGTTGATGATCTAGGCTTCAGAAAGCCATGGAGAATGTTTTCTAATAACACATATTAAACCTAAAATGTGTCATGTCATTATCCTGTCAATAGCACACAAAAAAATTGAGGAAATTTTCCAGCATGTGAAAATGATTACCCAACTCAGCAAAGAATCTGCTGAAGGAGGAGGTCATTGAGAGGACATGACTGCCAGTTGACCCTCGAGCTGGACCAGGACTATCCAAGCCTCCTTACTCCTTCCCCTGTCCTGGAATATACATCTTGCCCACTGTGGGAGTCATTTCAAGGACACAGCCTTGAGAAAGCAGTGTGCTGTTCAGACCATCGAGATGATATACATGAGTGAACCCAGTGAAGGACTGTTTAAACTTTTAAGATTCTAGTAGGCAGGCGCAACGATCTACTCATCTTGCAGCAACTTCATATGTAAGTTACCTTGCTTATGAAATCTGCCACCTACCAGTCTGGAGTGGCCTGCTTCTTTCTTCAGTCTCTCCTCCTTTCCGTGTATGGGGGCCAGTTCTGAATTTCACCCCAGAGGTTTCTGAGGTTGTGAACCAACATCACATCACTGATGGAGTGAAATTCCAATACTGACTTCCTTGTTTCACTTTCCTATTACTCTTCAAAGTAAATAAAAATATCATCCAGCATTCATGTCAGAACTACAGAATGAAGCATTTACCAAATTCAACAAAAAAATACTGCCAGCATTAAACTGGCTATATAAAATTTACAATAAAGAACATTTTATATATATATATATATATATATATATATATATATATACACATATATACATACATATGTGTATATATATATAATTAGTCAAGTGAGTGTTACACATTCTTTAAACACATTATATATAATGTATTATACAATATCATAATGTAATAATGTATGTAAAATACACACTTGTTTTGTTTGAGATCCAATTATTAAAGGTTTACCACCATCCCTGTCTCTACCATGAGAAAACTATTGATTAGGAAAAGTTGTTTAACTCTGAGTATCACCTTCCTTATCTGCCAACTAGTGATATGAGTGCCTTCCTCAGAGTATAATTTTAGGAGTAAAATAAAACAGTTTATACTAAAACCCTGTATGGATTGCAAATGTTAATTACTATCAAACATTCAGCAAATACATTTCAGCTCCTAATATGAGCTCTCTTAAGAATTCTCAAGTTTTGGGGCGCCTGGGTGGCTCAGTCGTTAAGCGTCTGCCTTCGGCTCAGGTCGTGATCCCAGGGTCCTGGGATCGAGCCCCGCATCGGGCTCCCTGCTAGGCGGGAAGCCTGCTTCTCCCTCTCCCACTCCCCCTGCTTGTGTTCCCTCTCTCGCTGTGTCTCTCTCTTCAAATAAATAAATAAAATCTTTAAAAAAAAAAAAAAAAAGAATTCTCAAGTTTTGCAAAGATGAACAATGTTTAATCCTTCTCCTCAGGTTGCTTACTGTCTAGAGATGAGAGATACAGGTAAATAAAATAATTTAAGAAGATGAAATGTGATCCAACAGAGGAAAAAGCGAAGTGCTATGTAATTCAAGGAAAAGAAGTGAGTGATTTTACCTGGAGCACCAGGGAGGACTTCATAGAAAAGGTAGAATTATGAGATAAGTTTTAAAGAGTAATTTGCATTTGTACCAGTTGAGATAGTGTATGTGGAAAGTGGAGGCATTCCAGGCTGATAGATGAAACACCAAACATATTATCACCACATATATTATAATACCAACTAAGGAAATCGTAATTGTCTTGATAAACCCACTGCATCAAAAACCCTTACGTGTTATTTCCATGTACAACAGAAAGAATTATGCCATTATACATTATACAATCCAGTGTGCCATACGACAATCTTGCATATTCAAGAGTTGACTATTTATTCAGTTTTTCCAACTTATAAGCCATGTTCATTTCTAATAACCAAAGTGTAAATTATCCTATGACCTTCTTTCCTTAGTGAAAGAAAACATTCATGTCCAGGTGATTTTTAAAATTATTTTTCAAGAAACTCCTCTGTATAATATGTCCTACTTAACAGGACAGAAGGGATTAGCCTATAGACATAAAGCAAACTTTCCACTGATTTCAACTCTATAAACACATAAATTATGCACATATTATGTAAACAATGAAGAACACGTCTAAAGTGAGGTTTTAATGGGAGAGTGGAACACTGAGGCACGAGAAAAGTGAAACCTTTTCATACATTCATGGGAACAAGGACTAACTATTAAAGAAAGAGCATTATTTCATCTCTCAGTTAATGAGTCTTGCAAGGGTTGACATTACTCAGTAAAGTTCACTGAAAAGCTTTTCCCCTTGCTAGTCAAAATATGCTAGTTAATGTTTGTGACTTTGAAAAACAACACTTCGAAGAAAGCTTGGCAGAGCATCTACAGAATTTAAGTGTAAAAAGAGAAGATGTCTATGAATCTCTCACACACAAAAGTCTGACACGATGGGTCTGTAGCCTTGACCTCAAGTGACTATGGAACAGACCACAGGGCCAATCTAGGTCCCTATGGGACATACGTTATAAAATCATTCTCTCCACACTGAAATGAAAGCCTTTTTCGCCTTCTCTCTGGATCTCTCGCCTCCCAGTATAGGCACTCCTTCGGCAAGCCACCGTACCAACGGAGCCTTTCACTCGTTCTCTCCCCGATGACAACTGTCAGTCTGTCGCTGTCTGAACATGCAACATTTCAACAAAATCTAAAGGGAAATTGGAAGCGCAGGGGCTGGAATACTCTGTTTAAAACCACACAGCCAGACCTCCTTCCTGGGGATCCAAGACACCTCAACCACCACCTTTCAAACTGCTGAAGGTAAGAATCACCCTAGTCTTAACTAAGAGTTAAAGCTGCTTCCGTCTCAGAACCTGAGCACTCGCAACCACCTTCTAATTAAACAACGTTACTGGAAATCATCCCAAGAAGAAAGAGCCCACAAGCCCCGGGGAAACTTCAGCGGGAAAGCAGAGGGTGCTAAAGCCAGTGGTCCAACCGGGGGGGCGGGGAAACCGCTCACTCTCCCGCGCCTCTGCAGCGGCCCCTGGACCTCCAGGGCGACGCCCGCTGGGTGCGCGGTGACCCCCAGAGCGTAGGGCCAAGAGGGAGACCGCGCCCTCCCGTCAGGCAAGGGCGACTGGCTGAGCGCCCGGGGCGGGAGGGTAGTGCGAGTCGGGGCGGCGGGGAGGCGGGGGCCGGAGGGAGCGCCCGGCTCACCCGCCCGCCCCGCGCCAGGAGATGCGGGTCCGAGGGTCCGCGGAGAGGGGCCGGGGAGGCCAGTCCCAGGGCAGGCGCCGGTCCCGGGACGGGGGCGCGCGGGGCACTCACCAGCTGCAGCGCGCAGAGACAGATGAGCGAGCAGCGCCCGGTGCAGCAGCCCATGGTGCCGGCGGCGTCCGAGCGGCGCGCGCGGGGAGAGATCTGCGTCCTCCGGCGCCGCCGCTCCCGACTCCGGAGCAGCCCCCGCCCGGCGCTCGCCCGGCCCGGCCCAGGCTCGCCCGCCCCGCGGCCGCCGCTCGCGGCTCTTGGGGTCTGGGCTAGCGCACCGCCTTTGTTAGTTTCCCGGGCGGGCAGAGGTCAGTCCGGCGCGCTCGACCCGAGCGTCTGGCGGGGTCCCTGCCTCCCACTGTGCAGGTCTGCTTCTTGGGGAGGGGGAGCCGGCCGGGCGGGCGGGGCGGGGGGCGGAAGGGAGGCTACAGATGGTGAGTGGGTGGAAGTCTGTTTAGGGGAGGGGAGTATGAGGAGGTGGGCGTCTGAAAAGTGGAGTGGGCTGTCTGGGTTGCGGTGTGTGTGTATGTGTGTGTGTGTGCGCGCGCGCGCGTGTCTGGTGGGAGGCGATGAATGAAAGGGAGTGCCACTGAGGAGGCTCGGCCTGTCTTGTTAGGAGTCTTTGGAGAGAGAGACCGAGGGAGGGAGAATGAGAATGAGGATGAATATGAATGAGCGTGAATTAGGGCGGCTGGTGGCGGTGGAGACCTTTGGCGGCCGGTGTAACTGGGGAGACCCGGGCTGGGCTTTCTCTCTGGGGCTTGTGCTGGGGGTCGGGAGGGCGGTCGAAGGCGTGTGTAGAGGAGGGGACTGGGTTTTGCTGAGCTGCCCCAGAGGTGTAGACGGTAGGAGTTGAGAGGGCTCGGTGTCCGGGGAAGCGGGTCCCAGAGGCGAGAAGCCAGGGGCGGGCGAGCGCCGCGCAGCGCCGGGCAGAGCTCCGAGACGGCGGGGCTGCGAGCTCGGGCGGCCGGAGAGGAGCGGGCGGGCGCGGCGCTGGCGGGTCTACTCCGCCCGACGCTGGGAGCGCAGCTCCGGGGTCCCGGGGCCGGGGTCGCTCCTGCCCGCCGCAGTCGGTAGCTCAGAGGGCGCCCCTGCTGGAGCCTGGGAGCCAAAGTTGGACCGAGTTAGTGTGGCGAGAGGCGAGGAGGCGGCGGCGAAGAGCAGCGCCGGCTGGAGCGCTGGGGTGAACCGGGACGCCACGAAGAGCTCCGGTTTAGGTTTCCCAACTACTCAAGGCTCTTCGAAATTGTCGCCAGGCAGGAGAGAAGACCAGGCGAGAAAGAAGAGGATGCATGGCTTTTTCGAGGAATCGACAATATTTCCGGGATGAGGATGTGATTTCTTCTCTGAGAAAATGAAATTGTTTGAGAAGGGCTTGGAAATAAGACCTCGTCCCGGAGAGTTAAAATCCCGGACTCTCCATGAATCCCAAGGAGACTCTCCGGCTCTGGCTCCCTTAATAGAATAGAGCGGAGGAGGTCTGTAGAGGATCAAATTTCATCGGGGCCCAATGTCAAATTTCATGGGCACATTTGTGGTACCTGGTGGAACTGCGCAAGTCGCTCGAGCACGCTGGAAGAGCAGAGAGCAAGCCTCCGGGCCATTTGTCACAGAAGAGGCTTTCTTCAGAACTTGGCACAGAAACCCCGTTTCTAACCTATTGCTGCCCTCCTGGGTCCTTCGCGGTAGGTTAGCAGGAAAAGGAGAGATCTTTGCATTTTTAAAACATTCACTCTACACATGGAAACTATGCTCAGGTCATTCCTTCAGGCATTAAAGGGAGTTATGGGGATTTTTTGTTTTGTTTTGTTTTGCAATTAACTGCCTTTTTCTGAACTGTTCCTCCAAGACCCATGTTTGTAACTGAAAACAGTTATAGCTCCCAGAAAACAATCCTTGCATGGTAACTTTGAAATTTTAGTAGGGACACACAAATAACCTCAGGATTTGGGTCCATAAAGGGGCCAAAAACATTCATTGTTTAGGTTCCACTTCTGTCCATTATCATAGAGAAGGGAAAAAATGGAGTCAGAGGCCTTTGTTGTTGTTATTGTTGACCCAATCTTTAAGACATCAAGCGATCAAGGATCAACATTTCTTTTATACACAATAAACGTAACCATCACGATTTATGACCAATGAAAACAATAGGGAAAAATGGACCCTGACTAATAAATAATTTAGCATATCTTAGAGGACAGTGCAGAAAGTTCCAGGCATCAACCCCTCTGGAAGCTGTAGGAGGGCAGCTGAAGAAGCAGAGGACATGACTTCTACAACTTCCAGAAATTATCATAGTCTCTTCATCTCCAGCGATTGTGATGGATGATGATAATAAACATAATGACCTTTTTCCTCTCCACATTACATATGTTTACCTCAATATACATTTTATTTCATCATCATTTTATTTACTTATTTAGGAAGTATGAAATTTGCAGCTAGCATGCACTGGGTCCTTGCCAGGCACCAGGGACCAGCCTAAGTGCTTTATGTATATTCACTTGCTTAATCCTCACAAGAGCTAGGAGATCGTTGCACCACCTTCAGCACCCCCAGTAAAAAGATGTGTACCTCTGAAGCAAATAATACATTATATGTTAAAAAGAAAAAAAAAGAAGAAGAAGAAGAAGATAGCAGGAGGGGAAGAATGAAGGGGGGGAATCGGAGGGGGAGACGAACCATGAGAGACTGTGGACTCTGAGAAACAAACTGAGGGTTTTAGAGGGGAGGGGGGTGGGAGGATGGGTTAGCCTGGTGATGGGTATTAAAGAGGGCACGTTCTGCATGGAGCACTGGGTGTTATAGGCAAACAATGAATCATGGAACACTACATCAAAAACTAATGATGTAATGTATGGTGATTAACATAATAAAAAAAAGATGTGGAAATGGGAAGAGGGAGTCTCATGGCTACTGAACAGATGAAAAGAAATGCAAAGCCAGGTAATCTGACTCAAGAGCATCTTGATTTATGCATTCACCGCTGCCTCTGAAACTTGGGACCCAAGTAACACCTGTACTGGAGCCAACCGCTCTCTAGGAAGTAGGTATAATAATTTGCATTGACCCCACCTCCAGAGTCAGTGCCACCCATGCAATGTCCTTTTGGGGACCAAGACAGTCTTCCAGTACCTTTCCCTTTCCCACTGCCCCCTCTACTGATAGACCCAGGCTGGAGTTTCTTCCTTGAATCATTTAAGACCGTTGAAAATGCATTTGGCTTTCTTTCTTTTTTTTTTTTTTTAAAGATTTTATTTATTCATTTGACAGAGAGAGACACAGCAAGAGAGGGAACACAAGCAGGGGGAGCAGGAGAGGGAGAAGCAGGCCTCCCGCGGAGCAGGGAGCCCGATGCGGGGCTCAATCCCAGGACCCTGGGATCATGACCTGAGCGGAAGGCAGTCGCTTAACGACTGAGCCACCCAGGCACCCCTGCATTTGGCTTTCAAAGAGAGGAAGAAGGAAGAAGCAAAGATAAGATAAGACAAGACAGTGCTAGTAACAAGACTAGAAATTGTGTGAAGCTACCTTTATTTGTCTCTGCAGTCTCTTACTCTGATTTCTCTTTCTCATTAAACTGCACCATGAACTAAAAATCTTCCTCCCTTCCTTCATTTCCTTCCTTCTTCAATCCCACCCTCAAATATGTCTTACTTGCTTCATTTCTACATTGCTTATTATGTCAAGGGCCATGCTGGTTACCAGGTTTGCAAAAGTAAATGATATACTCCTTCCCTTCCCCTTACGGGCTTGGTGGTGGGAAGGGAGAGCAGATGAGTAAATGGAGTAGAGCCCACTCTGAGAAAAGTTAGCACTGAGTGCTATCACTGAGTTTTCTTTCTGTGAGGGTAAGGGAAGGTTTAAAAGAAGAATTACCTGTCTCTTGGGGAAAGGGGAAAAGAAGACAGTAGCAAATGACAGAATAATGGGAAAGGGTGAGGTCTAGAGAGGATTGTGGGTAAGCTGATTGAGGAGGAAATGATAATCTAAGTAGAACAGCTGATCCAGTGTGTGGTTGGTTATACCACTTCCTAGCTATAGAACCTCAGAGAAGTGCCTTTGTTTCCCTCAGTCTAGCTTGCCTATGTAAAGTGGGCAGGATGGTATGACTTGCCCCACAGGACTAAGCCTTATGTTGTTCTTTATCTTCCAACCACATGTGTCTTGCTCCTTCACCTCACCCAGGTCTCAGCCTCATGCCACGTCCCTGAGAGGCCTCACTGACCACACTGTCTGAAATAACACTAGTCACTCCACTGCATTTTCATTCAAAACAATGATTGGTTTACTTTATAATTTCCTGTCTCCTCCACTCAAAAATAATGTTAATTTATAATAATGGACATTTTTAGCATCATACTTCCCACATCATGTATCCATATATATTTATACACACATAAACGTAGTATATAGTAAGCACTAAACATATGTGTATATATATGCATACAGGACATTCTAGTCTATGTCTTTTTCTTTCCTCTTTTTTATTTCTCAGTTTCTTGGTAAAATCTGCCCCCCCTTTCCTTTTTTTTTTTTTTTAATTTACTTAAGTAATCTCTACACCCAACGTGGGGCTCGAACTCATGACCTGAGATCAAGAGTTGCACGCTCTTCTGACCGAGCCAGCCAGGCAGGTGCCCCTAATAAAATTCCTTTTAAGAGACTCTACTCCCATCTCCCTTAAAGTCCAGAGAAAATCAAATTATCTATACCAAGAGTAAGAGGACTTGGGTGGGAGGGAGCACATCTAGAGACCAGACCTAGAAGTGTAAATTTCTAAATTTCATTGGACTTTAAAACACAGTCAACCCTTGAACAACTCAAGAGTTGGGGTGCTGACCCCCACACAGTCAAAAATCCAAGTATAACTTTTTTAAAGATTTATTTGAGAGAGAGAGAGCAAGTGAATGATTGGGGGGAGAGGCAGAGGGAGAGAATCTTTAAGCAGATTCCATGGTTTGCAAAGGTAAATGAGGGCTCAGAGCCCTCAGGGCTGGATCCCAGGACTCAGATCATGATCTGAGCCCTAATCAAGAGTTGGATGTTTAAGCAACTGAACCACCCAGGTGCCCCAACTTTTGACTCTTAATAGCCCACTGTTGATCAGAAGCCTTAGTGATAACCAAATAGTTGGTTAACATATATTTTGTATGTGATATGTATTATATACTGTATTCTTACAATGAAGTAAGTTAGAGAAAAGAAAATGTCATTAAGAAAAGCATAAGAAGGAGAAAATACATCCACAGTACTGTACTGCAAAGAATCCATGTGTAAGTAGATCCCCACAGTTGAAACTCGTGTTGTTCAAGGGTCAACTGTACAAGGATTGGAGACATGAGCGTGAAAGAATTAAAGTGCCTCCTTAATTATTTCACTTTTCGTAAGGCTTCTAGTTCCGCATTTTTGTTCAACTGAGATAATGTATAGTCTGCTCAAGCATTTTTCTATCTTCACTGAGAAAAGTTGCTAAATGTGCCACAAAATATGTGCTTTTTTTTTTTAGCACCTGCTTGATGTTGGGCCCCTCCTTTGGCATCTTCTTGGAGCAAGGAAATTATAATCGTCTACACCTCTTCCTACAACTAGCTTAACTTCATCATTAGAATAGACACTGTGCTAACTGATAGACCCTGTACTAACAGTATGGCTCCTCAGTTTGAGCAAAGATCAGGTTTACACTGGAGCAAAATTTGGAGACACACGTGTGCAGGGTTTGAAGCAGGGTTGTGAAGGCTTCGGTACATTTGTGCTGCCGAATGCCTGTTGAGTTAGGAGTGATTCGTGCATAGCATAGCATAGCAGTGAATGTCCCAGAATGTTGAGGGCAAGGGTAGAGGTGGCAGTTATCATTTCAATACTCCTTTTCTCCCTGAGGAGAGAGATACTTCGTGCCATTGTAAGCACTTTACATCACGGCACTTAAAAGTAATCTCCCAGGGGCTGTTTTACTGGGAGGTGAGGTGAGAAAGAAAGAGGAGGAGATGGATATGTGGTATGGGAGTTTTGAAGGCCACCAGAAAGCCTGGAGGAGGCAAGAATTATGAAAGAGAAAGAGTAAGGAAATTCCTTTGGTATATTTTGCTTCAAGAAATGTTGGTAATAACCAGTTTTAAAATGTGAAAGGGACAACCAAACACCATCTTTTTGATTTCTGGGTTAAAAAATAAGCCTCAATTAATATTAATCTATCATAACTCTTCAGCGGTCTAACAACACTGATCGTGTTGTTGCTATTATCATAGTTAGTATTGCAGTGATATGCATTTAGAGTTTTTCTAATGTCATGCACGGAGCAGCCCCGACTGACACCGACAAATTCAAGCTTTTCTCACCATTTACTTTACTGCCAAGTATTGGCAACTATTGTTGATTTCTATGTAACAAACATTACTGCGTGCCTATTATGTCAGAGTCCTCAAACTGGAGACACTTCCTTCCTACCATTAACATTTGCTCTCCTGCTCTCTGTTTTTCTCAAGGTTCCAGAAGATCATATTTCTGCACAGTGGCTTAGCTAGACCCCTAACAATTGGCAGTAACAAAGGAAGAGAAAAGGTAGCATAACTCAAAGTAAAAAGAAAACATTAATACAGTCTTAACAAATCCTGCTGCCACCAACACATTTCTGTATGTACGCATATATGTATGCATACATCTATCTATCTGCGTATATATATCTATTGGATTGCATTAAGTGTTCCGAAGAAAAGAGAAGACTTTTTTCTTTTTTTCTCCCACTTTTAGGAGGGCCAATAAAAGGCAGACTATGAAACGGATTATTCCCATGAGCCAACAAAGGAAGTCAACAACAACAAAAAGACGTTTTTCTCCATTGCAATACCATATATGGAGAGAATTTATCTCTAAGATAATGAACCCTTACGGTTTCCTCACATCTGTCTGTTTTAAGGATCAGTCCCGTATTACTGTAGAATGCCTATGTACAATGGTAACATTAAGGAAAACATATGAGATCTCTCTGATTTACTTTGGCACCTTTTTTGTAAGTCTAAGATTATTCCAAAATAAATCATTAAAAATAAGAAACAATCACATAAAATGTGTTACACACGTAGAGTAGGCATATGCAGTACTGAACAGGTTGTCCATCAGAAATGTAAAACCTAACATAAAGTACATTAGCTCCTGCTAATGTGGGGCAAATTCTTTTTTAGCACTATATGAATGATGGATTTTTTATTTGTCCATGGTAATTTAATATGCATCTAAAATCCCTCAAAATTATACCAATGCACATAAATATACATTTGTGTTATTTTAAAAATCTATGGTATGAGCTTACAATTCACATTGAACCATCTTTTGCTTTTTCCCATGCATTTTTTTTAAAGACTTTATTTATTTGACAGGGAGACACCCAGGCGCCCCTTTCCCATGTATTTTTATTTAAGAAATCTAGACATTTTTAAACAATAAAGATAGTACATGGGGCGCCTGGGTGGCTCAGTCGTTAAGCGTCTGCCTTCGGCTCAGGTCATGGTCCCAGGGTCCTGGGATCGAGCCCCGCATCGGGCTCCCTGCTCCGCGGGAAGCCTGCTTCTCCCTCTCCCACTCCTCCTGCTTGTGTTCCCTCTCTCGCTGTGTCTCTCTCTGTCAAATAAATAAATAAAATCTTTAAAAAAAATAAAAAAGATAAATAAAGATAGTACCATCATATAATTTCCCTTTATTTTTTGAATGGCAAAATAAGAAAATATAATTGTTAGTGAGCAAAAATGACTAGTCATTAGTAAGATCACTGTGGTATTCCGAGGCAGTCTTAAAAACTAGGAATGGTGTTCAAGGCCAATTAGCATAGATCCCTTTGCATCCACTAGATCCCAAATGTGCCTTCCGTAAGGCCATGATCTCACCCAAAAGAGATGCAAATCACCACAGAAGATAAAGAAGGGGGAAGAAAAAAAAAAAGAAAAAAAAAAAAATATATATATATAAATCACCACAGGAGAGCACATTTTATTATACAGTCTCCTTTTCCCTTAGGTTCGCCTAGTATGTTTTCCACAGTGTGTGTATACTGAGCATTGGTAAGGAACTGACAGATTTTGAGTACAGTTGTAAATATAGTACAGTTCAGTTTTTAATGTAAGTCATATATAAAAATAAACTGATTAAAATAAAAGGTAGGGGCGCCTGGGTGGCTCAGTTGGTTAAGCGACTGCCTTCGGCTCAGGTCATGATCCTGGAGTCCCGGGATCGAGTCCCACATCGGGCTCCCTGCTCAGCAGGGAGTCTGCTTCTCCCTCTGACCCTCCCCCCTCTCATGCTCTCTGTATCTCATTCTCTCTCTCAAATAAATAAATAAAATCTTAAAAAATAAATAAATAAATAAATAAATAAAAATAAAATAAAAGGTAGAAGTCCAATTTGGGGTTATAAACAACCCTGAGGACTTGCAAACAGGTTCTCAGGTTTGTGGCCATCACTGGTGCTGGGGACAGAGTGGGAAATGCGCAAAAGTAATTTTCCCAAGCAGTACGTCCAGCGTAGAAAAAGCCTTGTTAAGATGGCATCCAACAGGGGTTGATACTAGACGCTCTGGCTGGCTCCCTCCCATCCCTCGCCCCTCCCACTTCAGTGCACGTGGCTCCAACTTCCTCCTGGCAGTTCCAATACTTCACACAGGAGGCAGCCTGCTGTTCTGGAAACGCTACCTCCCAAGAGCAGCTCTGGGACCCTGAATGATAGGAGCTGGTATGTAAATACCTTAGCTGCCTGGGCCCTCGGAGAAGATGACTCTGAGATGCATATTCGGTACCATTTCCAGAGTTCCCCAGCTTCCCGGCCCATGGGAATAATCCGATTCATTGTCCGCCTTTTATTGGCCCTTTCCCCTTGGTTTCACATCCAAACTCCCCTGCTGTGGTTTCCAGGAATTATCTCCCAAACAACCTGCTTGCACTTGCATTTGAATTCTTGTCCAAGGGTCTGCTTCCATAAAAGCCCAAACTAAGACAGTGACACTCTCTTAGTCTTCCATCCTTGGCATCAGCATCTTGAACAAATAATCGGTAGGATTCAATCCCATTTTTTTATACATGAAAACAATTTGAAGGATTCTTCAAATCCTGATTTTATAAAAATAAAAAAAAAAAGACTGGCAGATAATGATTTTACCCACAACATAGGATCAGAACTGCATATCATTCATGCTCATTAAACCAAGCATCACAATATACCACATATAGAGATTTTACACAGTGGGAGTGCTGACATGAATTTCTTATTTCCTCTCCACTTAAGGATGAGGAACACTCTTAGCAAGAGGTGACTATAAAAACCCTCTGTTTCAGTTGCGTCTGCATTTCTCTTCCAGCATTGATGGGTTATGCCAAGCCTACTTCTGATATTCTGTATCATGATGATCTCCAATGAGTAATCTTGCCCTCGTGCCAAATATTTTCAGTCTCTGTGTGAAGTTCAAATTCCATTTTCCATACAAAGTTGTTATCATTTGTATTCAGAAAAAGTTGCTTCTGAGAAGAGTTTTCTCCTGCTTGCCTCTCATCAGTCCCTTGTATCTCCAATGAGGGCTTCTCTATTTGGCAGAGTTCAGTTCTGTCTGTGAGTTCTAATTTGGAAGAGGACGGGAGCCTTTATGTCTATACTCCTTTTGGCAGGAAGGATGACTTCCAGATGGTGTCTTACTTTGAAATGGAAGCAGAAACATACACCTGTGATACTTGCTATCATAGCAACTCAGAGGCTTTACTGCTTTACTATTTAATTCCAGTCATGTGATGACATACTGATTAATGAGCTGGGTTTTCTTCCTTACATCTCATGGATAACAGACACTTCCAAGGTTGAAAGATGGAGAGAGAGGCCCATCTCAGCTGCAGTTAAACTTGAACCTTTGGGGACACACGTCAATGCACATTAGAAATAAAAAGGCTGCCAGAAGAACCATGCTGTCATGGTCATTCTGCCATAAATGCATACAATCAATGATTGTGCTTGACTGACAGTTTCTGCAGCATGAACCGCCTCTTAAACTGGGCATGATCACATGTTAATGTTTTGCCCAGATTTATAATTCTAAGGTGCTATTATATCTTTTCATTCACTTGGTTCTCAAAGTAACCAGAGGTACCTAGAATAAGGGACTAACACAGCTAGTCAGTGATGGCTCTCTCTTTTCCTCCATTATAGTCCTCACCTACCATCAGCAAAGGCTCTATAAGACAAGACAAGACATCCTAGCTGCTATCATAAATCCTAGATCTCAGTGGCTTTACACAACACAACTTTAACTCTCCCTCACACAGATGTTCCTTGTTGATGGGGAAGACTTTCCATGTGTCATCCAGTGACTGAGGTCCTTCCATTGTGGGGCGCCACCCTCCTCCCATTCAGTTGATTGAGGGGGAAAGCCTGAGAAAATGGGGATTTGCATGTGGGAGGTTTGTAAGGGCCAGACCTGGAAAAGAATGCACCATTTCTGGGCTCATTCTTTGGTCAACACTCAGCCACAGTCAAGTGCAAGGGAGGGTGGGGAAGGTAATCTAACTCTGGGGCCCAGAGGAAAAGAAGCGGGACTTGGAGAACACACAGTATTCTTTGCCAAATATAATATGCTGCTTCTAAATTCCCCATTTTGTCCTGTAATCTCCTCTACCCAGAATACTCCCTTCCCTTCCTGCACTTTTCTTCTCTAGACAATATTCACCCATCACGGTAGCTGAGGTCAGATGTTGCCTCCTCTGAGAAGCCTTCCCTGATACACTCATTTCCATTCTCAATGTATATAAGGTGCTTACTTTCTTGTTCCCTTTCTACTCTTAATAATCCTCTGTTATTGACTTACATTTGCTCTATTAACATTTTCTATCTTTGAATAGTGCATGTTAGTGACGACAAATATTTGCTGAGCTATTGAAGGAATGGAGCCCATCATTTCTCTTGCTATGACGTATTCTCTAGTGGCACCAAATCGCCATCCTCTAATAGGTAGTAGGACTGACTTCATGAAAGTCACCTGTAGAATTGTTGCATCTAGTCCGTCAGTCCTAACTGCCCTCCCCACTACTCACCCACCCCCCAAGTGATCATTCCTCCCCCCTTTCCCCTTGGGGCAGAGTATACCTTCCAACCTCACTGCTTTGGGCTTCATCGCGTGACTTGCTTTGGCCAATGGAATGTGGGCAGAAGTGAGGATGGGTCAGTCCAAAATTGGGCTTTAAGGACCATCACGTTTTCATTCACCTTGCTTCTGCCTTCTGCCATGCAAAGAGCAGCCCCAGACAGCTGCTGTTTCTTAGCCTGTGTTCTAGAATGAGAGACATGTGGAGCGAAGCTGAACCCAAGCCCAGCCCAGCCCAGCTGAGCCACCACTAACTCGCACGCACACTGTTGAGCAAGAAAAAAGTGTTTGTATGCTGCCTAGCTTTTTAGCAGTGTTACTGAAGCAAAAGATAACTAATAAACTCTCCCAACCCAATTCTTTTATAATTAGTCAGGGTGGGGCCTAGAAATCTGCATTTTTTAAAAACCTCCAAGGTTATTTGGATGCTCAGCCAGCCACATGTAGAAACTATTGTACACACTAGTCTCCTCCTCCACAGGAGAAAAATCCAATATTTAAGCCCATGGGACAGGTCATCCTTACAGACTTTACTGTCAGCCATTTTCCCAATCCCATGCCAGGGAACACGACTTCAGATGGAATCCCAGAAGTTCTCGAGTGGCAGCTGAACATGAACCCTGAAGCAGTGGGGGTTGGGGAGGCAGAAGGAACCAGAAGTGTGCACAGCTGTACCCTTCCAACCCCAGGGTGGGCAAGAGTGCTGTAGAAGCCTGTGTAGGATGTAGGTTGGTGTGCTTTTCCTTCAGCCTGAATTCACTGGTCCATCACAGTATTAAAATAGGCCAGATGACTAAATTTTATATGATCAGTTTATTCTCTCTAATCATTAGGTAATATAAATTAGAGGCAAAATAATTATGTTCTGCATATAGTCTTGCAATAAGAGATATGGTTAACTGTGACTAACATAATTACTATTCCGTGTCTACAAGGCTTTTTTCCCTAATAAGTCTGGCATGTAGGATGCTATTATTGGCCATTTTTTAAAAAGATACTTAGATGACTTTTTTATGCTTCTTTTTTGCCCTCATAATTCACCACATTCCAGTTCTCTAGTTATATGTCCTCCGTCTGTAAATTGAGGATTTGCATTAGGCACAAAAGAACCTGACTCCATGATAGCTGTTCTTATGTGCTGTGATTTAATAAGCGACAGGAATTTGACTTTTGCTATTTCCTTGACAGAGTAGGGAAGGTGTAGGGGGAAGAAACATATTTAACTCTGTAAATACTATGTCTTATTTCCTTATATCATGGTAGAAAAGGAAAAGGAGGAGTCATAAGAACACTGAGAAATTTGTCACATCCATGAATCCCATTAGGTCGGGAGATTAAAATACTTTTTAAAAATAGTTGACAGTAACGATCATGTCAAATACAGAGCTATAGTCCCCAAGGACAGGCCCATTATGCCCAAGTCCTCCAGAACTCCTTTGGAGTGTCACAGGCAGCAATCCTGGCTCATTCTTTGTGCTGCCTTGCTCCTTATAGTTCCTCATTTTATAAACATTCCTTGAATGAGTGCATGGGCACGTGGACAGTGGTGGGGAGGGGAGATTTCTGCTGAGCAAAAATGGGAATCAGCGAGGATGTGAATCCAAAAAGCTATGTATGTGGTTAAAGAAACATTTGGGGCCAGAAACTTTTGCCCTTTGTCCCTGTGTAAGGAAGGGGTCGTGCTCACACCCACTGCCTGGGGCCACTTGAGATGCCCCAGCAGGTAAGTCTTCTAGACCAGCCTGTCCCTCCCTCAAACACTGGCTGGCCCCATTCCTGATACAAGTGCTTTAGAAGATTTTCATCTGCTGTTATCTTTTGTATAGACAGCACTGAATATTTTATAGTGTCATTGCTGTTTTTGGCAAATCCTGTTTTCGATATAGTTTCTAAAAGACAGACATAAAGATGATTTAATTGTAAATTCATACATGCTTATATCTTATGCGGGGAAAGAACAGTCTTCATCAAAATTAAAGCAGTTTGTGTAAAATGATGAAGTTACTAAGTATTTGTAAGCAAACTGAGAGGAAGTTTTATCAAAATGCTTTGCAAAGGGATAGTGGAAAAAAAAAGCACTGTCTTCTTATCATAACCAACATAGGAACTTGCTATGAATCTGTGTACATTTAACTTATTCTGCAGAAGATAGGAGTGGGTTCCCTGAACTTAACCTAAAGAAGACAGGCAGTTTTTTTCTCACATGACTAGATGGTCAAAGGCACAGGAATTGAGGCAAAATGTCCTCTCACCACTATTGAGTGTAAATCATAGAATGAGGGTAAAGGTAAATACAACAAATATTCTCGAGTGCATCACCATCATTTTAAGCATAGACCTCATTAGACAGTAAAAAAAAAAAAAAAAAAAAGGAAAGGTAGATGGCTTAGTCCTCATATTACAAAGCACATGACAATACTAATTTTGATACTGAATGAGAAAGGAAACTCTGGGCACTCCAAGCCAGATTCTAACTACAAGTTTGGCTTCAATCTTCATGGTGCTTATCTTTTAATACCTGGAGCAAAAGCCCAGCTAATGATGCCCAGCAGCTCTGCCCAGAAGACAGTCTATTTCTAAGATATTTGGCAAAAGAGGGTCTGGATTTTTCTCCCTAATCAGAAGTTGCCACAAAGTTCTCTGTTCAGGGATGCAAGTTTCACCAAGGCCGACCAGGCTGAATTTTGTTTTCCCAACAGGAAATTAGAAACTCCATTGCATTTGGAACTTCCCTTGGGAATCCAAGGATTTGAATAGGCTAAATCTGGGCCACTTATCCAAACCTAACTATCACTCCTTCCTAATACAAGACACCAAAAGCTACTGCAAGCTACAAATCTGGTTTCCTCTCCTTCCATGCCTCTTTCTGAGACAATGACCTGAGAGAAAGAACGGGAGCTTTGCAAATGGACACATCTGAATTTGCCTCCTTTCTTCCATGGCCTGGCTGTGAGAGGGGCCCCTTGAATGATAGCTATCATGGCCTACAAATCCCATTGCTTGTCCTGGGTCTCTGTTTCAGAATCTCTCCTCGACACTGGACACTTCTAACCATGCCTTCTTACACTGGTTTCTGCTATGTGGGAGAGCATTCTTTTCTAGTATGATCCAATACAGTGTTCCTAAAAATAATGTCATGACCACAGTGCTAGGTCAAACAGTTCCTGAGACTGTGCAATGAACCAAACACTGTAATAACTGTTGGGGGATACAAACTTGCCCTCACCCTTTAAGAGCTTACAATCTGGAAGGAGAAGTAAGATTACAAAGAAATGACTGCAAACCTCAGAACATGTAAATGGTAGTAGTAATAGTAGCAAAAGACTAGTAGGAAGGGACAATTAGTGGCTAGATTATTAAACCTCTGGAATGCCTGAATGAGTAACGTAAGCCTTAGCCTACAGGCCAGTTCTTAAACATGCTTTATTATGTACCATTATCAGTAAAAAACACCTGAGAATACACTAATGAATACACACGCACAACATATGCAATCTTCATTATTCACACAACTGGTATTTGCAAATTCACCTACCAGCTAAAATTTATCTGTAACCCCAAGTCAACACCCAGCACTGCTGGCAGTCCTTTGCGGACATGTGCAGAGCAGGGGAAAAATTTAAATGCCTGAAAGGCAGGTGCCCAACTGAAAGCAAGCAATGGGATGCTTTGCTCTCTCGTGTCAGTTCTTGAACTATAAAGTGTCCTTTTCATAGTTTATTTTAGTGCCATATTTGTTGCTCATTTGTGCTTCTTGCTGGGGCTTTTGCTGTTTGAAATGGCCCCCAAGCATAGTGCTGAAGTGCTATCTAGTGTCCCTAAGCACCAGAAGGCTGTGATGTGCCCTATGGAGAAAATACATGTGTTAGACAAGCTTGGTTCAGGTGTAAGTTATAGTGCTGCTGGCTGAATTGAAAGTTAATGATTCAACAATTTATATTAGATAAAGTGTCTTTAAAGAGAAGCACACATAAAAACTTGTTTTATCAGTAGAATTGTTTCAGCTGGGTGCATAAGGACAGATTTTAATGACTTGATGTAGATAATTCAATTATTTTTTCATGTTCAGTTGACTATTAAGCCAAAATAAACGTATCTTTGAATAAAATTTTTTGGTGTAGTCTAACCGCAGCAGGACCCTGAAAACTCACCAGTTGTTACTTCCATAATACATGCTTTACAGAGTCACCATCCTAAGCCATTTTCCTGTTGGCAGTTTTATTAGGTATTTATCCTCTGTTGTGCAATTTCTATTAGTGACTGCATTATGAAACCCCTGCACCGTCTTCTGGAGTCTATATAGGAAACAAGACTCTACTATTCTCAACAAATAAAAATCAGAGAGACCAAGGAGGAGACTTTCAGAAAGGAGGGACATGGTGGCACCATAAAGTGAGAAAGGGAGGCCAATATTTCAGTCAGAAGAAGACTAGAGAGTGTCCTTAGCAAGATCAATTTCTATGGAGTGCTAGATATAGAAAGTGGCCTAGGCCATTCCAAAGATGAAGGAATGCTGGCTGATATAAAGGTCCAGATCACAATCATGGAAGGGAGGGAGAAAAAGGTTGATTGGAAATGGAAATAGTTAGACATCAAGTGATCAAAGAACTCTGCCTCCCTGAAAATGACAGGAATTGGAATAAGAACAACAACAACAACAAAAAATCCATGAACCAAGCACTAAAGTTCTTCCTAAATGTTGAAGAGTGACCCAGAGACAGAAGATCACAGAGAAATGGGCAGAAAGGTGGTATTACATCCTGGTGCCATGGACTTCAGTACATTTTTTTTTTTTTTTAAGACTAGAGCAGTAATTATTTGAAAGACTTTGGGTAGATTGCTCTAGTTTGAGAAATCGGCAGTAATATGGTGCCAAGGAGCCGCTCCCACCTACCAGGAAATCTTTTTTAACCTACCGATTTTTTTTATTAATTTTTTAATTTTAATTCCAGTATAGTTAAAGTACAGTGTTCTATTAGTTTCAGGTGTACAATATAGTGATTGAACACTTCCATACATCACTCAGTGCTCCTTACAAGTGCCCTCCTTCATCCCCATCACCTATTTAACACATCCTCCCACCCTCCTCCCTTCTGGAAACCATCAGTTTGTTCTCGATAGTTAACAGTCTGCTTCTTGATTTGTTTCTCTCACTCTTTTTTTCCTTTGTTCATTTATTTTGTTTCTTAAATTCCACATATGAGTGAAATCATATGGTATCTGTCTTTCTCTAATTCCAGTTAGCATTATACTATCTAGATTCATCCATGCTGTTGCAAATAGCAAGATTTCAT